>NC_057724.1:26721131-26752782 GCF_004010195.1 Chiloscyllium plagiosum
GAGAGGAAGTCGTACGAGGCTAGGTTGAGAGTTCTCGGCCTTTTCTCGTTGGAACGGCGAAGGATGAGGGGTGACTTGATAGAGGTTTATGAGATGATCAGAGGAATAGATTGAGTCGACAGTCAGAAACTTTTTCTTCGGGTGCAACAGAGTGTTACAATTGGACATAAATTTAAGGTGAAGGGTGGAAGGTATAGGGGAGATGTCAGGGGTGGGTTCTTTACCCAGAGAGTGGTGGGGGCATGGAATGCGCTGCCTGTGGGAGTGGCAGAGTCAGAATCATTGGTGACCTTTAAGCGGCAATTGGATAGGTACATGGATAGGTGCTTAAGCTAGGACAAATGTTCGGTACAACATCGTGGGCCGAAGGGCCTGTTCTGTGCTGTATTGTTCTATGTTCTAAGGCAAAACTTCCATTCTTTCATTGGGTCCAGTCGTGTTCACTTCTTTCTGCTGGTTTTATTCCAGTTTTTGCATTTTGCTTTATGTTGAGTTGAGTTACGATGATTCTCAAAATTTTGGCATGAATTGTTGTTGTTAGGGTTGGTGGAATTTGTTTCTTGCACTAGTCTGATCCTGAAATTTCCAGATGAGTAAATAAACCGGGTTGTACCTCTTCCATGAGTACAAACCAAGAAAGTGCAGTAATTGCTTTGATGACTATGTTTGCTAATTCAAATGTACGTGGTGTCACATTTTGGCAAGTATTTAAAATGAACCAGAACTGACAAAGCAATAACCAAACACAGCCTTCATAAACTCATAAAACATAGCTGTTTATGAATGTCAGCGGAATTTCCCATTTTACGTTCTCAAAATGCTGTACTATAGAATGTGTCGGTATGACATAAATTCAGGGTGAATGTATCCTTTTCCTTTAACAAGTAAAAACAACCAGAGTGAAGGGAAGAGCATGCATCCCTGGCTCCTACATATTAGTTCAAATTCTGCAATCACACCACCCGTTACATGGACTGTCATCTCTGTTTTATTTAGACAATATTAGTTCATAAGATCATAAGACGTAGGAGTAGAAGTAAGCCATTTGGCCCATCGAGTCCACTCTCCCATTCAATCATGACTGATAAGCATTTCAACACCACTTACCCGCACTCTTCCCCTATCCCTTAATTTATCTTCATTATGAAGAAGTTGCACACTTTTGGATGTTATAAGCCATAAAAATGTAAATTTCAGGAAATAGAATGGTTTTCAATGTTGCCTCAAACATTTTTAGAAGAAATATTCTTATTTAAATTTTTCTGCTGGGTTCTTTTCTGACCTGGTTCCAAATATTTTGCTTGATGTATGACAAGAAATAGAATGTTAGAAAAATTGCAGGATAATTGGTGGGTCAGAAAAGTCATTTGACTTTTCTTTGTTTTCCTGATTAGAATGATGTTAAAGTTCCTATTGTAATATCTATTCAAGAGCCCAATTTGTGTGTTCATTGCTCTATGAAGAAAAGTTTAAACTTATTACTTCAATCGGCGCGTACTACTTCATTTAAAAGATATTTCACATTTATCTCTTGGTTACCATTTCTAATGTTGTGTAACTTAAAAGACAAAGTTTTTATGATATGGAGGTGCCTGTGTTGAATTGGGATTGATAAGGTCAGAAGTCACATGACGCCAGGTTGCCATTCACAGGTTTATTTGAAATCGCAAGCTTTTAGAGCTCCTTTGTCAGCTTTTAAAATGGGGAATCCCAAATTTCTTCAATCTTCCTTTCTAACTAAGAGTTTTAAGACACAAATGTTCTTGTACATCCAGAGGCTGAATATCATAGTGATGATGATTTCCCTTTGCCTTCTATATGACTGCTGTGGTTATTTGGCTGACTAGTCCAACGATTTTGCTTTGTGTCGGTTAAACACATTGAACATTAGATCTACTATGTTTCTCAGACGTCTTTTAGTTTTCCTTGTACCCCTGTCAGTGCCAATTGTTGCCCATTTCTCCTTATATCTGTAGTACTTTATATTCAGCTGCATCAAATTTCATCTGAAGCTTTTCCACTTGGCCATTTTGTCCAGTTTATTCTGCCTTGTCCATGTTGTTCCTTTTAATCCCACTAACCCGTTGCTTTAATATTGTTTGCTAAGCTGCCTAACTTGAATTGAAGTTCTGGGTCTAGGTTGTTAAGTAAATGTGAAACTGTAGCACTTCCAATACTGATTCCTGGGGCATCCCACACAGTAATACCCACTTAGATAGAGATTACTTATTATAAAGTGTTTCTTTTTTAAACAAAATATAATAATATTGTTTTCTTTATTTCCTGCCATATAACGATAAAAGAAATTCATGATGAGCAACAAGATCGAATCTATCATGTGGCTGCTTCGAATATTTACGCTGATGTCAACATTCTTTTTTCTGTTTCCGATCTTGGGGTAGGTACACGTGTATTACATGTTTGCAATGATTGTAATATTTACAGGCAAAATATTGAGAATGTTAGGTCCCTGAAATCTTAAGTTGGCTGTAGCATCCAGTACAATGCTTCTTCATTAGAAAAGGTTGCTATAGACTTTACTGGCCAAAATAACTTGATGATACTTTCTGTTAGAAAGCTCGGAATGTTATAAATGAATCATAGAATGAATTGTTAATCTTCAAATTATGATCAGAGCTAAACTTTTTTTCATAATTGGGTTTTAACTTTTGGAACTGCTTTGTTTTGAAATGTACATTAAGATTCAAAATAGTAATTATTGTTACATGTAACTGCATGATGTAACTGAAAATTCTCAGATTTCTTTCAGTGCCCTGTGACAAAGTAATATCTTAAACTAGAAGAGATCAGTTGCTGCTAGTCAGACCAAGATAGTGATTGTCTTCTATTTCCCATTACTATTTTGACCTCTGTACTGATCTTTACTCTTCCAGTTGGTTGGAAAAGTTTGTTTTTTCTGCAGTGTTTTTTTAAAATCATCTCACTATTTCTAATCAAAAAACAGCATTCAGCATAAATACAACAGATTCCTATCTTCATACGTATACCAAGGGGATGTCATCAGGGATTGGCAGGTTAGTTGGGTTAACTATAGTAAATGTGGGGTTACGGGGAGTGTGTGGGATGGTCTTCGCAGGTTTGGTGCAGACTTGATGGGCTGAATGGCCTCTAACTACACTGTCTGCATTCTATGATTCTATCCTCTTTCTTATAATTTTGTTTCAAAGAGATCATCTCTCATTTGCCTGAATTCTTGGGGATTCACGTCCAGTGGCTCAATCTTTTCTCAAGGAACAATCCTCTCATCCCAGTAATTGGCATGGTTAGCCCTTCTCACATTCTCGGTTAAGTAAATATATCCTTCCTTGGATAAAAGACCAAATTGTAGAGAGTGCTCTGTGTGTGATATCTGCAGTTTCCTTTTATGTAATTTTTCACACTTTTTTTCACTCCTCTTGATAAGTAAGACAAATGTACCATTTCGGTCCTAATTTCCTTCTGTACCTGAGGGCTAAACTTTTTATGATTCATGCACAAGAACTTTCCAGGTCAACTTGAATACTAACATTTCTCAATCTCTCCCATATTAAAGAAAAATGACTTTTTATATTTTTCCAACCCAAGTGTCACAGAATTGTTTACAGTACAGAAGGTCATTCAGCCCATCATGACTTTGCAGTTTTCTGAATGAGCATCATAGTTTATTGACACCTTTCTACCCTTTCCCCATAATCCTCATTTTTAAATATTTAAATAATAATAATCTAATGCCCTCTTTATGACTCCATTGAACCTGCATTCACCATACTTTGAGGCAGTGCATTTTAGACCCTAATCACTCCCTGCACGAAAAGATTTTTTTCTCAAATCGTCTTCGCTACTTTTCAAATCACTTTAAATCTGCACCCCCTCATTCTTGATTAATTTGAGTGGGAAAGATTTCTCTCTGTCTACTCTGTTCAGACCACTCCTGATTTTGAAAACTTCAATTAAATCTCCTCTTAGCCTTCTCCTCTAAGGAAAACTATCCCAACTTCTCCAATCAATTGGCATAGTTGAAGCTTCTCACCCTTGGAACTATTCTTGTGCATATCTTCTGTATTCTCTCCAATGCATTCATGTTTTCCTAAAGTGTGGCATTTGGAACTGTACGCAATACTGCATCTGGGGCCTTATGATGAACCACCCTTCTCTTGTAATATCTTGGAACCTAGAGAGTCCAAGCTTTCTCCTTTTGTCTAAACACCGTTAATGTGTATTTTTTTAATATACACTAAGAGCATATTTTTCATTGACTATAAACTGAAATGGAATTGGAATGCTATGAGTGAAAAAAGGAGTTGAGTGTGGTGCTGGAAAGATCCAGCAGGTCAGGCAGCGTCCGAGGAGCAGGAGAATCAACATTTCGCGAAGAGTTGTACAATTTGAAAATCAGTTGCATGTTGCGATTCAAAGACCGACAAATCAAATCAGTCTTCCCCTCCTTTTATTTGCAACACTGTATAACTAAAACATTCAGTAACCCTCAAAATTGAACCCTTTCTCTCGTGGAGAGACAGACAGACATAGTTAAGGGATAAGTTAAAAGAAAATTGAAAGAGCTGTATCTGGCCAGTTCAGTTGAGTAGTTTTGACAATGTGTAATATCACAGGCACCTGGAATTGTATATTGCTTGATTTCTGAAGTGACACCAGTGAATGCGTACAGCTTCTATTGGGGCTCAGGGGGATTGTCATTTAATTATAACTAAAATTCTATTCTATGAACTTTCAATAAGTTGATGATTAGAGGTAATGGGGAGCAATGAAACTTCTGTCCTGTGGCTTTGACAGCTACAATCCTTCTGACAAAAAACACAGTTCAAACTTTGGTTTCTCTTTCTGCTTTTTGTTTTAACATTTTCTCTGTTAAACTGGTTGGCACTGGCCTCTCTGTGATGGCACCTTGTTAACAATGAAACATTTGCCAAAACTTGAGTAAAATGCATTTCTGGAACTGAAATGTTTACAGCGCTCTTTAAACATAAATCAAATTGCAATTAATATTCAGGCCAGATACTCCAAACAAATATCAGTTTGTTTGTTCTTGCGTTTTACGAGAAAACAAGCTACTGCCCACAGTCCAAAAGTCACCTTCAACTCTTAGCTCACAGTTTCAACCAAAAATGTTTTTTAAAAAAAAACAGTGAGGTTTCTGACAATATGTTGTTGAGCTGTGTGATACAATGCTGGATTTTGAAGCAATGAGGGGGAAAATTACAAAGAGAAGGACATTGAATGAGCACTTCAGTCAAGAAATAAGGAATACCGGCTTCAAATGATGCAGTTCAAAAAAGGGAAGTCAAACACTGACCAAAAACAGTATTTCTTTTTGAAGTAGTAAAAGGGAGAATTTGAGTCTAAGCAATACTGAGAATCTTTCAAATTAAGGATTTAGCCTGATAACAGCCCTCTGACTGTTCAGCTGCAATGTTTTAAAATGTTGTCAGTGCCAAGGGCTGCAGAGGAAAAGAAATATCCAGAGCCTGCAAATGGAAAGCATCTTGTTTTCTCGTACTTGGTTCATTTGTTCTTTATCAGGGCAGGACAGATGAGCACCCATCAGTCTGCAGACAACAGCATGTCAGCATTGCAAAAATCAAAGGACCGAAAATAAATCTGCACTTTGTGGTGTGGAATCTTGAACTTCAGAATTTTGTTTATCTCCTCCCCCTCCCCCCTTCGCCCACCACTGTAGGAGATGTTAGACCATTTGTCTTTTATCTGTCATAACCATGATTGTGTGTATGTGTAATCATTGGTTTTGAACAGATGTCATTTCAGTTGCATGATTTGAAAATCCTTTTTTCATTGTACTTGTTAACTTTAACAATTGTTACAACATGGGATAAACTCTCTTGCTTACTGTAAACCAGCAACATAGAAAAGAGTCATCCCATGCAGTAACCTGTGAAAATTTGAGACCAAGAACTATTTAAAGTAAAAATTAACAAGTTTATTTCTTAAAGTATAAGAGAGAATAATTAACTAACAACTACTTACAAGTCCTTTTTCTCTCCTATCTTTTACTTTCCCTCCTATAATAGTAGACCAGTAAACTCTGGAACCCCCCCCAGTTAAGAATCACCGCAATTCAACTTTTGAAAAAACCAATCAAATGTCAAATCTTTGTTTCTTCTTAGGGATTTCACAGGTTACTGATCGATTTAAAAGTATCTTTTGAGAGAGCTATTTTTCAGGCAGTCTTTTTACATGATTGTGGCTTGGCAGTTCTCCTCTCAACTGTTCAGTTTTCCCTGGTCTTGTACCCCCAAAGCATTGGGTTGTGTCATTGGCTTTTAAGATTGTCAATATACTAAATTCAAACTGGATTGGAGTTTGGTATTTTTCAGGGTATAATTTAAACTGATTGGCCTAATTCGAATCTGTTCTGTCATTTCCAGGCAACTAGCTACCCCAGTAGCTGGAACATGTTACATTGTATCTTTTTTCAGAATACTTGGTGCTGTCACGTAGTTTTTTTTTCTAGCTTTTAACTCTCTTAAAGGTACAGTGCACCCACATCTTCATAATACAATAAATAGTGTTTCCACTAAGTAGTGTTTTTCTTCTCTTCCATAGTGACTAAACTTGGTATAAATTATGTTGTTCCTGAATAGTTGTCAGAAAAATTGGTCATTTTGGTCTCATTGGGATGTTGTACTTCTGTACTTTTTAAAATACATTTTGTTATAACACATACTATAATGTGGCATGATTATTGATATACTGATCCCAGTTATAGCATGACATCTCCCAGGCCTTTTATTTAAATTTTAATACTGTTTCTCAATGTTCATTCTGCTGAAATGTGTCACCAACTACTTCCCTACCTTGAATTTAATTTCCTAAGTATCTGCACACGTCCATGTTCTTTTGTAGCTTTTCACTGTCTTCCTCGCAGTTTGCAATATTTCTAAGACTGATATTGTCTGCAAACTTTGAAATTGTCTCCTGCACTCCAAGATCTAGATCATTAATACAATTAGGTAGATTGAAGATTTCAATTGTGACCCTTGGCGAACTCCACTACAACTTTTTCTCCAGTCTGATTAAATATTCATTGTGTTTATCCTGATTCCTACTTTTCAGCCAATTTTATGCCAGCATATTAGTGAATCACCTTCCCAAATGCACTGCCTTGTTTTAAAACTAAAAATCTCCTTTATCAGGGAGCTAGCACTCTGAAAGTTTGTACTTCCAAGTAAACCTTTTGGATGTTGTGATTTTTAAACTTTGTCTACCCCAATTCAACACCAGCACCTCCATATCATTGTTTTAAAACCTAACTTCTCAGAAAATGTGGTGTGAGGGAATGATCAATAACAGACTGTTATTGGTTATAATTGCTGCTGATGTTTTACTACATTAGGATCAGTGAAACCAAGTAAATCCTCCTTTTTAAATTCAGTGCAAAAAGCATCAAAACAGAAAATAACAAAATTAATCTGATTGTTTGATAAAAGGAGAGGTGAAACTGTAGACTAATATTATGCAGTGAAATATTATTGTACACCTGCTTTACTCATTTGCTTGTAATTTGTTTCCAATATTTTGATAAAGTATTAATTTATTTCTGTGAAGAGCATAAAATCTTTGCTCAAGTAATGAACAATGAGATTTTGGTTAAATGCATTAAGTACTTGATGCTTATACACTATGGTAAAAGTTCAAAGTGGTAATTTCACGGTATTCCAGGGCACTGTTACTTATTGAACAGCTGGCCGAACTGTGTAAAACCTGAAGACCTAGATTTGTCACAGCACCATCCTGGCAGCCATGTGGGACTTTCTTGGGACAGTGCCTTTACCCTGTTAACTTGCTTTTGAACTCTTTTGAAATTAAGTTGGTGGGATATTGTTTAACATTTTGAACAAAAAGAAATCGGGCTATTGATTTCTCCTCACTTACTTTATTTACAAATTCTTGAGCGTAATGACTGGATTCCACAGGGCTTGACACCCAGTTGGTGCGCTCATATTTTAAAGAAAAGAAGGAAAACTGTACATTGTAGAAAAGTTCTACAAAACTAAGTAAAACAAAAACACACATTTACAGTAAATTCTGTTTCCCAACCTGCACTTGCTCTGCCAAGTACCACAATTCAGTGCCACACTTTTATTAATTGTCGATGCATATAAAGAAGCTGAATGTTTTGTCTGCTTCTGCTTCTTCATAGAGTTGCTGAAGGTGGACAGTTCTATCAGAGAGCGTTGCTGGCTAATGCCCTGACAAGTGCTTGCCGGCTTCATCAGAGGCTGCCCAGATTCCGGTTCAGCAGAGCCTATGTCACACAGGCACTCTTAGAGGACAGCTGCCACTACCTGCTGTACTCGCTCATCTTTATTACATCCCATCCCATTACCTGTATCCTTCAGTGTGCTTTATTGTGTAAACTCAATCATTTTTATGACTGTAATCAGATCTTGTGACAAGATTTACTGCATTTAAAAAAGAAAAATCTGGGGATAAGGTCTTGTGAAAGGAATAGCCTTTCGTCGCTGTTTCTCTTCCCCTCCGCCTACCTGATTATTTCCAATAAATATATATAGTGTAATCCAGGAGGCTTAACTGACAAGTCATCCAAGTGTTTGTACAATGGCCATGCTTTTAGTGAAATGTGTAACAATAGCGATATCACAACGTTTTGATATTGTTTGTTTCCTATTGATATTGGAAAATGGCAGGTAATGCAGGAATCTGCCATGTCTTTAGTTATTAATTTTTCCATCATGTACAGAGCATTTTGTAAGAGATTTAAGTTATTACATAATCAGACTCTTAATCTTCCTTGATGCAACGTTAGTTGACAATTATGCCAGTTGATATTCTATTTTTCACACTATTGCTTTCCATCAGTCCACTAAGCTATTTGCTTTTTTTAGTCAAGATTTGAAAAGCAATCTTTCAACAATGAATAGAAGTAGTGGAAAAAGATGACAATTGCTATACATCTGAGTTTTTAAAAATGTAATGGTGAAATCCACTGTTGTGTGTAGATTATGATAGGGACTAGCATGTATCCATCACAATTGTAGTCATAGCTCACCTATAACTGAAACCTCATCCGGGACATTTTACACCGTTTAGACTTGACCATTTCAACCCATGCCTAGGTGGTCTCCCGAATTCTACTTCCCACAAATACAAACTCCAAAATTGTATTGCATGATTCTTGACACTCAAAATTCCGTATACTTATTTATCTATATTGTTGCTTTACCTGAACAGGAGATGATTCTTAAATTATTGTTTTCAAATCACTTTGTTATCTTCTCTGTCTCGGTAACCTTCAGTACCAGAAGTTTCCAAGATATCTATGCTGCTCTCATTCTGACTTCTTGAGCATCCCTGGTTTTAATTCTGTCACCATCGGTAGCCATGTATTAAGTTATAACATTTGTTCTGGAATTCCCACCCCACATTCCTGTGTCTCAGTACCCCTTTTCCCTTCTGAAATCTTAGCAGTTGGCTGTGTTTTTGATTATCTGCCTAAATATCTACTTATGTAACTTTTATTACCGTAAATGCACTCTGTTGAAAGCCAGTCATTTTGAAATGGAGCCAAGTTTACAAACAAGTAACATAGGGTAAGTGGATATGGAAAACTTAGATTAACCCAGATTTGCTCATGTTCCCACCAGAAGTTCTGATTCTGAAAGAACAGGCCAGGTTAATCACAGTTGTGTCTTAGTAGCTCATCATCAAAACCAAGATCCACATCACAGGAAAACAGTTGGTATTGTATATAATTATTTGTGCCACATTATAATTCTTCCCACAATGAGTCTACCAAGTTTAAATCAAAGAAAATATACATTTAAAAACAGTTCTGTTCAGTTTAGTAATCTCAAGATGGTTTGTGTTTTATTTGAATCTAACTGGTTGAAGTGAATTTCTAAACAATGACTTAGATGAGTTAGGACAAATATTAGCTGTTCTAAAGTTTAAAAAAAAAAGTGCATGCTGGAGAAACGTAGCAAGTCTGGCAACAGTTCTGAAGATGTGTTATTGGATCAGAGTTTTTGAACTCAGTTTCTCAATTCACAGATGCTGCCAGGTCTGCTAAGATTCTCCATTGCTTTGTTTTATTTCTGATTTCTAACCTCTGCAGTATTTTGCTTTTTTTTAAATGTGTGTAAAAGAGCAAGAAAGATTGAACTACTGTCTTCTGCAAGCTCAGGTGTAGTATTTTATAAATACTGTAGTTTTGTGTGAATAATTTATTCACATTTTCTAATTTCTGCCTATCAGTCTGAAACCAGTGAAGAAAGAGAAGACAGTGAGTTATTCTCAGCAGAAATCAAGAGCAGATTTCAATAAAGAACCGCAAGTAGGAAATGCAGGCAGAGGAAACAGGAAAGCAAGAAAATATGTAATCGTGATAGGCTGAAAAATGCAGTCAAATGATAATGAGGAATAAGGAAACAGGAGAGGTAAGGAAAACTAACACTTGTGGCCAAATAAGATAGTATTGCAATCTCTGATAGTCCAAAAGTCGATGCAGTTATATTGTAGTCTGGAGGGGTGTGTGAAAGCAAATAGGAATCCACCAAATTTGATCAAGACAAATTCTCTATTTTTAGTGGACATATATGATTTATGCCGAGGGTACCCTGAAGTTGTGGATTGATTTCAGCCTAATGTCTGCAAAAGGGCAACTTTGGTTGCAAGCAAGCACTCTTCTGAAAGCCCTCTCCCCTGTCCCTCCAATACTTGCCACATTCGTGTTATGTTTCAGTCTTAAAAAGCTGACTTACCCAATTTAAATGTGAAATGGTTAAAATTCTCTGCAATTAAGTGGAGCAAATTGTTTTGGTTTTTAGTTTAAGCTTTGATTTGGGCAGGTTATAATTAGACTGCAGATGGCATGACCTACTTATCAGTGTCTCCTGGAGATTGCTTTACACTGGTTCCTTAAACTGGATTTACATATCATGATTTAGGAGGCAGAAGTAAGCCATTCACAATAGGATTATGGTCTTAGCTCCATTTTCCTGCCTACCAACAATAACTTTTGACTGACTTGATGGTCAGGAATCTATCTCCTTTTTGCCTTTAAATAGGTAATGACTCTGACTCCACTAATTTCTGAAGAAAACATTCCAAAGACACTCAAACCTTTTGAGAACAGAAAATTTGCCTCATCTTCACCTTAAATAGGACAGTTCTTATTTTTAAACTGCATCCCCTTGTTCTAGCCTCTCCCATATAAAGAGGCATTCTTTCAGCATCTGCCATGTCCAGTTAAGATCTTGCACTTTTCATATAAAGTCACTTTTCATTTTCTAAACTCAAGTGCTAAATGCCCAGTTATTCAGCCTTTCCACCCAAGATGACACTCAGTGAAACCAGTTATCAGTCAAGTGAACTTTCATTGAATTGCTTCTACTGCAGAATTTGTTGATTTGCTCCTGAAACCTACTCTCTGTATTTAGATGTAATGAAAACTCTTTCACATTGCAAAGATGGTCAGTTGAAGAATCCCTCCAATCAGTCAATTAGAATGCCATCGGTTACAGTTATATGAAATCCATGCAACAAATGATACTATGGCTGTGGAAGATTCCAGGGATGATGGAATGCTTGCAAATTGCAAAATTGACACTTCTTAAAAAAAAAACCCATTGCCAGTTTTCTGAGTAACATTTACACCAAGTCTAGGTTTTGTTTATGCATTTTGTCAATCTGTATGATCTGAGATCTTGTTTCTTGTCATAACCCTGTCATAGGATATCAAGGGTAATGCCATCCTTTTAGAGCAAGAAGCTAAATCTACATGGCTCAAACCTAAGTAAAACACAACAGAAGTTTAACACGCACATATGATCCAAACCCTTCTCCCTGGCAAGAGACCCTACCCCTCCCTTTATGAACAGTAGGGATTCCTTGTGCTGAAGCTTGAAGTTTCCCATATTACAAAAACCTAGTATATTGTGACTGAGGCTCAAGG
This sequence comes from Chiloscyllium plagiosum, assembly GCF_004010195.1. Classification (NCBI taxonomy): domain Eukaryota; kingdom Metazoa; phylum Chordata; class Chondrichthyes; order Orectolobiformes; family Hemiscylliidae; genus Chiloscyllium; species Chiloscyllium plagiosum. The sequence goes on from NC_057724.1 coordinate 26,733,085, forward strand.
TGTGACCCACTACATCCTTCAGTCACAACATAACTGGGAGAAAAGATGTATTTTGTCAAGTTGACCAAGTTAATGCCATAGTTACATCAGATTTTAAACAAGAAGATCTATTAACCAGGTTTCTGAATATCCAAACATAATTTATTCAATAAATGTGCAGTAATATACAGTCTGTAACATAGAAGTATAAATGCTTGACCCAAAATATTCTCCAAAATACAGATGTAAATGTGTACACATTCTTGAGGAAATGAGGAGGATAATGAATTTCTCTGCAAGTATTGGCTTTCTGAAAAACAGGACCATTTGGCCAGTGCCTGATTCTTGAAGGCCAAAACATAAAGTGGAGAATGTTTCAGAGTTTGTTCAGGCATGTGTGGGTGTGTCACTAATTACATGCTAGTCTCTGAAGATTTGTAAATACCGTTGCTCGGGAAATACAATCAGTCTCTTTCAAAAGAATGTAAATGTTTCATCTTGAACTCATCAAGGGTTTTTTATTAACTTAGAAATGAGAACAACTGGGCAACTTGTTCTTAGACTTCCCTCCAACTCAGTTAGGTAAAACAAGAACCTCTCCAAAACAACTACTGTTCAAAATAGCTCCAACAGATGTCCTCAACAAAGCAAATAGTATACGAGGGAAAGTTTTTTTTTGAAAAGGTGCTATTTCTGCAATGAACATTTGATATATTTGTTAAAGAAACTACTTCAAGTTGTTCCACAAAACCTGAAATAAATCCGTTTTCTATAATATTTCAGAACTAAGTTCTCCAAGCAGTATTAAATATAAGATATCTTCATAACATCTCACATTTGAAATTATGGTGAACTAAAACAGCAGCCCCAGTTACTAGCAGAAAAAGTGCAGGGAGAAGCCTGTCAAGGCTAGAAATGCAAGGAACCTGTAATATCAACAATATGGCCTTGTTTGTTAAATCTTCTACAAATGCAAGTCTGACAACTGCCTCAGTTGGCAGCTGGGCAGGAGGTTGGATTGGGTTATAGGGCAGCACAGTCAAGTGTTAGCTGACTACAACTTATAAAGGGTTCAGATTGTACATTACAATTTGGAGCACTAGGGCTTATGATAAAAGCAGCAAATGGAATATGATCATTGCCCTCAGTAACTTTGGGTTTATGAGGGAAAAATCCAGCTACTTCATTCTGTAATCCCTCCTGCAAATAGGACATTTGAACATTGTTGGAAGACACGGTGCACTGCTCTGTGAGAGAGCTTGTCAATGTTCATTGACTGCTCCTACCCATGAACTAATCACATACCTTGTTCTGTATGCCGTGGTAAACGTTTTCTCAACTTGCCCTATCGCCATCAATAATATGTGTACGTACACTGTCAAGTCTTTCTTTTTCTACACCCTTTATAGAATTATATCCTCTATTTTAAAATGCCTCTCCTCCTCTTTCATTCCAGAATTCAGCACTTCATACTTCTCTGCGTTAAGTAGCAGGGCGAATACAAACTGGTGGACATCATCTGTCAGATGTCCACCTGTTCCACCAGCTTGCAATTGTCCTCTTGAACTCTACCATCGTATCCTCTCATTTCAAAGTACTTCCAGGTTATGTCATCTGCAGACTTAGAAATTATACTGTACACCCAAGTCTAGGTCACTATATAATCAAGAAAGGCAGTGGTCCTTGTACTGATTCCTGGTTTAACTTCAATGTATACATTCCTCTAGTGCAAAAAGCAGCCTTTTACCTATACTAATTCCTATTGTTTGGTCAACTTTGTATACATGTTGCCATAGTGTCTCTTTTTCAACTTTGCTGGCAAGTCTGTTTATGACACTTTGCCCTCATCGTCAAAAAATTTTAATTAATTAAACACTAAGCTTTTAGCAAATTTTTGCTGGCTTTCATTAATTAATCCACACTTTCCAAGGAACAGTTAATCATGTCCCAAATTATCATTTCTAGGACCTTCCATGGTGTCTGTTTCCCTTTCCCTTCGACTTGTGTTCGTGCTTGCTGAATAATGAGGTGGCATTTTTCCAACCTTAGAGATGACAAAAAGGGCAAATAATCAGGTGTATTGGTACAGCTGAGCTATCTGTTCCCTTCTCAACACTTCAGCAATTAGGTTCTGGGTAGGGAAGATCTGTGAGCTACCATCCCAAACTATCAGCAGTTAAGTCAACCTCCCATCAGTCTGATTGAAAGTAAAATGCACCATAGTCCCAGAGGACAATTGACTGCTGGCTAGTTAGCGAGAGATGACTGATGCTAAGTTTAACCTGAGGATCACCATCCCTCAAATAGGGGATAAGGTGGAGTTAGCCCACCTTTATGATTATCTCTGGCATTACAGGAATTGAACCCTGAAATCATTCTGCTTCTCTCAGCAGCTGTTTCTCACGCCAACTGAACTAACTGACCGAATTACATTATTTGGCTTCTCGGGCAGCCTGCCCATTAGATTCTGGAAGTAGGCTCTATTTGTCCCAATCTGGGGGAATTTGAGAGCATTGATGGTAGACTGTCTCCTGAAAGTCACCACTCTACCCTTACCTCTGAGTCCCCACTGTCCCCACAAATCCCTTTGTGGTAGTCCAAAAGAATTCCACTCCAAATATCCTTGCATTTGCGGCCCTTTATGGCTCTGTAACCTGAGCTTCCAGCAACAATATCTAGTTTTCAGATGCTGCCAGTCTCTGGTTCTCAGCTTCTGCCAGAGTGGACCATTAGGTTTTGAGGTCCCTGATAGGCTGAGACGCATGCCAGTCAGCTGATTGTGGCTTAATCCAGCAGGTTTTCTCTCTATTAGGTGCCAGGGTAAGCAGCACCAGAAGTACCTTTCTCCACACTGTAATGTAGAGAGCTCTAAGTATAGACTATGTTTTTGCATGACTTGGTGGTGATTATTTTCATAAAGTAGACCCTTTAGCCATTCAAGCTTGTTTGGTTCTTTAGTGGCTATCTGTGATTGGCCATCTGTGAGTGAAGACTGCTGCACGCACAGGATGTTGAGAAATAGTTCTACCTATAGTTGTAGTTTGGCATTCTCCCACAAACTGCAGTTGCTGATCCTGTGGATTTTTCAATGTGGGATTGATAGATGTTAATCAAAACATGGTATATGAGGTTAGGTCACAGAGACCTCTTTTTGAAAGGTGGGATAGGACCATGGGACTAAATGGTCTACTCTTGTTCCTTTGGTCTAAAAGGCAGCCAAGTCATGTGAAACCATAACTCTAAGAATTGGCAGCAACAGAAGGGAGAAAGTTAGGCAAGCAAGAAGTGTTGTTTCACCTTTGTCTTAATTACCACACAACCATAATAAGGATTCATGTTTTCTTAAAATGAAGGCAAACACTTCTGATTATAACCAGTGGACAGTGGTTATAAGCTACAAAATTTTCAAAGTTCACTTATCCACAAACAAAGTATCTTGTGGCATGTATGATATTTTGTTTGATTTGAAAGTAATCTTTTAAGGATACATATAATGTGTATATACACGCAGCTTTTCAGTGGTTTTAGATTTAGATTGGATGGATTCGGAAAGATGCAGATAGAGGTTACGTAAGGCATCTTAGAGAATTGGATTAGTGTCAACTGTGCTTATTGTGAATGTCAGTTAAATAATTGCCACAAGCATAATTGGCAATCAATTTGGCTGCTTGAATGTAGACAAACAAATTGCAAGTCAGCGTTCTGTTTTGTCCCAGGACAATGGTACCTCACGTAAATTAGCTCAGTAAAAATTGAAATAGCCTTGGTCAAATGACATGGACCCTTTTATCAGATTTTTTTGACTTGTATTTCTAAACCGTTTCCTTATCTAGATTTACACAGTATGCTTGGTACCAGTGGCAGTATTTTCTCTGCTTCATGCAACAGCCTACACCAGGAAAATCTTAGATGTAAGTTTCTTTTTAAATTTTTCACATGCACTTATAACTGAATATTGCTGAATATACAACTTTGCATACTTAATTTTTGTTAAAATGAGTGTTTTGTTCCCTTAATACATAATTTAGTTAATATATTCAGTTGTAGGAGTTTTTGATTCTTTACAAATGGTTATTTAGGATTAAATTATTTATGTTGTTAGAGTACCTGTAGTGAATTGTTCATTTCCAGGATATGTGTGCTGCCAGTCAGGCTCATATTTTTTGCCTTTTCCTGATTTCACTTGAAAGAATGGTGGTGAGCTACATTCAGTGGTTTGATATATCAGCTTAACTTGTTGGGTGTCTTTTTACAAAACAATTAAATGTCAACTACATTTATAAGATAGGGAAAACAGGGCAGGCTTACTTTCTAAAAGAGCATTAATGAACAAGATGAGATTTTGCATCACTGACAGCTTTTATTGATCTTAACTTAGTTTCCAGATTTTGGAAAACAAATGTAAAACAAAATTTAAACACTCATCGCTGTGATTGGAATAACAGTCATTCTCTAGATTGTGGAGAAAAGGACGTTATAGTTTTAAGCAGACTTGCAGTTTTATTGCATATACTTTTATGTCAGTGCAATGGGTGCAACAATAGCTGTCAGCATAAATTTGATACTTAAAAAGATGATTGTATACATACAGATAGTTCTCCTATAATGCCTTGTTTGCATTCCAGTAAAACCTCACTTAATAGAAATTCGCTTAACAGGAATAATAGGGCTTGTGGGAAAAGTAGAGTTAGGGGCAGACCAGCAGAAAATATCACTCGTGATCGCTCAAAAATCACCAAAGGTCTAAAGCAAAGCCTGAATAAAGTTTGAAATTATATTTATTAACAAAACAAAAGTAAATTTAACACAGTATATTTTGAAAAATGTAAGGAAGCTGCTCTGTGTACGGTACCTGTCACAGAAAGCTGCTCTCTCTCGGCAGCTGACATTGGCACATGCGCAGAACAAAGCGTGCGAACCAATCCCTGCTGGAATTGCATTATTAGCAATGGAGGTAAGCATCCTTGAATACCGTTCCCTAATTCATCATTGGTTATACCCAGATCACACTGCCGAAACATCTGCTATCCCAGAACTACCTGTATATACGTGTGTACCTAATATTATATTTCAAATCAATCCTTACTTGCACCTAGATTATTTTACAATTTTTGTTTTTGCTTTACCTTCATGTTGGCCCACATGTATGAATGACATTCCATGAGGAACTGTCATTGGGATAACTAATTAGCATATGTTCTAATTGAGTAAAGAATGCTGCTGCGAGAGATCTGCTAACAATATATTAAAAGTATTGCATGGCTTAAAAGTGTTGCACATGCTTCCTGTTTCAATTACTTTCACTCTTATTAACTCAACTATTGTTAGAAAGCAGTGTATCATGTGATCAACTCTACAAAGTCACTAAATTAAATATGGCTGCCATTTTTATTCTTTAAAAGTTTGTTTTCTAACTTCTTTAGGAATTATTATTTTGCAAAAGTTCTGAAAAAGGGTCACTGGACCTGGAAGTTAACTCTGCTTTCTTTTCATGGATACTGCCAGACCTGCTGAGTTTCTCCAGTAATTCTTGTTTTTGTTTCTATTTCTGGAAAAAATAAACCTAATGCGATCACCGCCCTACTCTTTATGTAAAACTTGCTCCAGCACATTCACAATAAAACCACCGATCTCTTGTTTTTGCTTAACAAATAATTTTGTCTGTTTCCAAGACCAGAAGCTAGAGATTTATAAGCTGCGACATTTGCTCTCTAACTTTACAGTTTTACAAAAGGCTTTAATTAGGACACGAGCCAACGAGATTACTTCAGCAGTGTTCTTAAAGGAATATGCCAGGTTAAATACAGTTCTGTTGTTTAGCATCACAATCACATTCCACAGTACCTGAGATTTGTGCCTCAAGAGATCAGTAACACAAACAAGGAACCAGAAAGAGTTCTTCAAGAAACAAGATTGTACATTTTGAGAATGGAATGGGTAAGGTGGAACAAATAAAGCAACAGTAAGTTGCATTATAATGTTTGATTTTTGCTTATAGATTAGTCTTAAGGTTTTAAACAAGAACCAAGCAGACTTAACACTTCAGGTATGGTGATTCAAAACTATAGCCAACAGCTTTTCCCCAGGGTAGGGGAGTCTAAAACTAGAGGGCACAGGTTTAAGGTGAGAGTGGAAAGATACGGATGGGTCCAGAGGGCATTTTTGTCCACATGGGTGGTAAGTGTCTGGAATGGGCTGCCAGAGGTGGTGATGGAAGCAAGTACAGTTTTTGTCATTTGAGAAATAGTTAGACAAGGACATGGATGGATAGGTATGAAGGGATCAGGGCTGAAAATGTGTTGCTGGAAAAGCGCAGCAGGTCAGGCAGCATCCAAGGAGCAGGAGAATCGACGTTTCGGGCATGAGTCCTTCTTCTCCTGCTCCTTGGATGCTGCCTGAACTGCGCTTTTCCAGCAACACATTTTCAGCTCTGATCTCCAGCATCTGCAGTCCTCACTTTCTCCATGAAGGGATCAGGACCAACACAGGCAAATGAGACTAGTTTAATTGTGAAAACTGGGCAGCTTAGGAAAGTTGGGCTGATGGGTCTGTTTCCGTGCTGTAAACCTCTTTGACTCAATGAAAACTGATTGTAGTTAGGAAGAAGTGCTGAAGATGAGTTGAGGATGGTGGAGGGTGGATTGAGGTAGGAGGAGTTGGAGATGAGCATATAGGTGGAGGCGAAGCCCAGAAAGAAAGCGAGAAATGAAAGGAATAGGCAAACAATGGCATCATTGATAGACCAGGGCAAAGGCTGAATAAGTGATAATGAGTAGGAGAGAATGGGTAGGCTATACTGAAAACTGTTGGGTGTGCTAAAAGCAACCACAATCAAGATAGGACTGGGTGTTGTTAAAATCTACATTGAGAAACAAAATGCAGACTGGTTGTGCACTTTGCGGAACACCTACATTCTGTTTGTAAAAATGACCCTGAGTTTCCAATTGCCAGCCTATCGCTGTGTTCCCCACATCAGCCTTTCTGTCGCAGGGCTGCTGCAGTGTTCCAGTGAGCCTTGGCACAAGCTCAAAGTACAGCATCTCATTTTCTGCTTGGGACCTTGCAGTCTCCAGAACTCAACACAGAGATCAATAACTTTAGGGCCTGATCCTGTCCTTCCCATTTTTCCACCCAACTGACACTGGTTCTGTTATCACATGGTTTACTTTCAGCACGGCCAACCTGCTCTTTCCTAATCTCGGCTCTCATCTCTTATTCAGCTTTTCTTCTGCCTTAACCTACTATCAACAATTACCTCATTTGCCTACCCTTTTCACATCTGTCTCTCCCAATTTTTCCTTTCTCTCTCGTTTGGAAACTGGCATACCCCTCATTACATTAGAGCCAGTCTCAGTACTGGTAACCTGGCTGTCAGTGCTGCATTCCCCTGAGAGTCCATCACCCTTGCATTTCCTAAAACAGCATACTTGTTTGAGATGGGGATAGCCACAGGAGACACTTGCATTTCCTGTCTACTCCTCCTACCCTTCCTGGAAGTCACCCAAATACCCGACTGTATCTTTGGTTTATCTTCCTCCCTGCAACTGCCATCCATCACACCACCTAGCTCCTGTAAATTCCTCATTTGCCTTTAACTCCTGCTCCACATGATCTCTGTGATCCGACAGGATTCGCAACCATACACACTTCCTGGAAACATAATCATCAGTAGCATGGAAATTTTCCTTAATCTCTCGCATCCAACAGGAAGAGCATATCACTCTACTAAAGGCAATGTTTGCTTCTTAACAATCTACAGAGTCAGCTGTAGATACTAAGCTATACTGTGGGCTAACTTAGTATCTATTTTATGTTTTAAAATTTAATCAAGACACAGATCTCAATAACATATAATCAGAAAAAAACCCAGTCTACCTACTATTGTAGATTTACAAAAGAAAACTAGTAAGGTTGCACTTTATGCATAAAAAACTACTTAGCTGCTCCCCTGCTGTGAGCTCCTTCCACACTGGTTTTTCCAAGGTTGGCTGTGAATTGTGTTGTTTGTTTATTTTTCTTAGAATGAACTCGGATGCCCAGAGATACTAGAAACCAGACAGAATCATATAGAATAGAGGAAGAGCTAGCAATTTGGATACAGAACAGGCTCTAAAGTAGAAGATAGAGGATAGTGGTGGAGGGTTGATTTTCAGACTGGAGGCCTGTGACCAGTGGTGTGCCACAAGGATCTGTGCTGGGTCCACTGCTTTTCCTCATTTATATACAGAAGAACATCGATTATCCGAACGAGATGGGCAGGCACTATTTCGTTTTGATAATTGATTATTCGATTGTTGATTTCCTCTGGGGCTCGGAGCTTTCTGTGAAGTCTGCTCCCCGTTCAGGAGACTAGGCAAAAGCACACTGCGCGCGAGACTGTGCTCCCACCCTGCCCTCTGCCCGCATTTAGAGACGGTGCCTGGACTGTCTGGGACTGTTCTCAGCAGCATTTCAGTGAGCCAAGTTTGTTTTTACTCATTGTAAACAAAAGACGCGATCAGGGTCGAAGCAGCTCTTTGACGTAATGTTTCTATCGAGACCTTGAGATCCCCTTCGGATAATCCGATATTTGGATAATCTAGGTTCCTCTGTAAATGATTTGGATATGAAAATAGGAAGTATAGTTAGTAAGTTGCAGATGTCACCAAAATTAGAGGTGTAGTGGACAGCGAGGAAGGTTACCTCCGATTACAATGGGATCTTGATCAGATGGGCCCATGAGCCAAGGAGTGACAGATGGAATTTAGTTCAGATAAATGTGAGACGCTGCATTTTGGAAAGGCAGATCAGAGCAGGACGTATACATTTATTGGGAAGGTCTTGGGAAATGTTGCTGAACAAACACCTTGGAGTGCAAGTTCATAGTTCTGTGAAAGTGGAGTCACAGGTAGATGGGATAATGATAGGAGTCTGAGGGATGACCTTTTATAGAGGTTTATGAAATCATGAGGGGCATGGATAGGGTAAATGGGCAAGGTCTATTCCCCAGGGTAGGGGAGTCCAAAACTAGAGGGCATGGGTTTAGGATGAGAGGGGAAAGGTATAAAAGAGACCTAAGGGGCACCTTTCTCATGCAAGGGTGGTGAGTGTTTGGAATGAACTGCCAGAGGAACTGGTGGAGGCAGGTACAATTGCAACATTTAAAAGGCATCTGGATGGGTATATGAATAGGAAGGATTTAGTGGCTTATGGGCCAAATGCTGGCAAATGGGACTAGATTTATTTAGGATCTCTGGTCGGTATGGACGAGTTGGACCAAAGACTCTGTTTCCGTGCTTTATATCTCTCGTTCTCGCACACTTTCTCTCTCCACCTGTGCATCCCTTTTTTACCTTCTCTATAATTTTATCCTTCCATCTACAAAACTTATGATGCAACCAGTCTGTGTAATCAACAAATTTTTACTTTGTGTCCTTCAGTGCCATTATCTAAGTTGTTAATTGATGTTACTCATGGTTAAAAAGGCAAAAATAGTTTATTTGCTCAATTTAAATAAATATGAAGGTAATTCGATGGTGTTTGAACCAATCCAAATCTGTCCAACCCCCCCATTGTTGGAATAGGATTCTGCTCATCACATCAGAGACTTTTGAAAAATCCTGTTTACTTTTAAACTGTTGTTTGTTTGATTGACTCCTATGGATAATTTTTAAAATGCCACACGTGGCAACTCTTTTTCTGCAGGTGTATAAATGTTTGTCATGTCTCCAGATTGTTCCAGATTGACAGCAGAAGGTGATTTTTATTTGCCACAACAGTCAAGGGCAATTTACAGATCAGTAATTTTGAAGAAAAGACTTGTTGATCTCAGCATGCTCTTATTATAGCTATAGGTACGACAAGATAGATTTAGTTGTCACGTTGATAAATTGCAGCCCTACATCTGTATTCCACCGAATAAATAAAACGGCAGTATATCTCTTTTGTTCAGATGCTTAACAAATGTATATGGCTTGTCAATGCAGTCGCTGGGAAGTGACAACTTTAGACTTGATGTATGATTTAATAACTCAGTCAGGTTTGTCCTTCAGTAGAAATTGATTTATTCATTAGCAGATCCTAATGCACAGGTTTGTAAAATAAAATTCAAAGCCGTTCAATTTTTCAATGTAGCGCTTTCTTTTAATACAACAGGATTCCTCTGATTAAATGTTAAATTTGCAATACAGTTTTCAATGTAGATCTGTTCATAAAGTCTGCAATTACTAAAACAATTTTTAAGAATATCATCACTTTGAATAAGCTGCATATCAAAATACATAATTTATCCTAAATGCATTGCTTTGAAATTTGTTTCCTGGGTAAGATTTATGAAATGGTTGTTTAACCTTTTTGACATTGAAGGTAGAAAGTGTCTTGTAAGATTGCAGTACTGGAAGATGGCTGCATGATCAGACATTCCATCCTTTGGTTAAATGCCCCATGAAACATTTTTAATAAAGTTGATATTGAAGAAGGAAGCTGGCCAACACTTATCCCTCAATCAATCTCGCCAAAAATATGATAATCACTGGATTAGCGTTGAGTGAAAAACCCTACTCACTACGTTTTAACATAATGACACTGTTAAGGCTTTTGCTTTTCATTTGATGTATACTACTGAGGAGATTTTACTAACAAGAAGGTTAGATTACAATGTTTTTATTTCAAGTGATTTTCCTTCTCTATCTTCTGCCTTAGGGCATGTTTCTTTATCTGGATTTTTCAATTCTCTTTGGCTACATTATAGAAAATTGAAGCCTTGTTAACTTACACAAACAACTGGTTTACATCAGTATCATCTGCATAATGTTCTTGCATTTATTTTTCATAGCTTGTGAATTAATTATTCCTTTCAGAACATTTGTGTTCTAATCAAACTATTATCAAGCTTCCACTGTGCACCTATCATTTTAGAGTGCACATGAAGAGAGGAATTTTTTCACAGTTCTGTTCTCAGTATTACTCTCTTATTTCCCATCAGTGACACTTGTTGATACAAGAAGAAATTTCGCTATGCTAGAAGATCATAACTGAAAGATTTCACTTTGCATGTTTGCCGAAATCTTTTGGCGAAACCAAAAATTCTGTATTCCCACAATGGCAGTTGGTTGCCATTTGTAAAGTGTGAGTGTTTGCCTTTACTATCCTATTTCAGTACTTCACCAGAAATGATTAAAACTCTTTCAGGCTATATAATTTTTCTGAAGAAATACTTCTAATCCAAATATTTTGTACCTTTTTAAAAACATTCGTTCAGGCTTCACTGGCTGAGCTAGCAGTTATTGTTTCCTCAATTAACCTTTTCATATCCCTGCGTGTTTTATGTACCTCTATAAGGTTGCTTTGCATTTTAACCTTCTAAAGCTTAAAGGGATAGATTTTTCTGAAATTTACTCTATACACTGTTTGATGGTAGGAATCAGTCCGTTTTTCTTCACTTATGCCACCTGAATATTTTCTTTGAACTAATGGCTGTACTGGTGATTCAGCCTGATGGAACCAAGATACAATCTATATCTTGTCCTCTGACAAGAAATTTGAAAATGCAGTAAAGCAGGCTTTTTATTTGTGGATATTGCTCCATTGTGACTAAGTTGGTGAGAAGTGAATCAGTGACTTTCAGAATTCTTTCTGTCTTTATGTAATAAATGCGTATTAATTAGACTTCGTTGTCCTGAGATGAAACACTGAACCTGTATTTAATTTAATTTCCCAAATTCCTCTTTTGAGTTACCAGATTTAACTCCCCTCATCCCGGCACATCATCTTATAGTTCAGTGTCAGCTGAGTTGGCTAAAAATCAACAGATACTTCTTGTGTTCCTGAATTTGTTATTCTTGAACACTAGAAACACCCCAGAATTTATCCCCCAAATATTTCCTGTTTGACATCACTGACCTAGCTATAATTAATTGAAATTTTATTCTCCTAAATTGTGCATGAGACTTCATTCATTCTTAAGGTTATGAGTGTAGTAACTTTAAACTCTCATGCTTAAATCTATAGATGTAGAATTTTCTTTTAAAAATGCTGCCTATGCAGAATTACTACAGAATGAATTATTGCATAAATTGCATGTTTGGCTCTGATTTGCTGAATTTTTTTTTGAGAACCTTTAAACATGCAGTAGACTTGGAATGATGTGCCCATCTTAACCTTAGGATTACATTCATATAACAGCACATGCTTTTATGGGTAACATTCCTGAAAAATTGTTGACATGTACTGTGCCATTATGTGAATAGCATCATTTAAAAGTCTGTTACTTGTGTGAAAGATTTATAAGGACAATTTGAATTTATTATTTTGGTGACTTATAAAATTCCCCCATGTAAACTATATTTAGCCACTGCCCGAGGGTGAGAGTGGTTTTCCAAGTCACGAAACAGAAGTGAATATGCTTTTGTTGCCAGTACTGTCAGTGAGGCCTTAAAGACTAGGTTTCAGTATTGATTAATCATCTTGCCTAATTTTTAAATGAAGAAATTCAACTAATTTTTGTTTATCACAAACAATGCTTTTTCAGTACATTTCACTCGTATGTGCATGCTAGGGGGAAAGCGGTTAAAAATGGGACAAGTTACCATTTTAATCATTTTGAGTCTAGACTTGGGAACTCTAAGTCAACCTGAATATTCTCTCTGGTGAATGAATGAATTAAGCTGTTTTAAAGAACCAATAATATAACAACAAAATACATTTATTGTTTGTGATGAAACTTTTAAAGTACATTAATATAGTGTGTGCGTATATATATGTATAATATATTGTACAAATTGTCATTTTCAAAATTTGTGTAAAAGTTGGATGCAAGTCACTGCTAAATTTCTATTTGAATTTTTGATGGCATGATCTTGTTTTTGGAATTACTTTGGTATGTTACCTTAATTGGGAAAAAGAACTCAACACACAGAACATTTGGTATCCAGTAATGCAATAATAAGTTGGAGCCAGTATGTTAACCAGTCTAAATTTGCTTGTTTCATCAAGATTAATTTTCTGCATTCTTAATATTTTATTTAAGGCTTTGAGGCTTCTGTTTCAAGACAAGATAGATCTTGTTCATTTTGTTATGCTTGAATTTTTCATTCTGCTCATTGATCACGAAGCATTGTCAGCCTTGAAGAGGCTGGAATATACCATCCTAGAAGATGGATAAAAGTTTGTTAGCAAGGGGCAAACTAATTCTTCTTGAAATAATCCAATTTTTTTTTAATCTGATGTTTTGCCACTCCCAGGGTGATACCATTGATTGTGAATGAAGAGCATTGGAGACAAAGAGGCGCACTTAAGGGATAAGCTGGTTTTTTTTTCCATCTGACTTATTCCTATGCCTCTCTTCCTTTTTTTGATAACTAGTTATTTTTTCCTTGGATAGTACTTGCATTGTGTCTCTATCGGTTTGTTGACTTCATCATTCTCTTATTTTATTTAACTTCTTTGGATTATTGCTTTTCCCTTTTAAAATGCTACTCTCTTTCAGTGCTTTGTCACTTCATCTTCACTATTTTTAATGATTCTCCTCTTTCTACCTTCATGTGCTTCTAGTACTGTTGCCCAGAAAGGGAAATACTTTCATTCTGCAAGGTAGCCAGATGAATATTTCATATCTTAATTGTTTTTTTCTAACTGTAGATCTACTTCACCATCCCCAATCATCATTTCTGGTTAATGTCAGCACTTACCATCTTAACTGCCCAACTAGCAGGTTGAAAAGCAAGATTCTGAGCATTATTGCCAAATCCTGTCATTGTTATTTCTCCTTGGATATATTTGCCCATACAAAGTCTGCTAAGTTTTAAGAATATATTGAGAAGCTTTAAATAATGAGCTTTATTGTAATTAATCTGTGTTGGAATTTTATTAAGATTTGTAGTTCCCTCTTGTGGGAATTCAGAGAATTTTCCAATTTCTGCCCTTTACCCAATTGAAATGCACTGAAATTCCACTAGGTAGCAACAGTATTCAGTACTTTATCTTGCAGTGCTTTTTACCAAACTTGTGCTTCAGATAATCTGAATGCTTTCGATTTGACAAGATTTGCTTTACTCTCCCACATTTTGGAGTTTTGCATATGGCAAACGTTTGGTAACATTTTAATTAACAAACAGAAGAATGCAACTGAATTCCATCTAACCATCATTTTGTTCTGTGTTATGGGTTGTATTTCAAAATGTTCATTAGGTGATCATATTTCATCTGAAGTCTTTAGGTGGAAACTTACTTTCAAATGTTTCTTTGTTTTAATTATGAACAAATATTTTGCATGTTTTCTTACATTTTGGAAGAAATAGCTAAAATACATTGTGCTTCATTACAATTGCATTTATTTCAGGATGTTTGCAGAAATATTGGATCTGTGCTTTCTTCTGGTTATCTAAAAGAATATGTAAAGTACTGTATTCTTATTTGTCTGTTCGGCTGAATGAAATCAATCCACATGGATTATTTCTGACAGTGGCTAGAGATATACAAAAAACTCCAATCCATTATAATAGTTGTCAACTCGTATTTATGTTGTGTTTTATTTATTTAAGATGTAACATGACTCCAGGAATTGATTCTGAAAAGAATTAGCAGATTTGCCCTTACCAAATATTCTAATTCTCCAACTTGTAAACCTTGAGGCAATTGCAATTAATAGTATATGGTGATCTTTAAATTTATACCTAAATCATAGAGGCAGGTTTTAGTATTAAATAATTTGAATATGCATATTTTCTTACTATTCGATCAACCTATTTATATGTAGAACTTTAAAAACGGATATTTGTATTGTGTTTTTTCCTTTCCCTTTCCTTGCCTTCTGTGATACTTTTTCATTCACTAAATTATTCCAATTTATGGATTTTTCTGTGCAAAAGTTAAGTTAAAGATTTACATTTTTTTGTTCAAATTGGCCTATGTTAGTCATGCTGTGTTGCTCTTGAGATAAAATTGTAAGTAACTGTAGAACAAAAAGTGAAGAAATTAATAAAGATCACTCAACTTTGTATTTTGAACATGAAGTGAACATCTGGTAACAATGTACTTCAGTGTGTCAGTTGAATACAGTGAATGTTTTTTTTCTTGCCTCTGTAGTTGCTTTGATGCACAATGAACAGTGCAATAAGTTAAAATTGTGGATGTCATGTTTGGTCAGAAAATGCAACCTCATAAATTATTATATAGTTTAAATAGGACAGTTAATGGAAAAAAATGTCGTAGTTCGAAAGCCTAATTTACAGGAATGAAATATCCTTTGATGTGCTGACAAATGATTTAATCATAATATGGATTGAGGTTAAAAGAAAACGCTTTCAATAAATTTGTAATAAAGCAATATGGAAAGTTCTTTGTTTTTTGTTAGTATTTGTTCAGTTGTTGAGTAAATCGGAAGCCTATTTTGCAAAGACAGTTTTCTTTTTATCTCCCAGGACATAATTGATTCAAGCATAATTGATGAAAGCATATTTTCTTTTATCAGATTTTGTTTGTTACAAGAGGGACCTAGCTTGAGGGAACAAGTGGTTTATTGCCTAGTTTGTTTTCATTAAAGAGAGTAGCAGTATTGGGTTGAATTGCACAGAGGTGTGCTGAGATGCTGGAGATTTGCCTAAAAGCCTGTTGTGACACAAGAGGCATTGTACCACTGATTTTGAGATATAATGGAAGAAATCACACTGAGATGCAATTCTCCTAATGAAAGTACTGCATTAATTTTATTTTCTGATGTGTTGTCATTCAGAAGGTGTTTTTAATCTTCATATTGTTTTAGTAAAAGCCATTTAAACATCATTTGGCAGAAAGCCTCATACTTGGCATTCATTCCTTTCATTTAATACCTTTTGTTAAAATTCTACATTAAAGGCTTTTAGCTGTTTCTATTAAATATTTTGCTTCAAATATTAATTCAGAGTAATAATAATGAATAAGGCAGCTACCGCAGACAGTGCTTTATACTATGAAAGTTGAGGTTGAAAACTTTGCCGTTTTGTTTTCTGCGTTGAAGTTGTATACTTGCCAAACTGCATGGAATGTCTTGTTCATGATTCCAACCTGTTCAAAAGTTTTGGATTGAAGGTACTTTAGTTGATTTAAAAATATTCCAGTATTCATTATACTATTTAACTGCCATGTTGTGGTGTTGTTATTGATGTATTTGAGGGCAATTGAAGCAGAAAGAATTCCTGAAATGCAGATATGTCAAGGTAATCCTTCGACTGAGGAGTTAGACGTTTTACTGTTTTCTTCTCAATTCAGCAGTCACCGCTACAAGAACTCCATTTCCTATTTTGTTCCAGTGGTTTAATGGAAATTAACATTTTTCTGTAACATTTTTTCACTCATCCATAAATCACTTATAATAACATCTTGACACAAGTTAATTTCACTTTCAGGAAATGCGGACAAGTTTTATTACTTTCTGAAGCTTGAAATTTACTTGCCCTTGGTAAGAGAAATGGGTATTTTATAGCTTTAATCTTAGAAAGTAATAGAATGACCTACAGATGGGCAGCCCTTTTGTTGTAGGCAATTTGATTCTTGCTCAGAATATATTTTCTTTTGTATATTCAATAATCTAGGACATATTTGCCTTAAATATGATTGTGTATTTATTTGTCACCAGAATAAGACATTTCAAAGTATTGAAGATATACAGAAGTAAAATGATAAGTTTTTGTTTTGTCTGAGGGAAGATGCACCTTCTGCCACACCTTGCCCACCCCCCATCTAGGGCTTTGAGAAAAAGGAGCTCATTTGATTGTTCAGTTTTAACGATACCATGATGTGCCAAAATAAGTATTCTTGGCCTGGGTCCACCACTAGGCCCAGCTCTTGCAAATGACTTTTTGCTATTCGTGATAAGTGTCTTTTTGTTGGTACATCACCGAACTTCTATTTTTTAAATTTGGTGATAATACATGTGCTGTATTTGGATTGACAGCTGCTTCTAAGGAAATACTTAATATCTTAATGGGCTTCATCCTGAGTTAAAATTCACATTCAAATGGAATAGCAAATGAGCTCCCTGTTTTACTTGTTTTAGTTAAGAAGTTGGCCAAGAGATCCGCATTTTCTTACTGTGAACCCATCTTCTCTGGTCAGTAAATATGTTGGAAGGGTTATACAGTTCCACAAGTTATAAAAAACTTTTAAACTCAGCCTAATTTAGGCATGTTATGATACCCCTCTGGAGAGGTGTATCATAACATGGAGGAAGGGACAGTAAAGGTAGGCAATTCTTTATCTGAAACTCTTGGGACCAGATGTCTTTCAGATTTCAGAATTTTTTGGATAAAGGATTAAATGACATTTTCATAGTAAAATAACAAAAAAATTATTAAACAGCAGACCTACTTGTGAGTACTACAAGCACTGAGACAGAATTGACACCTGCCAGTGCTGGGCCATGCCGCTACGATACATTTGAGTGATGTGTGTCGAGTGGGTGTAGGGTTGCATTAACTGTTTGCATGCCAAACAACCTTGTTAATGAGAAAAAAGACTTCAGGAAAAAAACCTCAGATTTCGAATAAAGGATTGTCTACCTGTACTATTGTACCACAAGAGCCATGCCACAAACTGAGTTACCTTATCAGCAACTGCATAAATATGACACATCATTTGTTCACCACACAGAATATGATGCTGAAATAGGGTGCTTCAAAATCATCCTGTAAGATAATGGCTACCATAATCAGATCATATTATACTGTATATTTTACAAATTCATGAAAGTCCCAAAGAATCACTCCTGGTTACTTTGTCACGTGAGAAGTGCTTCATCTACCTCCGATTACTCCTGGAATGTTAACATTTGGCTTACTTATCTGCCATCACACAGTCTAAAGTTCATTACCACATTATTCATTTACATGATACACAGACCACCTTTTTGGGCAAAATGTGAAGTTAACTTTTGCATGCTGTACAGTAGCAACATGAGTGATATTCATCTTTCCCAAGATGCTGCCATCAAGCCAAAAAGGTGGTCTGTGTATCATGTAAATGAATAATGTGGTAATGAACTTTAGACTGTGTGATGGCAGATAAGTAAGCCAAATGTCCTAAAAATGGCAGATCATATCAGAAAGCATATTTGTTTTCTTCAGTAAGGAAAGTACTGATTGTACCCATCTAGCCTACGATTACAAAACAAGTGTTGAACATTAGATACAATTCTGCATTTGGGCAACACTTGCTGGATAATCTCAGATAATTTCCTCCGATATAAATCCCTCACTCCCCTTGCGAATGATCGTGAAAATGTGTCACATCTATGCAGTTGCACTTGCAGGTTTATAGAAATTGCTTTTAAAAACAGGTACTGCTTTTAAAAACAAACATGGAGAATGGATAATCAGTGAAACAAGTTGAGCTATCTCTTCTTTTCTACCCAGATGTGAAATTGGTACAAGGCTGGATGTTAGTGTACTCGGCTGTACAGTACAAATGGCAGGGTCTGCAAACATCTGTTGCCCCTATTCATTATGCATATGCAGAATTCCAATAAAATGCAAATAACTTTTTGGAACATCCCAATAGGAAAAAATTAAAGTACATCAGATATTTCCAATGGATTTAATGGTTACTGCTAGTTCACAGTTGCCCTGCAGACATCTTGGCTGCAAAATAAAATTTCACAGAATGGTGATGAGAAGCCCATTCAATAATGAGATTCAAATGGCTAAACTCTGCTTAAGTCATCAGGAACCAATAGTAGTTGGGTTGGAGGGGCAAGAAACAGCCTTTCAACTGACAGAAGCCAGGGATGATGAGGAACCTTTATTACTTTGAGTATAAAAATAGGCTAAAACTATACAAGAGTCCTGATGAAAGGTTCCAACCTGAAACATTGAATCCCCTGCTCCTCTGTTGCTGCTTGACCTGCTGTACCTTTTCCAGCTCCACACTTTATCAAGTCTGATTTTTTAGCATCTGTGGTCCTCACTATCCCCAAGGCACTAGTCAGACCACACTTGGTATACTATCAAAAGATTTGGTTTTCTTATTTAAGGAAAGATATACTGACATTGAAGTAAGTGCAGAGAATACTCATTAGGTTGTTTACAAGTAAGGAGGGATTATTTTACGAGGAGAGGCTGAGTAGGTTGGGCCTGTACTCATTGGAGTTTAGAAGAATGAGATTATAGATTGAAATGTACAAGATTCCGCGAGGGTTTGACAATATTGATATGGAGAAATTATTTTCCCTCGAGTCTAGGATCAAAGGGAATAATCAGAGTTAGGGTCCCATAAAGCAGAAAAGTGGAGCTGAAGGTTATCAGATCAGTTCCAGTTTAAATGGTGAAGCAGACTTGATAGTCTGAATGAACACTTCAGCTCCTACATGGTCTTGCCTTAAGACTCATTTTGAAAAAGTCAGTGAGCCTGAGAGGCTAGGAAGCTGTGGAAGGATAGCCTGTTAGCTGTTAAGCTATATCACATCTGCAAGGCTTGACAGCAACTTGATTGGCTTGATAAAAACAAGGACTGCAGATGCTGGAAATCAGATTCTAGATTAGGAATGCTGGAAAAGCACAGCAGTTCAGACAGCATCCGACGAGCAGGAAAACCGCTGTTTCAGTCAAAAGCCCTTCATCAGGGATACAGGCAGAGTGCCTGAAGGGTGGAGAGATAAATGAGAGGAGGGTGGGGGTGGGGAGAAAGTAGCATAGAGTACAATAGGTGAATAAGGGTGGGGATGAAGGTGATAGGTCAGAGAGGAGGGTGGAGTGGATAGGTGGAAAGGAA
>NC_057724.1:26753220-26836944 GCF_004010195.1 Chiloscyllium plagiosum
AGGTGGTGGAAATGTCGTTGGATGATTTGGTTTATGCGAAGGTTGGTAGGGTGGAAGGTGAGCACCGAGGTGTTCTGTCCTTGTTATGGTTGGAAGGGTGGGGTCTGAGGGCAGGGGTGTGGGATGTGGACGAGATGTGTTGAATGGCATCTTTAACCGCGTGGGAAGGGAAATTGCAGTATCTAAAGAAGGAGGCCATCTGGTGTGTTCTGTGGTGGAACTGGTCCTCCTGGGAGCAGATATGGCAGAGGCGGAGGAATTGGGAATACGGGATGGCATTTTTGCAGGAGGTAGGGTGGGAAGAGGTGTAATCCAGGTAGCTGTGGGAGTTGGTGAATTTGTAAAAAAAAAAATAATGTTGGTGTCAAATTGGTCGTCATTAATGGTGATGGAGAGGTCCAGGAAGGGGAGGGAGGTATTTTAAGGTCAGGGTGGAATGTGTTGGTGAAGTTGATGAATTGCTCAACCTCGTTGTGGGAGCATGAGGTAGCGCCAATGCAGTCATCAATGTAGCGGAGGAAGAGGTGGGAGTGGTGCCGGTGTAACTGAGGAAGATGGACTGTTCTACGTAGCCAACAAAGAGACCGGCATAGCTGGGGCCCATAGGGTGCCCATGGCTACCTCTTTGGTCTGGAGGAAGTGGAATGATTCAAAGGAGAAATTGTTGAGGGTGAGGACCAGTTCAGCCAAACGAATGTGTGTGTTGGTGGAAGGGTACTGTTGGGGACGTCGGGAGAGGAAGAACGGAGGGCTTGGAGGCCCTGGTCATGGCGGATGGAGGTATCAAGGGATTGGATATGCATGGTGAAGATGAGGCATTGGGGGCTGGGGAAACGGAAGTCTTGGAGGAGAATGGAGGGCATGGATGGCGTCTCGACCGTATGTGGGGAGTTCCTGGACTAGGGGGGATAGGACAGTGTCGAGGTAGGTAGAGATCAGTTCAGTGGGGCAGGAGCATGCTGAGACAATGGGTCGGCCAGGATGGTCAGGCTTGTGGATCTTGGGAAGGAGGTAGAACCGGGCAGTGTGGGGTCCCCGGACTACGAGGTTGGAAGCTTTGGGTGGGAGATCTCCTGAGGCGATGAGTTTCTGTCTGGTCTGGGAGATGATGGTTTGGTGATGGGGGGGGTGGGGTCATGGTCGAGGGGAGTGGTAGGAGGAAGTGTCTTTGAGTTGGCGTCTGGCTTCAGCGGTGTAGAGGTCAGTGTGCCAAACTACCACTGCACTCTCTTTATCCGCTGGCTTGATGGTGAGGTTGGGATTGGAGCAGAGGGAGTGGAGGGCTGTGCGTTGAGGGTGAGAGGTTGGAGTGGGGGATGGGGGTTGACAGGTTGAGGTGGTTAATGTCCCGAGAAGTCAGCAATCTGCTGTTGTAACTAGTAAGCAATTCTGAATCCTGTATCCAAAATTTCCAGCCTCCATTCCTTCCGTGTACAAGAAAGGAATTGTCAGACCTCCAACATTTGTAGGCTTCCATCACAAAAGACTGAAGTGTAGCAGGGGATTTTTGCTTTTTTTTAAAATGTTAAGAGCATGCTGTCTCTTTGAATGAATCGATTTGAATTAGCTTTATTGTCACATGTACCCAAGCAAGTACTGTGAAAGGTTTAGTTAGTGCATTACAGTACTATCTTAAATACAAAGGTGCCTAGGTACAGATACTTAAGATCAAATTTTTAGGAAGCTGAAACAAATTAGAAAAATAAAGAAATAAATAGTCCAGCATTATAGCTCATAGAAATAAATTAGAAAAGTAAGAAGTTAAAAAGGACAGAATATCAGTCTTTATGATCAAGTCAATTCTGACACCTATCCTCGAGGGCGATCATCACAGTCTTGTTACCACCTGCGCAGGACCTACCAACGTAGGAATTGCCCCACCTTCCATCTCTTCGCTGTCTAGCTCACTGAATCCACACTCGCCCCACGGCCAAGAGTCTCTGGCTCCGCAGCCAGACCAGGCTGCAAGGCCAGGACATCTGTGGTGCATGGGATTTCAGGATGAGGCTAAGGTGGATGATCCACTCAATACAGCTGGCAGACGATGCTTGCAAATGCTTCAGCCTTTTTTTTTGCACTTATGTGCTGGGCCTCCGCCATCATTTAGAATTGGCACACTGTGGAATCCCTGCCTCTCCAATTACGTAATTGTCTAGCATTGTTCGCTGCTGAATTTTGAGGACTATAGAGCTTAGGTCTGATTGGATTTGTTGTATGGATTGTTTTAATACTTTCTATTGTATGCTGCTTCGTTAGCTATAAGTAGTTTGAGAGATTCTGTGACTTTAGAAAGCACTGTGTAAATGCCCATATGTCTTTCTTTGGCTTTGGAGGAATGTATGTACTGAGTGCACGTTTTTATCTTTTTAATCTTTTTGTTCCACTGTTGTAAAAGAAGCCAGGTTGTGCACCTGTTTTTTTTCCACTAAGCTAATGTTTCATTGATCCTTACATCAAACCTCTTGTGGCCAAACTTAACCTAAAGTTACTATATTTTACATTAGGATTAACCTCGGCACAAGGGCCTTTTCTGTGCTATACTTTTCTATGTTCTATGTTTAACATTTTAACCAGCCTTTTTGTAAAAGATAGGTAGTAAAATTTATAGTATTGTTATTTACGCCTTTCAGTCCAAAAATGCTCTCAAGAGTTGCAGGTATCTTAAATAAGAAAATAAGATTGTTGCAGAGATTTCCATATAATTTTGTGGTCCAGTAAATCTGATCTTGTGTACATGTTAATTTGGGATCTAAAATGTGTATAACAGATGTATGCAATAATGGCTGACTACGCTGTAGTCTATGCTAGAAAATCAAACTGAATCAGAATCCCATCTCTCCTGTGTCACAGATGCAGCATGGAATTATATGAATTCTGGGTATGCTAATTTAACCAACTTCCATAAACAATTTATTTTGAAGTACCTTTGGAAGGGACTAAGGCAAGTTAATAATTCTAAAGCAAAACTGAAGCTCCAACAAATGTTACCCCCAAACATTAGTCCATTATTCTTCTATTGAATGCTGATCGTCATTCAGGAAGCTGGAATTTGTGATTGTAATAATAGTTGATTTACAGTTAACATATGCTCATTTGACATTTCTCTGTCTACTATTTTGACAGAGGTATCTGAATCAGTTGGTCAAATTGAGTTACAACACACATCTAGAGCAAGTGGGACTCAAAATGTGGATCTCTTGATTCAGAGGTAGAGACACTACCACTGCAGCATGAGCCCTACTATTTGGATGGAAGGTTAAGCTGTGAAATATGATCATATAGTACTCATCATTAAAGAAAGTTATTTGAATGTGTTCAGGATTTGTCTCCTCCCCTCACCAACAGTAATGTGTGATGTTTACTCTTCGGACTTGGTCAAAACTATATTTTTTAATATCAGAAGTAATGCTATTAAACACACATCCTTTCTTTTTAAAGACAGCTGAAGTGCAAAAATTCAGCTTGCAAGAAGAGGGCTAAATTTTGTGCTTGGAAGTGAACCTGGTCTGACTGCAGGTGTGCAATCTAACAATTATTCCTTGCCTTAGCCGGATGTTGATTGTGTTGTGGAACACACCACGACTACCACACGATAACAATCGTAGCATCGTGAATATGTAAATAAATTGAAAGCTACTTTTTATGGTTACAGAATATAGTCAGACATCCCTAATCAGCCACATTTTCTGTAACGTCAATCAGACTAAATATGGTGATCTTTGATTCTTCAAGTAAAACATCAGTATTCTAATTTTGTTTGTTTTATTTATGAATTCTGGCAATTTTGCAAAAGTGATAGTGGAAATGTTCAAATAAAGCAATTTAAGGAATTTAGTCTTGCTGCAACTACATTTTTTCTGAATCTTCAAGTATTTTTAAAAAAATACCTTTTAATCAGAAAAGTAATGACCATGTTTAAGGAAGGTCCTTTTGATGACATAGTAACATAAAAGTTTGGATTAGGAATGGGCCATTCCACTTGATAAAATCATGACTGATCTGGTTGTGAGTTTATGCTCGTGTCCCCTGCTACATCCTTTAACTCCCTTGCCAGTTAAGAATCCATATTGGCCTTAAAACTACTCAGTTATACAATCTGCACTGCTCTCGGAAAGAAATCTCCACAGACTTGCACCCTCGACGAAAGCATTTCTCCTCGTCTCCATCATAAATGGCAGAACCCTTATTTTTAACTTTGTTTCCCTTCTTTTATACTTTATCCCTTGCACTACATAACAGCATTTAATATCTTTTCCTAATCACTCATTGTATCCACGTGCTAATTCTTTGTAACTCTCATTCTCTTTATCTCCTAAGTTCTGCACACTCTCTCTATTTAATTAATATGCTGCTTTTCTACTGTTTCTACCCAAATTACATATTTCCATATTATACTCCATTTAAACAATGTTTGCCCAATCACTTAACTTACCTATATTCCTTTGCAAGCTCCTTAGATCCTCTTCACAAATTTTACTCCTCCCTAACTTTATGTCAACAAGTTAAGCAACCATGCATTCAGTCCCTTCATCCAAGTCCGTGACACAGATTGTAGATAGTTGAGACCCTAGCACTGATCCTCGTGGCAGTCCACTTCGAGTCATAGAGATATATAGCAAGGAAACAGACTTTTTGGTCCAACTCGACCATGCTGACCAAATATCCTAAACTAATCTAGTCCCATTTGCCAGCACTGGCCCATATCCCTCTTAAACCATTTCTGTTCATATACCCATCCAGTTGCCTTTTAAATGTTATAATTGTACCAGCCTCCACCACTTCCCCGGCAGCTCATAAACCATGTACTTATTTGCTCCTGTGCTGTGAGCCTCTCCCACATATGTTCCTCCAAAGTCAACTGTGAATTTCGCTGTTTGTTAATTTTTCTTGGATTTGTTATATCTTCCCAACTTGAAAGTTGCCTGTTTATGCTTATTATTTCGTATTGTCCTGCATGATCAAATTGGATAATAGAAAGGTGCTGAAAGTTTCTGTAGAATATTAAACTTTTTATCTTCCAGAAAACTATTCAGGTGACTTACAAAGCTGATTCATGAAATCAAGTTATGTAAATAGCCCAGGAAAAACATCGCTCACAGCAAGTACAGTCCATGTAGAGAATACGTTACGACAAAACAATATTCTTACAGTTTCAACTGAAAGAAATTAGCTCATGAGAAACAATCAGCTTCCTGATGGATAATGATATTGAACCAACTCATAGTAGCAGGATCTTGCCGATTGTGATCATGATAAAAACAGATGGCTCTCATGGATTGTGAAATTACCTATCACAGAATCAACATGGTAGCAAAGACATATCCAGTTCCACAACTGTAGGATTGCAGACAGAATTGGACAAACATCATTGGTTAGAAAAATTGACTTCTAAAGAGGATATTTACAAATTCTGTTGACTGATGCAAAAACTGATATTTCTTTGTCTGTTACACCAAATGGGCTTTATCAACGCCTAAAGCCATACCTATTGGAATGAAAAATGCAGCAACAACCTTTCAATGATTTACAAACAAGGCCAAAAAGGGATTGTGTTGCTGAGTTGTTACCATTGATGATTTAGTTGATTTGTATTTATTTGTTCATGTCACATGACATGTGCAAGTCACCACAAGCTACTTTAATTCAGATAATAATTAAGAAATCTTGCAGGCAAGTACTGAAACAATGGTTTAAACTTTAATACATGTAGCAACCAAAATGTGATCCCTTAAGTAAGCAAGTTAAGCCTCACAATTCAACTTGGCTATTGCTTGATTAATGGTGGAATTTAGTTACAATTCTAACCAAGAGAGTCTGTCCCTGGAAGTGTCCAGGGTTTGATCCTTGTGCAGTGTTGTTCTTCAAGGTTTTGCTAAATTGTTCTGGTGTTGAATTCTTTATATAATTTTCTCTTTCAAGTTTGTGGTTTGACAGTACTGATGATTCTTTAAATTCTTGAACCCCAGTATTGATTACACGTTTGGAGACCTCATGTCTGTGACTTGTTGCCTTATCAGAAGTAGCTCCCCAGTTCCTTTGTTACATCAACCTGAACTGTCTTTGTAAGATAGCCAGTCCTGCAATTTACCCTTTTTACTTCAGGACATTCCTTCTGCAGGCAGTCTTAATTGCCCATTTGTCATGAGGCAGCAGATCATTAAGGAGTGTTACCCCTGTCTGCCTTGAAACAGTTTATATTGCTTTGACTCCTTCCCAGGGATGGTTAGTTATCATGTTGCTTTTAATTCCTTTATAACATTTCTGCTTGTCCCTTTTCATCTTGGGAAACGATTTATTCCAGAAAGAGTCATTGCTGATTCTTTCAATCCATTATTGGGCAACATGGTGGATGAGTCATTTGCACTACTGCTTCACAGTGTTGGGGAGCCAGTGTTCGATTTCCCCCTCCAGGTGACTGTCTGTCTGTGTGAAGTTTGCACATTCTTCCCATGTCTGTGTGGGTTTCCTCCCACCGTCCACAAATGTACAGGTTATTTGGATTGGCTGCACTAAATTGCCAGTAGTGTCCAGGTACATGCAGGGTAAATGGATTAGCTAGAGGAAATGCAGGGTTACAGGGATAGGGTAGGTAGGTGGGTGGGATGTTTTCGGACCCGATGAGCCAAATGGCCTACTTCTGCACAGCGATTCTGTCATTCTAAGTTATTAAAGTTCTGAAATTTACATTGATAAATCACTGGTGTTGCATAATTTATTGCCCAACCCTATTTGCCCGAAGGGTTGTTAAGAATCACCCATATTGGTGTGGGTCCAGACCAGACAAGGATGGCAGGTTCCTAAGAAAGATTAGTGAAGTAGATGGGCTTTTATGACCATTGACAACAGTTTCATGGTCCTTCTTATACTGTTTACTCCAGATTTATATTGAATTCAAATTCCACCATCTGCCATAGCAGGATTCAAATCTAGATCTCCAGAAAATTATCTGAATCCCTGGATTAATAGCTCTAGTGATAATTCTACTAGGCCTCCCGTCTCCCCTATTTGTGTTCAGCTAAACCTGGGAAAAACATTTACGACATTTTGAAGAAACTGCTGGATTAGTTACAAAGAGCCAATTCGATGATAAATCTACCTAAAATTGAATTTGTAAAAGTATAAATGACTGACTTGGTCCACACTAGAACAAAGCCAGTTAGCATCCAGAGGAGCAAAAATAAAAAGGATTTTGGCTTTTTCTGTGCAGAACACAAAATGCAAATTATGCAATATATGATATGAGTGAATTTTCAGAAATTTGCAGTGAATTTCAGAAGTAGTTGCACCATTGACAAGTTTGTTAAAGTATAGGTAGAAATTTGAATGGACAGAAGCCAGTGTTAAATTGACATCTCTTGTGACGATTGCAGTGGTTTAGCACTACCAAACTTTGAGCCATTTAATCTGGTTGATGCTATCAATAGCTGCATGTGTGCCATTTTGCTGCAGAAAGAATGCAATGGGGATTGAACACCCAGTTGATTTTTAATCTTACAAGCTGAACTTGTATAAACAAATATTCACTGAAGATAAGGACACTGAGCCTGGTACTGGCTTTACAACATTTTGAAGTCAGCATATCCAACAACCCTGCAGAAACATTTACTTGTACAGCCCATAATTATCTCAAATGTTTTATTGGGTTTAATGCTGCAACCATAAATTTGAAAATGATTTGTATTGTAGAAACAGACAACAGAAAACTTTGATCAAAAGGGATTTGTGTAAAATAGGCTTGATTATGAAAGTCTGAGTGCTTAATCCCTGGTAACATACTGTTATTGGACATTTGAAATTTAGATTTTATTGTCATGTGCTCAAGTACAGGGGTACAGTGAAAAGTGTGTAATGGTGCTAGATAAGTACCTAGGTACAAAAAAAGTTTGTGTACAAATTTATAAGAGAAACAAAAATTAAAAAGCTAAACATTATTTCATAGAATAGAAGAAGAATAAGCGTTATAGTGTACATTAAAGTCTTTCATAGCTTATTCTTTTACTTTCCTAGTTTAAACTAAAAATTCAACAATCTTTGAGTCCTCTGCTTATCTCACTCTCTGGGAGACCTAGCTGTCGGTTCTCAAAGCAGCCACCACAGATACTGTTGTTGCTGCTGAAATTGCCACCTCACCGATGTCCCCCGATGCTTCGGGAACATGCCCGGGCTGAGCCAAGACACCATCTTGAGCTGCCAAGAGACAGATCAACGTACCACTGAGAAACCAGGCTGAGAGCCATTGAGAAAACAAGCCCGGAACCTGCCACAAGCTGTCGAGAGCCGCCACGCTGTCTAGAGACCATGCCTGGGACCGACCCCAAGGCACATGAGATCAGGCTGAGGGGCACCACTGTCAGTCGAGAGTTCAGGCCAGCATCCACCAGGTGCCGATGAGGTCAGGCCGAGAGCTGCCATCAGCTGAGACCAGGCCTAGTACCTGTCACAAGCCATCGGGAGACCAGGCTGAGTGACACCATACCAACAAGTGACTAGGTCCCAGATCCACAGAGAGACTAAAGGGGGGGAAAGAGAGAGAACAGAAGGAGCAGAGGTGCTTTAGTTGGAGCATCCTATTCTACTTCCATCTCGACTGGAAGTATTGAAATGAATGCCTCTCAAAGATACCTTTATCTTTGGACGTATGATGAACTTTTAGATGATTTGGGAATTTGGAAATAAATGGGTTTTATTTCACTGTTGTGAAGTTCTGACTTTTAAAATCTAAGAATGAGTAAAAAATTAATTTGGAACAATTTAAAAAAAAACTATATGAATTAAGTTCAGGAGTTAGCAAGCTATTTGGGAAGATTGTAAACAGCCAGGAATTAGGTGGAACAGATATAATGCATGGAAAAACAGATAGCTAGGAACCACAAGTTGTTTTATTTTTGAATGATACATAGTCTGTTTAATATGTTCAGTGCCTGGCCAACACATGGTAACTAAATTGCAAACAAATGAAATTTGTGATTTATCATGCCAGATTTGACTCTGGAATCTGACTTGTTCAGTATTTTCTTGTGTGTGAGGCTGAACCAGACTATTTGCAATGTTGGTGCCATATTTGACCACAAGGTGAGCTGCCAACCTCTTGTTCAATCCATCAGTAAGACTTGTCATCTCCACAATGTCATTTAATTTGCCCATACTTCTCGTTACCTGTTGCTGAAACTTTCATCCATGTTACATCTAGTCTAGATTGTTCCAACACAACTGAATTGTTTCAAGCATTCTATTCTCCATAAACTTAAAGCCATTCAAAATTCTGTTCTTACAGCATTCATTCATGCCCCTGTTAATTGCCAACTAAAATTGACTCCCACTTAAACAGTCCCTCGAGATTAAAATTATCGTTCTTGGTTTTAAATTCCTCCTTGGATTTGTTCCTTCATATCTCTTTAGTCTCTTCTGACCTTACGACCTTCCAAGATCGATGTACTTGTCTAATTGTGGCCTCTGAGCATCCCCAATTTTAATTCCTCCACCATGGTGACCATTACTTCATCCCCAAAAACCTAAGCTTTGTCATCTCCTCCCTAAACATCTCTACATTTCTTTGCACCTTTTAAAATGGCCCTTACAATCTATCTCTTTAATTAACTAAGCTTTTGGTCATCTGTCTGATTGATGTTTTAACAACTCCATGTCAAATTTAGCTTTCTATCACTCTTGTGGATTACCATAGAAGGTAATGTTCTATGTAAGTGCCAGTTATTGATAATTGCTGATTTGCTTTTTCAATCTGAGAGTTTTTTCTTCCTGAAAATCAAATGGCTTTTGTGTCTCATAGACTTTAAATTAACTTGCTATTCCCTTCCGTCTGTCACAGCATTCGTAACTCAAATAAAGCAAATTCTACCCCTCTGTTGTTTTTTGTATTTGTGGTGTAGATGTGAAAATTTGAGTAGTGGAAGTGCCAGCTGTAAAAATTTTAAATACTGAGGTTTTAAAAAAGGATTAATGATAATGTTTTCATCGAAAACCTTTCTGATTTTGTTTGTTGTTGTGAAATAATTTATCCTTTTGAGTTACTGTGATCAATGCTCTAAAGATTTTCAATGAATCATGTGTATTTTGTTAGGGTATTTGTTTTGTCCACCTGAATCAAGTTGGTCCTTTTACAGTTTGTTTTGAGGCACGTGGGCTTAAGTTTCAAAGTCACGATCTTCCACCTATCTAAAAGTAAGAGGTGACCTAAATTATTTTTAATACTGCACTTCAGATTGAAGTCTATCAGTAAAATGGTTTACGATTTTGTTTTGTTGTTGAATCTAATCAGTGTCTCAATTGACTTGCTTTCCTGAAGATTAAGCTGTGTACAAATTACATTTTTTATTAAATATGTTAACTGTAAATAATATGCATTAATAACCATCGTTTTAAATAAGAATATGCAAACTATGCTGT
Source organism: Chiloscyllium plagiosum (assembly GCF_004010195.1). NCBI lineage: Eukaryota > Metazoa > Chordata > Chondrichthyes > Orectolobiformes > Hemiscylliidae > Chiloscyllium > Chiloscyllium plagiosum. Next base: position 26,763,625 of record NC_057724.1, read on the forward strand.
GACAGTTGCACAGGTAGCACAATTAAGATATCTCTTCACAGCCGGTGTTGTGTTTAAAGTTAGCACAGTGTTTTGTTGAAATGGCATTATCTGCTTTATAATTTTGAATTAATTATATCCTTGCAAAAGAAACACCATTATTTAGCTAACAAGAGCTGTTGATATGTGTATTTATCTGGATGACTGCATAAAAGCTTTTCATGAGTTAGTTGAAATCAACAAATTGGCCCTGTTCACAAAAGTGATGTAGTAAACTGGAGTTTGAAGGTGTGACTGACTCAAAAATATTGCACTTATTACAATGAGTGGGAACTGCAAATGTAATGCACTGTGCCATAAGTATCACGTTTCATATTCCTTAAATTTAAAAGTTCAAAATCAATCTTTTCTTTCCCAAGTAAAGATCAAGTAAAATGGTCACCATATTAAAAATGAATTAATGTTTGAGTGAAATTGTCAAGGCTAAAGCCATGACACATTTTATTCAGGCTAACTTATTCTACTTTGTTCAAAACACTTAACCGATTCCAGAAACAATGTGCTACCTCTGTAAGTGCTTCATTTGTTACGTTACAAAATTGATTTGAAGCTAACTCTGTCTCAATAGTTTTCTGAAGGAAATCTTGTTCTATGGTGCTCCTTTCAGCTTTTGATTCTTACAATGTGACATTTGCTCCATGTAGTGCCATCACAACTGTGCATTAGACATTTATATGTAGGCATTAAACCAAATACACAAAACAGATGAAGTTTCTAGTCATAGTCTTGATGGCATACTGTTTTGTGCCACAAAGATATTAAGCAGTATTCTGTCCTACAACAAATGTGTCGAAGAACATAGTGGATTTGCCTGACTTTCTATTTAAGTTGTATGATCATGAAATTTCATAATTTTTTTTAAACGCAGTGCTGAGTAGAAAGTAGCTTTATTTTTATGGATGACAATTAAAGCAACATACCGTCAGCAACTTTCATTTTGTTTCTTTTCTTATAGATCATTGGCCCTCGTTCCGTGCCATGGGTGCGATCCTTTTTAGACAAAATGACAACACACCAGCAGAGCCTGTTCAAGTTCATTGCGTACAATGAGATTCTCTTGATGCCTGCAGCTGTCTTTATGTTATTTGGGTAAACATTAAATCTAGATTTCATGGCATTGTTATTGTAGCCTGTTTAATCCTGAAAGCACTAATTTAGTTCTTTTAATAACATTGCTTTGACTGAAAATGTGCATTAGATGACATTTGATATTTCAGGTAGCTTCTATCCACTTCATACAGGGTGTGGTGTGTGTGACGATGTTAGGTATTTACATGGTCATTGCTGCTTCTCTCGGTTTGCATGCAAATTGTCCACAGCATAAATGACAAAAATTGACTAAGTATGAAAAGAATAGCCATTCTATATAATCACAAATATTGAATAGCTTTTGAAAAATATTTGTGTGTGTGCATGTGTTATCATTGTCTCTGAACTGAAACTTACTGGAAGAATACTACAAAAAGTATCTTTTACTGAAAATAACTCTGGATTATGAAATTTCAGTTCTTTGGTGCCCATTTTTTTGGGTGCTTAAACTTCCTAAGAGTGCTGAAAGTGTGTCCATGGTATGCATGAAGAATTCTGCTATGAATCATGTTTGATGTATTATTGAGAGGCTGCAACCATATGCACAGTGAACATGAATGGAGTATGCAAAGCAGGCAGATCATGATGTCAGTCAGGTGAACAGTGCTAATTTGGTGCCAGCACTGCTATTTTGGATTGCCATTCTTGATCTTGCATGGCTGAATATGCATTCAGCAGCACCACCATTGTTTAAAGGAATCATTAACAACTTACGAGGTGGTTGCTAATTTTGTGTTAGCTGTTGCTGAATTTATAGAAGAATTCAGTACTTTGTTACTGTAAATTAGCTGTATAGCTAAGAGCTGGACTTCGATAAGGCTGAAGAGAAAAAGATTACATTTTAAAATTGTCCAGACAGACCAACAAATCAGTGAATTTGTCCCCAGTAGACCTGAAGAGTCTCTCAAGGGCATTGAAATGAAAGAAGTGGAAATTGAGAGTGTATGAATATGAGGAAAAAGCAGGAGAGATCCAGAGCATGGCAAGCATAGGAGATAAAACATGATGAAAAGCAGACAGCTCTGAGAAGGACTGGCTGGGTGGACAACATCACAGACAGGACTGAGAGATTGACAACAGCGTGCAGAATTACTATCAATGGAGAGAGATGCTTGCATACCCTCTTATTCTTTGATTAATCATGGATGAATGGGGTTTGTTAAATGTTGTTTAAGTCTCCAGTGAATGAGCTGGCACACACTGAAGGACTTAGTCCCGACTTCAAGGTTTCTGCCGAATCTAATTGCACCCACACATGCATGTAGTCAAAACCTTTATCATAGGATGCCTAACAAATCTAGTGCAATTTTTCATGGAAGTAACCAAGTGTTTGGATGAGGGTAGGGAGATTGATGTACTATATATGGATTTCAGCAAGGCTTACTTTGTCACCGTCCCACATGGGAAACTGATAAAGAAGATAGAAGCTTTTGGCATATAGGGTAAATTGGCAAGTTAGATCTAAAATTGTCTGAGTGACTAGAGACAGAAGGTGATGGTAGAGGCTGTTTGTGCGTCTGTAGCCCAGTATGCAGTAGTGGGGTGGCACAGTGGCTCAGTGGTTAGCACTGCTGCCTCACAGCACCAGGCTCCCAGGTTCGATTCCAGCCTTGGGTGACTGTGCGGAGTTTGCACATTCTCCCCGTGTCTGCGTGGGTTTCCTCCGAGTGCTCCGGTTTCCTCCCACAGTCCAAATATGTGCAGGCCAGGTGAATTGGCCATGCTAAATTGCCTGTAGTGTTAGTCAGATGGTCAGGTGCATTAGTCAGATGGAAATGTGTTAGTGCATTAGTCAGGTGCATTAGTCAGATGGAAATGGGTCTGGGTGGGTTGCTCTTCGGAAGGTCGGTGTGGACTGAGTTGGGCGAAGGGCCTGTTTCCACACTGTAGGGAATCTAATTAATCTAATCATATCACAGAGATGAGTGCTGGTTCAGTTATTGTTTGTGATATTCATAAATGACATAAATGAGAATATTGGGGGTAGAACAAGTAAGTATGTGAATGACAAGGATCGGCCGGGTGGTTGACAGTGAGGAGGAAGATGTTGGTTACTGGAGGATATATACAGATTTGATAGTTGGACATATCAGTGACAGATGGAATTTAACCCTGATAAATATGATGTGATGCAGTTTGGAAGAAGGAACAAGACGAAAGGAGTACCCAATGAATGACAAGACATGAAGAAGCTCAGAAGAACACATGGAGCTTGGGGTGCTTGTCCACAGACCCTTAAAGGTGGCAGGACAGGTTAATAGACTAATTAAGGTATATAGGTTGTTTGCCTTTATCAGTCATTATGTGGAGGTGCCGGTGTTGGACTGGAGTGGACAAAGTTTAAAAAATCTCAACACCTGGTTATAATCAGTCATGGCATATTGAGGCAAATGCAGGGATGTCATATTGAAACTGTAGGGAACTTTGGTTAGGCCTCAGCTGGAGTACAGTGTTCAGTCCTGATCACCATACTATAAGCAAGGATTTGTTTGAAGAGGAAGGGGGAATAATCTTAAAATGAAAGGCAGGAGATTTAAAGGGAATTTGAGGGGTTATAAAAAAATCTTTCACCCAGAGAGTAATGAGTACCTGGAATGCACTGCCTGGGAGTGTCGGAAAACAAGTGCAGGAACGTGGGTTGAGAGTAGATAATAATAGTATATTTTTGGTAGTACAGACTCCAGGGGCCATAAGCCCTCTTCTGTACTGTATTGTTCTCCAAGCATTCTCCTTGGAATACAGCAAAACAAAACGAATGAGCCAGAGACAGAGACCAGGGCAAGCTGCAGGAAGAGGGTAGAGAATGGGGAAAAAGGGTCTCAACAGAAGGCATGTCCACCCACAGTGTCCAGGAAGTAATTCTCACCTGAATCAACCTTAATGAAATATCTGTGCTTCAGTAAGGATGCCTTCATTGAAATCTGTCGCCTGTTGCAATCTCAATATCGCAAGGACAGCTGATGTGAAAGTTACCATAAACTTTTATGCATTGGGCTCCTTCCAGAATATACAGCATGTATGGCAAGAAGGCAGTGCTGAATTCATTGTGCTGAAACAGTGATTTCAATACTGGGTCGCTCTGGAGAAGCCACCGTGTGTTAGTCAGAGCATGAGTCACAGTTTGTAGTGTTTTGCTACTTGTTACATAATGTGTTCATTATGAAGACTCCGCTCATGTCACCAGCTGTACAGCAAGTACTTAAAGGTGGAAGAGAAAGGGAGAAGGTATTGTAAGCATTGAAGCACAAAAAGTTATGGTACAGGAGGAGACTATTTGCACCAATGTATCTGCACAGTGTGAAAAAGAGCTGTTAAGTTTAACCCTACCTTGCAGCTCTTGACACGTAGTCCTGTATGTTATGGTACCTGAAGTACATATCCTTATTTTAAAGGTTTCTGCATCTCCCATACTTTCCAGACTCCTAGTCATCTGGATGGACAAGAAAAAATCTCACTTCCTTTTACCAATTCTTTTGTGCCCTTAATTTTTGATTCTCTTATCGTAAATAGGTCTTTCTTATGTGTTCTGTCTCGGCAATTCCACAATATTATCCATCCCAATCAAATCTTCCAGATTCCTCTGCTCCAAATCAGCCTATCCAATCCTTCATGGCTAAAATTCCCATTTCTGGCAATATCCTCCTCAAATTTCTCTGCACGTATCCAGTGAGCTCTCAAATCCCGTAATGTGTCGACCAAAACCATAAACAATACTTTAGCTGTGTTCTAACTTGTGTTTTATCCGGTTCTAGCACAACCTTCATGCTTTTAATGCTGTACCTCTGCTAAAAGAATGGAGTATCCCATATGCCATCTGAACTATATTATCTGTGTGTCTACCTTCAGGAATATGTAGATATGCACCCCAAAGTCCTTTTAATCCTCTACATTTCTAATTTCTTTTGTATTCTCTTCCCTTGTTTGTCTTTCCCAAATGCATTTCTTCACTTTACTTCTCCAGATTGAATTCCGCATTTCTACCCACCTTTCCAGTCCATTGATACTGGTTGCCAGCTTTCATCTTTGCTGTCAACCACGGTGTGTAGAATAAAACATTTCTAATCATAACATATGGAATGTGGTAGTAAGGTGATTAAAATAAATGTTTCCAATGGTAGATATATTTTCCCTTTAATAGTATCGCTGATTATTATTTTAAGATTATGTTTATATTTTGATAATGACCAATTACTTCAACATAATTCCTGAACTACATTGTGTAAATACATGGAATTGAGGATGCTTGTCTCTTGTAATTGTGAAGATGCTGTTTGGGTATGTGAACACTATACGAATTGTCAAACACATTGAAGTTGACTGTATTGGCCAGTTTCCAGGATTTAGTATCATGTCAACACAGAAAAAGTTTTATAATAGATTCCTGGCATTTATGTCATCTCCTCTTATGGATGATTCTTAACAGGGTCCAGATTTGTCACAGATTTTGTAATGCTGGAGCCCCTTCTCAATCCAGTGTCATGATGATTAATTGTTATATACATGCAGAATGAACAAGTTAAGATATAATCTGTAAGTGAAATAAGTGAACTTAAAGAAAAAATAGTCTAGGAGATGGATAACTTGAGAATTAAAATAGAAGACCAGTGAATGCAGAGGCATAGGATAGTGAATTATTTGAACAAAATGGAGGTTGAGGTAAATGAACAGTAATCTTGTGACCAGCCACAACTGTTTGAACATTGATTTTCTGCAACTGTTTCAAACCACCTTTGTAGCAGAAGGAAGGAATTAGCAGCAGTTTTGCTGAATAATTATACATTCTAAATGATTGGAGGAAGCATTTGGGTGCAGTTTGACTTCTTTACCCTTAGTTATTCATTTAAAGTGCATTTTTTGTTAACAGTTGGCTGCTAAGACAAAATAGGTTTTGTTGGCACACTCCACCCACAGTACTGCATACAATTTTGAGTTCACCAATTCACTCTTACTGATGACCATTCTGTTGTCGTATATGTAAAGCTCCTTATTTCTTACCACAACACCAAAATGTGATGTGTCCATGTTACTAGGCAGTATTTTTACTTTATAACTCAGCAACTTCGACACACTTTTTTTCCCCAAAATGTAATCTTGTGTTTTCACATAATAGTACCTTCCTAACAAGCTTAGGTCGGAGAGAGAGTAACCTTTATAGAGGCTTAGAAAATCATAAGGGAAGTAGATAAAGTGAATAGCAAAGGTCTTTTCTGTAAGGTTGCGTAGGTTTAAAGTGAGAGGGGAAATACTTAAATGGGATTGGAGGGGCAACCTTTCACAGAGAGGATTTGAATTGAATTTGAATGAATTTGAGTTTGTATTGAATTTATTGTCACGTGTACCAAGGCACAGTGAAAAGCTTTGTCTTGCAAGCAATGCAGGCAGATCACATTTTTAAGTAGCATGGATAAGTAAATGATAGGTAAACAGCCGCAAAAACAAAAACACAGTTACAGGCAAACGTTAAGAGTTTGAGAGTCCATTCAGTATTCTAACAACAGTAGGGTAGAAACTATTATGAAACCGGCTGGTGTGTGTATTCAGGCTTCTGTATCTTCTCCCTGATGGTAGAGGTTGTAGAAAAACATTGCCAGGGTGGCTTGGATCTTTGAGAATGCTGGTGGCCTTTCCTTGACAGCGGGCCTGGTGGATGGATTCCATAGATTGGAGGTAGGCCTTTGTGATTGTCCGAGCTGAGTTCGCCACACTCTGTAACTGTCTCCGATCTTGAATGGTACAGTTGCCATACCAGGTAGTGATATATCCAGACAGAATGCTCTCGATGGCGCAGCTATAAAAATTGGCAAGGGTATTCGCCGTCATGCCAAATTTCCTCAGCTGCCTGAGGAAGAAGAGACGTTGTTGGGCCTTTTTAACCAGTGCGTCCACGTGAAGAGTCCAAGATGACCACTCCCAGGAGCTTGACAAACTCCACTCGTTCCACCTCTGTGCTGTTAACATGCAGGGGAGCATGAGTAACATCCCACCAAAAGTCAAAAATGATTTTTGCTTTTGCTGGCATTGAGAGCTAGGTTGTTTTCCGTGCACCATTTTTCCAGGTCTTCCACCTCCTGTCTATAGTCTGTTTCGTCGCCATCTGAGATTCGACCGACTATGGTGGTGTCATCAGTGAACTTGTAAATTGCATTGATCTGGTAGTTGGTGATGCAGTCATGGGTATACAGTGAGTAGAATAGGGGGCTGAGTACACACCCCTGGGGGGCTCCAGTGTTGAGTGTTAGTGATGATGAAATATTGTCCAAAATTTTCACTGATTGTGGCCTGTGGGTCAGGAAACTGAGGATCCAGTTGCAGAGAGTCAGAGATCACGAAGTTTAGTAATCAGTCTGGAGGGGATAATAGTGTTGACTACAGTTCAGCCTTCAATGAGTAGGATTCTTATGTAGCTGTTCTTGGTGTCAAGATGTTTTAGGGAGGAGTGAAGGGCAGGTGATACGGCATCTGACGTGGATCTTTTGATCCAACAGGCAAATTGGAGTGGGTCAAGAGTAGTGGGGAGGCTGGAGTTGACTAATGCCATGACCAGCCTTTCAAAGCACTTTATGACCACCAAAGTTAGAGCCACTGGACGGTAGTCATTGAGACATGCTGCATTAGCCTTCTTAGGCACAGGGATGATGTTGGTCCTCTTGAAATAGGCAGGGAGAGGATGGTGCGTGTATGGACTGAATCACCAGAGGAAGTGATAGATTGCCTTGTATGGACCCTCAGAGCACATTCAAGGGAAAGTTGCTTACATGTCTCATATATTTCAAGATACACACAGTGAATGAAAGCTCATTGCTGCAGAAGTATGGAGTAATTTTGTATCACCATCTAAGTCTTTGAAATGTTTTAATTCCATTACCCTAAGTGGAATTTGATTCTATATGTAATCATTCTGTAAAGAGAGAAAAGTTCACATTTTGTTAGTTGTTATCTGTGCCAACTTGTCATACTGTATTAAATGTAATCGCTTCGCTTGACATAGCTTTCTGCATTTAGAGTTTCTAACCAACATTTTTATTAGACAAGCTCCCCTTTATTTTTTCATTCACATTCCATGACGTTAATGGTAAGTTTATCCATCATTTGGTGTAAATTGTAAGCTTAAAAGTAGCCATTCCCGAATAACATAGTTGGCCAGTAAGCTGTACCACTTGAGAAATACTGTTCTCTCAAAATTTGAAAGGTTTGGCCAGTCTATCTACATGTAGGTGACTACCATTTACTGCATTATTACCATACTGGTAATTCTTAAATTCATGATAATCTATGACTATTTTTGTTATTCTGTCATTTTAATGACATTGCTGCATGTAAGATTTCTCCAAATGGTGTATCAGTTTTTTTTAAATGAGGTAATGAAGTATATGGCAGAGCATTACTGAGATCCAGGCATCTTGCCTGCACTGCTACAATAATTTTGGAACAGATGCTTACTGACTTAAACATCTGAGACCCAGTACTATGTATTAAATTTTGAAGCCTAAGGCAAAATGTTTTTTTCATCCCATCTAAAGTTTTATGATCTTTTGAGGTCCATCATACAGAAATCATCACATATTTGGAAGTCAGTGACAGCTTATTTAGAACAAGGACATTGTACACTGCAGGAAATACCAATAACAACAGCCATCAAAAAGCCCTTTTTTAATACATAACGATATCATCATAATTAGTATATGAAAACTAGTCAATCAAACAATGCATAATTTCTTTGTACTATTGTTGGCCACCTGTGTAAAGTTGGAAGTATTGTAATAAAAAATGACCAAAGGAAAGCATACAAATGGAACAAAAGTAAGAGTATTTATCCATAAAAAGTAGTTGTTTTATGTTAGGAATCCTTGGTTTTCCTACATAGGTCTATGCCCATGATTTTGACTCATCGTGCATAAATTGTGTGTGTGTGTGTGTGTGTGTAAAAAAGCTCAGATGGTAGGTCTAGTTTCCACTTTACTGCTGTGAAGTTGTATTGTGAGGAACTCTCAATAGCATCACGATGGAGTGAGTGACCCTGAGGCTGAGAAGTGGAAGCTTCCTATGGTTTGATCTACTTGATTGCTTCTTAGGACTCATTTTGCACTAATGATGAGATGTGGTTTACCATGAGACATGTTTTACTAACCTGGAAACACAAGATATATATAAATATAACTTTACAAAACTTTTCTTTCCCTCTAATCTTACACTTCCATGCCGACACATTAGTTTAAATTCAGTTTTGGGAGTGCAAGATGCTGAAAGTTTATACTAATCTGATTACTGGTGGTTAAAATGGAGTTGAGGCTGTTCTTCTAGCTCCCAAAGTTTCTGCTTCTTGGTCCTGAAGTTCTCTGGAGTGTGTGTGAAACTCCTTTGATATGAGTGGCTTCTTTTAACCAGTTATTCAGGTTATTTCAGAATACAATGTAATTAGAATAATTGAGTTTCTCAATGTAAATTAGGTTTCTGCCTCAGGAAGGGTATTACAAAAGATAACTTTCAATATTGTAATTTCCCCAATTCTTTGAGACAATCCTATAAGCTGAACTGTTTAGAACACACCAGATGGCGGCCTCCTTTTAAAGACTGCAATTTCCCCTCCCACGTGGTTGAAGATGCCCTCCAACGCATCTCATCCATGTCCTGCGCCTCCACCCTCGAACCCCACCTCTGCAACTGCAACAAGGACAGAACCACCCTGGTCGTCACCTTCCACCCCACCGACCTCCGCATAAAACACATCATTCGCCGACATTTCTGCCACCTTCAAACTGACCCCACCACTAGGGATATATTTCCTTCCCCACCTCTATCTGCTTTCTGCAAAGACCGTTCCCTCCATGACTACCTGATCAAGTCCATGCCCAAACAACCCACCCTCTCCTCCTGACACCTTCCCCTGCCACTGCAGGAATTGCAAAACCTGTGCCCTTACCTTCCTCTCCCACCCCCCACCTCCATCCAATGCCCCATAGGAGCCTTCTACATCCATCAGAGTTTTATCTGTACTTCCACACATGACATTTACTGTATCCATCGCTCCTCATGCGGTCTCTTCTACATTGGGGAGACAGGAGGCCTACTTGCAGAGTGCTTCCAAGAACATCTCTGGGACACCTGCACCAACCAATACCACCCCCACCTTAGTTGAACACTTCAACTCTCCCTCCCACATGGCCAAGGACATGCAGGTCCTGGGCTGCCTCCATCACCACTCCTTAACCACCTGACACCTGGAGGAAAATGCCTCTCTTCTGCCTCAGGATCCTCCAACCACATGGCATCAATGTGGATTTCACCAGTTTCCTCATTTCTGCCTCTTTTCCAAGACCCCAAAGGAGCCTTCCACATCCATCAAAGTTTCACCAGCACTTCCACACATCATTTATTGTATCTGTTGCTCTCAATGCAGTCTCTTCTACATTGGGGAGACCAGACGCCTTCTCACAGAGCGCTTCAGAGAACACCACCCACACCAATCAACCCCACCACCCAGTGGCTGAATATTTCAACTTCCCCTCCCACTCTGCCGAGGACTTGCAGGTCCTGGGCCGCCTCCATCGCCACTCCCTCACCACCCGACGCCTGGAGGAAGAATGCCTCATCTTCTGCCTCAGGACCCTTCAACCCCAGGGCATCAATGTAGACTTCACCAGTTTCCTCATTTCCCTTTCTCCTCCCCCTACCTTACCCCAGTTCCAACCTTCCAGTTCAGCACCATCCTCATGACCTATCCTATCTGTCCATCTTTCTTCCCACCTATCCACTCCACCCTTCTCTCCAACCTGTTACCTTTACCCCCACCTCCATCCACCTATTGCACACTCAGCTATCTTCTCCCCAGCCCCACCATTTAACTCTCCACCCCGAAGCTCCCAGCCTCATTCCTGATGAAGGGCTACTGTGCTTTTCCAGTATCACTCTAATCTTGTCTCAAAAGCAGTTTGACTGAAATTCGGATCTGCTGTTCCAGCCGAAACCTCTGAGCATTGCCTCATCAGAAACTCATTTAATAATCAATTAAGGTGAATGGCTTGCACATCTAACTGGCTTGATTCATTTTCAGAAGTCACACAACACTGGGTTATAGTCCAACAGGTTTATTTGAAATCACAAGCTTTTGGAGTGTAGTGCCTTTATCACATGAAGTGAGAGAAGCACACAAATAAAGAATTTATAGGCAGAGAGATCAAAAGATCATGCGATTGGTCTAAATAGAATGTCGAATAATAAGTCTCTGCAGGTGACCAAGGCTGTCAGATAGTGTGAGTAAAGTGCCAACAGCTGAAGAACAAGCGAAAGGATGGCCTATAATCCGATTCAAATGAGACAGTGAGATAATTTTTAAAAATTAATGTGCTAGAGATCAACCAAATGGCTGGAATAACATGATAGATATAGGAGTCTCGTGCCAAGGGTCTAACCAAAGTAACAAGTAATCCAAAACTGTACAAACTAATTTAAAGTAGAGAGATCATAATTTATCAAGATGATGGTGTCAAATCAGGACAAGGAAGATTTTACAGATGCAGAACAGTGCAGTGTCATCACATGTAGCACAATATGAACCCAAGATCATGATTGAGGCCGTCTTAATGGGTACGGAACTTAGCTATCAGTTTCTGCTCGGTGATTCTGCACTGTTGTGTATCTCCAAAGGCCACCTTGGAGGATGCTTACCTGAAGGTCGGGGGCTGAATTCCTTGACTGCTAGAAGTGTCCCCTGACTGGAAAGTAACATTCCTTCTGGCAATTGTGCAGTGTCCATTCATTCATCTGTTGTTGCAGTGTCATCATGGTCTTGCCAATTTATCATGCCTCAGGGCATCCTTGCCTATGAGATAGACAACATTGGCCAGGTCATATGGGTGTACATGGTGGTCATGTTCCCACCATGAGTATCCATGTTGATGATCTGACACATCTTGCTGAGGTTGCCATGATAGGGTTGTGTTCGATGATGTCCTGAAGGCTGGGTAGATTGCTGTGAACGATGGCCCGTTTAATGTTTGGCCATTGTTTGAAGGTGAGAAATGGAGGCGATGATCTTGGCAAGACACTCATTATCATCGATGGCATGTTGATGGCTGTGAAGAACATGGCATGGTTGCTCTCCTCCAGGGAAGTATTGGATGACAAAGGGTACTCGATCAGTCAGAATCCTGTCTGTCTTCTGAGAATGTTGGTGTGGTTTTTCGCTGTAGCATGTCAGAACTGGTGAGTGATGAATTGAGCATTGTATTCCGTTCTTATGAGGATCTCCTTCAAAATTTTTAGGTGTCCGCACATTCCTCCTCATCTGAGAAGATCCTGTGTATTGTTATAGACTAGGCTTGACCACTCAAAATATTCTTAAGCAGGCAGCCCAGATCATAACTGCAATTTGTTTTGGTAAGTGTACAGTGAAAATTACCCAGTGTAAGTTAGCGAGGTTGACTACCAGGTTTTAAAACAGACAAAAATTTATTCACAAAATTACACAATGAAACACAGAACAGAAATAAAGAACCCCTACAGAAGTCTATCCAAACTACACTTAATTTTGCTGTTCTGAATATACAGAGCTGAAAATGTGTTGCTGGAAAAGCGCAGCAGGTCAGGCAGCATCCAAGGAGCAGGAGAATCGACGTTTCTGGCATAAGCCCTTCTTCAAGAATGAGTAGTGTGTGCCAAGCAGGCTAAGATAAAAGGTAGGGAGGAGGGACTTGGGGGAGCGGCGTTGGAAATGGGATAGGTGGAAGGAGGTTAAGGTGAGGGTGATATGCCGGAGAGGGGGTGGGGTTGGGGGCAGAGAGGTCGGGAATAAAATTGCAGGTCAAGAAGGCAGTGCTGAGTCTGAGGGTTGGGACTGAGATAAGGTGGGGGGAGGGGAAATGAGGAAGCTGGAGAAATCTGCATTCATCCCTTGTGGTGGGAGGGTTCCTAGGTGGGAGATGAGGCGCTATTCCTCCAGGCGTCATGTTGCCATGGTCTGGCAATGAAGGAGGCCAAGGACCTGCATGTCCTTGGTGGAGTGGGAGGGGGAGTTAAAGTGTTGAGCCACGGGGCGGTTGGATTGGTTGGTGCGGGTGTCCCAGAGGTGTTCTCTGACACGTTCCGCAAGTAGGCGGCCTGTCTCCCCAATGTAGAGGAGGCCACATCGAGTGCAGCGGATGCAGTAAATGATGTGTGAGGCCCCAAGGGATCCTTCCATTTCCATCATAAATTCACCTGCACCTCCATACACATCATTTACTGCATCTGCTGCACCCGATGTGGCCTCCTTTACATTGGGGAGACAGGCCGCCTCCTTGCGGAAAATTTCAGAGAACACCTCTGGGACACTCGCACCAACCAACCCAACCGCCCTGTGGCTGAACGCTTTAACTCCCCCTCCCACTCTGCCAAAGACATGCAGGTCCTCCATCGCCAGGCCTTGGCAACACGACGCCTGGAGGAAGAGCGCCTCATCTTCCTCCTAGGAACCCTCCAACCACAAGGGATGAATGCAGATTTCTCCAGCTTTCTCATTTCCTCTCCCCCCACCTTATCTCAGTCCCAACCCTTGGACTGAGGTTAGGTGAATTAGCCATGCTAAATTGCCCGTGGTGTTAGTTGCATTTGTCAGGGGTAAGTGTAGGGGAATGGGTCTGGGTGGGTTGCTCTTCGGAGGGTCGGTGTGGACTTGTTGGGCCGAAGGGCCTGTTTCCACACTGTAGGGAATCTATCTATCTAAAAAAAAACCTTGATTATCCGAATGTGATAGGTGGGCACTACTTCGTTCGGATAATTGATTATTCGGTTATTAGATGCCTTTCCTCAGAGGCTCGGAATTTGTAAAGTCTGCTCCCAGTTCAGGAGATTGCAACAGCGGGCGAGCCTCTGCCCCCCACCCTCCCCAACACCAACCCGTCCAACCCCCCACCGCCCAAACCCCAAACCCTTCCAACCTGACCCCCACCCTCCCCCAACCCCAACACCATGCCCCCCCCCACCCCCATAGCCCCACCTCTTCTCTGGGGCAGCCAGACTGAACACCAATAACAAGACTGCTGTTGCTGGGTAAGTCTCCAAATAGCGCGCGTACACACACCACTTTTTACTGCAACTTTTTGACAGATTCCACGTTTGCCCTGTACAGCACAATGTTGGAGAGATCTGGGGAAGGAGAGGTTTAGGGCTCACCCCTATGTCGAACTCCAGGGAAAGTGCGGGGAGAGAGGGTGGGAGGTCAGTCATTTAGAGTCAGTGCCTGTTTGATCACTGTAAAGAAAAGCCACGATCAGTGGAAACTCATCTTTGATGTAATGTTTCCTTCAGATAATCCAATTTCCGGATAATTGGTATTCAGATAATCGAGGTTCCTCTGTATATCTTTACCTCATTTAATCGAATAACAGGTCATCCCTTTGCTTGTTATTCAGCTGTCGATACTTTACTCACACCATCTTGACACTTTTGATCACCAGCTGAGACTTAGTATTTGACACTGCATGTACACCATTTGTTTGATCTTTTGATTTCTCTGCCTTTGATCTCTCTACCTATGAATTCTTTATCTGTGTGCATCCCTCTCACCACCTGACGAAGGGCAACACTCCTAAAGTTTGTGGTTTCAAATAAGCGTGTTGGACTATAACCTGGTGTCGTGTGACTTCTGACTTTGTCCATTCCAGTCCAACACTGGCAACTGCACATCTTGATTCAATTTGACAGAGAATGTTGTAAGCTCCCTGGTTTAATATCTTCAGTTCCACTGTTTCATTAACACCTATTCAATATAATCAAACAAAGTATCAGGTTTGCATCCCTGGATTAGTGGTGCTGGAAGAGTATAGCAGTTCAGGCAGCATCCAAGGAGCAGCGAAATCGACGTTTCGGGCAAAAGCCCGTCAGGAATTCCTGATGAAGGGCTTTTGCCCGAAACGTCAATTTCACTGCTCCTTGGATGCTGCCTGAACTGCTGTGCTCTTCCAGCACCACTAATCCAGAATCTGGTTTCCAGCATCTGCAGTCATTGTTTTTACCGGGTTTGCATACCTGTCTGACCTGATCCAATTTCCAGCATGCTTTCAGTTGGCCAGTTTTCCCAGAATGCTGTTCAGTTGGCCAATGTTGCTTTCAGTGTCCAAAAGAGCTGTTTTTTTATATAAAACAGACATTTCAATGTCCACAAAATGTAATGTCACATTGAGGCAGAAAATGTATAAATAGCCGCAATAGAACAAAAGCAGGAGGGAAAATATAAATGTCAAAAAAAGTATTATTTGCTAGTGTTTATGCACTTTAGTGTGCATACTAAGAATTTGGAACTAACTGTTGTTTCAGGTAAATTTTAGTGACATATGTGAGAGACACTTGTGTGATGACTAATCAATTTATACCACAATTGGCCAGACTCTGATCTTGGATCAGATGGACCTGTCAGGATCAGCTCTGAAAGGAGAGAATCATTTAGTTTTCTGTCCTTAAACAATGTAATCTGTGGTCAACAACTTAGTCAAGGTTTGCGTTTCGAAAAAATGTTCTTATATCTGAATCCTGTGCCAGCCTTTTGTTTTACTTTCTGCCATATTCTTTTCTTTCTCTTCCAAAGGTGATTTCATTCCATCATACTGATTGCCCTGTGGTGCCTCGAGTATTTGGCTTTCATGCATATGTAAGTCTCTACTGAACATAATAATCACAGCTCTGGCTTAGGGTTGAGCCTCTGAGTGAGCTGAGGCACAAGCATCATCTGCTTAATGCTTTTATTGTCAACTTGCAGCAAGATTGTTTTAGCCAATTGGGATGCGACCACAAGACTAGCTGAATTCAGTTATCTCAGCAGAGAAATAAATCAAACTTAGAGCCTTCTTAGTCTGTGAAGTTATCTACTCAATGGATTAGTTTGCCTTGCCCAACCATCAATCCGTCTAACATGCTGGATGTGGTGATCGACTCACTTGCGGTGATTATAGTGGTAATGATACCTGTTCTTGTCGGTCTTCGTACATATTTCCAGAACCTTTCAAGATAAACATTTTTTGTTAAACTAGCAAGCAAATTGATGTCATACAAGTCTGTTGAACAATTTTTATCTATTATTTAAGCTGCTGCCTATAAAGGAATACTGCATGTGGTTACAAAGTAGGTTTGCTGGAATGTGTTTTTGAAAGATTCATTTGGTGAATCAGCATTTCTGCCAAAATTGTTTAATGTACTCTACGGTTTGGAAATTTCCATAGCTGTACAATATTGATCATTGAAGCTTGGGGAGGGTGAGTGGAACTGGGGAAAGCTAATTTATCACCACTGAATGCTTCAGGATGCAGTTAAAATTTGACTTGATAGCAGTAAGTACTTCAAAGCTCCAATACAACATGACATTTTTGATACAGAAGTTGAATACTTCAGATGCTGAATGTCCAAATTTAGGACACATTTGATATTAATTTTTAAATATGTCTATTGTACTGTATTTACTTGCCTTGTAACTCAAATAGTCTCCATTTATCTTATACAAATAAATAGCATCGGTAAACAGTATCAAATTCATTTATGTCCTTCATCTCACTGAGTTTTTTTTTAATGGTTTCTTGACCCTGGTATTTGTAATCAAATTTTGTTTGAACTTACAGGTTAATCTTATCTGGAGTCTGCTGCCTCAAAATTTGTGCAAGATATAGGAATAATTTAGAGGTGAGGGTTAACCTAGAAGTAAACTGGTATCAATATTTGTCATGAGAGGTCTTTGAAAGTAATTGTGGTTAAACATTGTATCCAGGTATTTTAGTTATGTTATGCATGTATGCACACTGGAATCTTTAAGAACTTATCATAGCAAGATCAAACTGATGGTGGCAAGACTGCTTGCCTGGTTTCTGGGGAATAAAAAAGGTGTGTAGCAAATTAGAAGAGTCAGTACTTTTAACTGTCCTTCTGATGGTATTATGAATTATTTGAGCTTTCTAACTTATAAGCATGCCTCTAATTTGAAACTATGTCTTTACAGTGATACAGCTCAGCATTAGGTAAGGCAGATTTGGTAAGCCATCTATCTGCATTTGGAATCTTAGAACATTATCGGATGGAAAGAGAAAATATAATTATTTCTCCAGCTCTCTGGAAGAGTTATTCATTCGAACCTATTTCCATGTCCAAGAATGCTTGCTTTTGTAAGTAATGATTTTTTGTTTTGTACCACCTCTGTAACTTGAGCAGACGTGATAATACATTGCAGCAAATTGCTGCTAGAGTGTATTAAACTATAATTAAGCATGATGAACTCCACCGTTAGGGGTAGGAGTGAAAGGAAGCATCAAGGGAATCCCACCACTTCCAGTTTCTTTCACCAAGCCACACATTACACAAACTTGCACATATAGAGCCTTTTCTTTATCATCCTTCATCACAATCCTGTCTATTACCATTTCTGGTTGCACTATCATGATAAGGATGACAGTGGTTTCAAGAGAAGGTCCAGCTCTACCTTATAGCAACAAATGCAAGGTTGCCATCCTCAAGCAATTATTTTTGGTTTTTTCCCACGTGAAGACCGTGGTTATCAGAGGTTAATTAATTCCAGACTAGGTTTGCAGCTGACTTGAGCAGCAATGAACTAGGAGTATGGCACTGTTCTGTTCTGCTAGACAACAAATAGACCTTTTTCTGTCAGTTTAAGAATTGGAAAATACGAAGTATCTTAAAAATATGCATAGTTTTTTGTTTGTTTTAAAATACAAGTTATATTATTTTGTAAAATTAACTCTGCAAGCTTCTATGCTCGATGTTGAATTTTGACAGCTTTGCAAGTGTGTAGCTGAAGCAAATTGGGAATGTAACAATTTAATGGGGTAACAAACTTTTTTACACCATTAGTTAATAATTAGACATTTTACTTCAATAAAATCTGAGAGTGCACCGTTTTTAAAAAAAATATAAAATGTCATAGTTAATTTAATCAGCTTACGTAAGTTTGAAGAAGTCAGGTAAAATGTCATATAAGATTTGCTGCAGGCTAATCACTGCAGTACTCCAATTCTTAACATGGTATTACATCTGAATTTTATTCTCCGCTCAGCTATGACTAATGGTACCAATTTGATTTCCACTGTACCAGACTTCAGAGACCAGCTGCAATGTTATATATTAGCCCTGGCAGTTCAAACATTTTCTTAAATTTAGATTTGTTCTGCCCCTTCTTTCTGTTCCCTTCTGACTTCCCTGTCAGATCTTTTAAGCTGAAAAATGTTTTGTATCATGGTACGTGCCGCACCCTTGTCATGGGAGAAGTAGCAGGCATATCCACAAATACCAAGCAGTGAAGATTCTGATCATCTCCCCATGATAGTGAACAGCAATGCAATATTATAATCAAATTCTTTCTATGCAAGTGTTGTGGCTTCGACGAAAGGAGCAGAAGTTTGTGGAAGATAGACAATGCCCAGAAGAAATGTCAGCTGGAATCCAGTTCATCCCTTGAATGCCCACTGAGCAACCATAAGGTACTGTGGGTAGATTTAGTTAGCTGACTTATGTTATTTTCACCCCTTGTGAAGAACACCTGCCTTCGGGAACTACGGCCAATCTGATTGGTCAACAATTCCATTACTCCTGGGAATGCTAACGCTAAGTAATTGTTGCTGCTAGCAAGAGGCCTGGAGAGTTTTTTAAAATATATATATTATTCACTCATAGAACGTGGGCATCGCTGGCTGGCCAGATTTTATTGACTATCCCTGGTTGCTCTTGAGAGGTGGTGGTGAGCTACCTTTTTGAACTGCAGCAGTCCATGCTCTGTTGATTAAGGGCAGAATCCCAGGAATTTTGACCCAGTGATATATTTCGAAGTCAGAATAGTGAGTGGCATGGAGAGGAACTTGCAGGTGGCAGTGTTCTCATATAATTGTCCTTCTAGATGGAAATGGTCGTGAGTTTGGAAGGTGCTGCCTAAGGATCTTTGGCAAATTTCTGTCACGCGTTATTTGTTAGTGTACACTATACAATTGAATGTCAGTGGTGGAGGGAGTGGGTGCGCCAGTCAAACAGGCTGATTTGTTCTAGGAACTGGGGTACTGGGTGCTGTTGAAGGAAACATGGTGTGGCATCTCAGGAAGATGCACCTGATGTATGCATGGCACCCCTGAACAAGGTTACCCTTGTTCCTTCCCATCCCCCCTTATGTAGGCAATTACAAAAGGGGTTGCTATTCCTGTTTGACTGTGCCAGCTGTATTTTTGGCATGGGTAGCATGTTATCTGGGTCAGTTGATTCTCAATTATTTATTTACGTATAGTGGGCAGACTGCTGATTCCACTACCTGCCTACCCTCTTTTGCAGAAGAGTTCTGGCATGGGAGAAAAGGTTAGTCACCTGACCAATTAACATTGCCTGCCCCACTGAAAACATACCAGGTAAAGGGCACATAATGTCCATCCTTAGGTCAGAGTCTTAGTAATTTTGGTACAAGGGACTCCACTCACGAGACCATCCTCCATGGCACAAGTCAGGAATAAGATTAATTCACTCGGTATTAAATCAATCTCCAACAACACTTGGCAGGGGTGGGAAAATCTCCGTGCTCTCCAGAACAAAGCAGTTTGATCAGCAACCAGTCTGCCATTTGAAATATTCACTCTCTCTACCATCATGCACTGTGGCACAGTTTGTAACGTGTCCCAGATCAAACCCTCTAACTCGGCACCGCTCTCTTCAACTGTCCTACCTGTCCATCTTCCTTCCCACCTATACGTTCCACCCACCTATCACTATCACCCTCCATTTGCATCTACCTATCACCTGCCAGCTACCTTCCTCCACCCACACTCAGCCTCCTATTTATTTCCCAGCTCCCCACGCCCCAGTCCCCCTTTATGAAGGGCTTATGTCCGAAATGTTGACTCCTGCTCCTTGGCTGCTGGCTGACCTGCCAGCGCCACACTTTTCAACCCACATAAACCAGATGTACAGAAATGAATCACCAAGGCATCCTCTTAAACTTTTCTACCACCTGGAAGGGAAAGGAAACAGGCACGTGGGATCAGCACCACCTGCAAATTCCCCTCCAAGTCTAAAACTGTGGTGGCCTGAAAATATATTACAGTTCCTTTATTGTAACTGGGTCATACTCATGGAACTTACAATCTAATAACACTGTGGGCATTGTTTACTACATGTACTGTAATAAGAAGACAACAAACCTTCCTGAGGGAACTTTAGAGATGGGATTTAAACATTGATTTAGTCGCTGCTCACATCCCATAAATAAATAGAACAATAAGTAACAGGCTATCCATTTGATCACATTTTTTAAAAGAAAAATAGTCAGTCCTCCTATTTCTATTAGGTTGTGAGTAACCATTGTCTCTCTTGATAATCCATCATGTGAAACAGTGCTACACTAGGAAAGCCCATGTTAAAAAAAAATGTAATTTTGTTGCTTTCTTGAATTTGGAAGCATATGATCCAATACCATTTTAAACAATGTGCTTTTGTTCTGAGCTGAAAATCCTACTACTCCCTTTCCATTATATGCTAGCCACTTTTTGCCTCCATCTTGAACTGACTACTAAAGGTCTCATTACAGCAGTGTGTGAGCAATTCTATAAATTATCAAAACAAAACATTTTTAGTGCTGTAATGTTGAACGAACAATTGGGTGAAATGGAATCCAAAAATATGCAATTGTTTAAAGCAAAATGGCTAAGTCATAATGAATGTGTGATTATGGTTATTTCCTTTTGCTGTCTTGAAATAATCCAAATGGAACTAACTGTTTTAACAAGTTGTAAATCCTAGATAGGCTAAGAAGACTCCATATAAAGGAGGTCCAAGAAAGGAAGAGGAAAGGCACAAAGTTAAGATTTCTAAGTGGTTGACTGTCTTTATGCAAGATCCATTGAACAGTGGAGGTCCATGTAGATAGGAAATGTATTTGTTTGCAAAAGATGATAAAACAGGCTCTGACCAAGAACTCTGAACACGCTTCACTGTTGGGTAAATTAATAGGATTGATTATCATGTATATGTTTTGAGAATATCAACATTATACAAAAACAGTCAACCTCCAAACTGGAATCGGCAAAGCAACGTTCATGCCTGATCATTTGACTTTGAGGCAGTAATGTCCTAGGTCACCTAGAGAAGACTCTACTGAATAGTGCACTATGTAATCACTAACTAGAAGACTCACTGGCTGCTTGCCAACATACTAATTGAATGAACAGAGTAAGCTAGAGACCTTTCATACTAGGATATCACATAACAAGATGTTACTTTTAAGCACTATATCTTTAAGACGGCTATCTGAGATCTGTGCAGTAATATAGATCTCCCTTTTCCCTTTGAATTATTGGAAACCTGTTCTGATAAGTAGAATAAAGGATTCTAATCTGTACTTCATCTTTTTATGTTAAAATAATGCTTTGGCAGACATACAATATAACTGGATCTAGTCTTGATGCGTTTATCATGACTCAGCTGTGCTACTGATTTTTAGTTGTTCACGATATGGGTATGTCATTGGCTGGGCCACCATTTATTGCTGAGCCCTAATTGCCCCTTGATCAGTGTGGCTTGCTGGGCTATTTCCGAGAGCATCTAAGAGTTAGCCATATTTTTGTGTCTGAAGTCACATGTAGGCCACACAGGTAAGGATGATTGATTTCTTTCCCCAAAGGACTTTAGTGAACCAGGTGGGTCTTTACTATTGACACATGGTTGCCATTAGGCTTATTTTAATTCAGATTTTGTATTGAAGTCAAGTTTTACCATCTGCCATGGTGGGATTCATACCCATGTCCCTAATGCATTCGGCTGAGGTCTGAATTATGAGCCCAGTAAAAGTGTCACTACGTCACTGCTTTAAGTGATTTATTTCACTGTAAGATGTGACCATTGTTTGTGATGATGACATAAAATGGGCTAGGCGCAACTTGTAGTATTTTTCCACAAACCCCTTTATCTCTAACAAGTCTCAAACTTTGATGCTTTGCCCTAGGTCAAGTTGGGGTAATGTCTGAATGTCTGATTATTCTCATGTACCATTTTAGCCCTTCGTTCCCACAGTGCATTATGCACGTTTGGTTGGGTATTAAGAATGGCTGAGGGAAGAATTCAAGCTCTGCCTTCCAAGCATGAGAACTGCTGGTGAGGATAAGCATTTTACTGAGGAGTAGTATATAGATTTAACATGGCTATCCAGCAATTTTGGCATGTAGCTTTGCATATAATGATCTGGACTGTACCATATGAAGAGTGCATCGTGCAAGACCATTAGATTGTGGATAGTTGTCATAGAGATGTACAGCACAGAAACAGACCCTTTGGTCCAACTCGTCCATACCGACCAGATATCCCAAACTAATCTAGTCCCACCTGCCAACACCCGGCCCATATCCGTCCAAACCCTTCCTATTCATGTACCCATCCAGATGCCTTTTAAATGCTGCAATTTGTACTAGCCTCCACCACTTCCTCTGGCAGCTGATTCCACACATACACCACCCTCTTTGTGAAAATGCTGCCCCTTAGGTCCCTTTTATATCTTTCCCTTCTCACCCTAAACCTATGCCTTCTAGTTCTGGAATTCCCCCCCCCCCCCCCCAACAGGGAGAAGATCTTGTCTATTTACCCTATCCATGCCTCTTTTCCCCCTAGCTCAAATCCTCCAACCCTGGTAACATTCTTGTAAATCTTTTCTGAACCCTTTCAAGTTTCACAACATCCTTCTGATAGGAAGGAGACCAAAATTGCATGCAGTGTTCCAAAAGTGGCCTAACCAAGGTCCAGTACAGCCGCAACATTACTTCCTCTCTCTAGTCAGAATATTGAGTATAGGAGTTGGGAGGTTGTGTTGGATGCCCAAAATCATGCACATGTCTTGGAAAGTGCACTAGCGTAATGTGGATCATTGTTGGATGCAAATTGTTGAGAAACACCAAACTTAATGAATATCACAGCTAATGTGTCAATAATGTTGCATTTGTGGTATCCTTGATTGGCCTCAAAAGGGAATTTCCTCAAATAGTCAGCCTCCACAAATGAAAATATCAATTGTGATCTTACACCACAGCTTAGAACGATATTTTTGTTGACTGAGATTCTCTCGATTACGGAGATTGATGAAGTTGCCGTGTTTCATGTTACTTGTTCAGATGATTGATGTCCTTCTCTATATTAGTCCAATTGACAGATTCATGAGCCAATCTCTTTTTTTCTTTTTCTCTCTGCGCCTATGTATATATGATGAAACAAATTTCATTGTGGAGCTTGTGGAATAATCAGTTGTTTGCTTTGGAAAGTTGAATTCCTAGAGAGTCCTAATGGCCAGAAGAAATGTGTTAATTCAGAGACCTGTTGAAATTGTTCAGCCATCTGCTGATAATAGCTGCTGCACATCATCAGACTAAATTTGCTATAACTGCTCTTTTGGACATGACCAAAATGAAATTCTGTGTTGAGTTTTATCTTTGAACTCAGATTTGAGAATATCCATTTGTAAGTATCAAGGCATAGGTTTGTACTTCGTGGAGTTTGGAGTTGAACATTCAAGATGGTCATTTGGGAACCTGGTTTGTATTGTACTTTGAAATGTAACCCTTAGATCTTCACAAGTAGATGTAGTCATGGAGGTGCTCTGTGTGACCCATCTTTTCCATTGATTTGTAGTTGGTATGGACAGTAAAATACTTGCTGAATAGTTGTGTACTAAACTCTTGTATGCTGAAACTTAGTGATAGCTTCTCTTCCCAGATCATGCAGCACTTTTGAGGGAATGAGAAGATATGTTGGTGATCTTCCTGAGACATGCATGGCATGTCTTCTCAGTGCAAATCTTAATTTCAGTTGTAAAATTTGGAATATACAGAGATAATTTGAAAAAATTGAGTCAGCCATGTACGTCACCTTTCTCTCGTGATTAAGATTTAGATTAGATTCCCTACAGTGTGGAAACAGGCCCTTCGGCCCAACCAGTCCACATCGACCCTCCGAAGAGTAACCCACCCAGACCCATTTTCCCTCTGACTAATGTACCTAACACTATGGGCAATTTAGCATGGCCAGTTCAGCTGGTCTGCACATCTTTTGGACTGTGGGAGAAAACCGTGACGAGATGTAAAAACATCAGTCAAAAGAATTTGATTTTGGCCTGTGGTGGTCTGAGTTTTGTTTGTTGTTCCAAAGAAGACTTTTTTTGCCACTGCCATGAGCTGACATTTTTTTATGTTATGGAGCTGCAGTGTGATCTGTGATAAACCAGTATTCACTCTGATACCATAAATTTG
Source organism: Chiloscyllium plagiosum (assembly GCF_004010195.1). NCBI lineage: Eukaryota > Metazoa > Chordata > Chondrichthyes > Orectolobiformes > Hemiscylliidae > Chiloscyllium > Chiloscyllium plagiosum. The sequence goes on from NC_057724.1 coordinate 26,787,984, forward strand.
TTAGAATATATCCTGGCTAAATGGTAATGTAATTGCGAACTTAAGGAAACAGTATCTTATGAAGGTGTGAAAGTTCCTGTGATTTGGGGAAAGTTGTATGAACATATCTGTTCTTAGCACAGATTTGGAAATCACTGTGACTAGAAATTTTGATTTTAAGCTCTTCCTGATTTTCAGTCTTGTGTGGACATCTTTTTAGTGCAATGTTCAGTTTAAGTACTGTATACACATAGAGTGGCACGTATATTTTAAAACTACAGCTAATGCACCAATCAGTGTCATTTCTGCCTTGCAAATGATGTTTTGTACAATGAAATCCAAATCCAGTTCAAGCTTAATGTGAATGCAAATACTGTGCTTATGCTATTTTAGGCACCATCTTTCAGATACAATGTTGCACTGTGCTTAAAGTTAACAACAGTATAGGCAGATGTCCCTCAGATAATGGATAGACTTGATGTTGCTGTCTTGCTGAAGCACAAGCATGCTAACAGGCATGACACTATGACAAGGAAGGCAAAGGCACTGATACTCTGAACATGCAGATAGGTGTTAAGTACGTGAGCTCAGAGAGGAAGTGAGCAGCCCTGACATCTAGCCAAGCCCAATTTGTGAGCTGGGTATCCCTGTACGCAGAGTGTCCTTTCAGCCTTTCACTGGGAGTTTTCAGTGTGCCTTGCAATGCAGGTCAAATTGCCAAATGTCCTGCAAGTGATTTGTACAGGAGACATGAGGCATTTGCAGTTGTTAGTCCATTGACGAGAATGGGGTGCAGCTGGTGTTCACGGAAAGCACCTTGAGATGCTTTTGCATTGTGACCAGTGTGGAGGTTCTTCCACAGCCACTAGCAAGCTGAAGTCGTTCTGACTCCTATGGCGAGAATTCTTGGCATCTTCTTTGCTCGCATCTGGTGTTGTGATGGTATGTTAATGAGGCAAAATCTGCAGTTCAGACTGTTAACAAGTAATAATCACCCAAAAAAGCAACTTGCTGCTACCTAACAGGAATCTCACCTCCAAGACCAGGAGTTGGTCATAAGATATAATAAGTTGTTTCCAACATCACTGGGGTTCTTGTGCAATTCTGCTACATTTCCTGCCATAAACCATGTTTTTCAGGCTCCTAAAGGATTCTACATGTAAGGACTCTTGACAGTTTACAGGGGTTCTTCTCCATTGTAGCAGGGAATAGGCAATCTGTTACAAATGTGATTTATTTATTTGATTCAATAAATGTTAGATGCCTTCACATTCATTCTTTCAACAGACGTGGCCTCGAAGATAAATGAGACATTTGAATTGTGCTTTGTCTACCTCTTTTTGATATCATGGGTAGATGGTTCAGGATGTCATTTAAGATTTTCTTGTAATTGCAACTTCAGTTGGACTTTGGTTCAAAGCTAGAACTTTTTTTATTGAAACCCTTGTTAAACTGAAAATAATACTGTAAAATACTTCAAAGAGACTTGTGGCTGACCTGCAGAATGAATGTATGGCTCCAGATTTTATAATGTTGTTAAGCTGATTTCTACTGTGATTGCAGAAAAAATAATTTTGCTGATGAATAATAAAATAGTTGAGTTCAGCCAACCATGCTCAGTTTAAAAGAACTCTCCAGTCAAAACATTCTTTGTAGAACTTTGAAGCCTGACTGAGAATATGCATGTTAAATAATGGCTGTTAAAAATACAGATATTATGTTCACATACCTGCAGAGATATAAGTGTGAGTTTTGTCTCAGTCAGTTTATCATTATTTAGCCTACGTATCTCCAGTTTGACCACACTGCTACACTCAGACAGTCGCTAAATTGGCAAATAGTGCTGACATGGACATTGATTATAATAGACACTAAAATCAAATTAAAACAACTGACTATTTCAAGCAAATGAAGTAACTTTTCATGTTCCTAAGCACAGATGTGTACTTCAACCCTGTTCAACTCTCCAGTAGTGCAAGTGAAACAGACCAGTCCGTCTCTCTCCCGACCTCACCTTGCCCCATGTCTTCAGTTTAGAGGGCAATGCAGGAATGGGGGAATGAATATTTTCTTTGTGTTTTAAAACACATTCTTGTTTACACTGCCCATTACTTGAATCAGGCACATTTCCTTGACGCCATTGCATCTCTGAATAGGTGGCTGGTACTACAGACTGCGATTTAAAAATAGCATACTTTATATCTTAAATTTCTATCCACATGAAATATGCATTCCTTTTGATCACTCCTTTTGTATTTGCACTGTCTTTAAAAGTAAAGCACGTACTGTCTGAGATTTGAGGAGTGATTTTGCTGAGTAAATTCCATTTTGGAGACAGAGTCCTCGCAGATGGGAAAACAGTTGAAAATCTCATTCAGTAGTTAGAATCCCAAGCTCCAACCACAAAAACAGTGACTTAGAATGGATACAGGACAGAAAGAGGCCATTCAGCTGTTAAGTCTATATCTTGTCTTTGTAACAATGATCCAACTAGTGTCAATTAATAGCCGTTTTTCCTGTATTCTTCAATTTTTCTTTCAGTGCTCATTAAACTTTCATGGCTTCTGCAAATACTTTCACCACCCTTTCTGGTAATGCATTCCATGTCAAAAATAATTTCTGTGTACCAAGTTACAAGTCACACTGCAGCAACTCACAGATGTTTCTTTAAACCTCCTTTCAAACCCATGATGTTTATCATCTAGAACAAGAAGGCTGGTAGACATGAGAACACCACAGCTAGCAAATTCCCTTCTGAATCTCAAATTATCCTGACTTGAAAAGATTTTCCCATCTATCCAGTATCTGCGTCTCAATTTTGGACCTCCCTCCCTAACAGGACTATTGGTACACCTACACCGCATGGACTGCAGCAGTTCAAGAAGATAGGTCAACACCAGCTTTTCAAGGCAGTTGGGGATGAGCAACAAATGGTAGCTGGGCCAGCAATGTTTGCATCTCATGAAAGATTTTAAAAACAATAAATTTATATGGCAATCTACTTTCCTTTAACATCATAGGAATATGTGGAGAGCACTGCAATACCAGTCTGCAATGTCTGCAGTAAGTGTCCCTTGCAAGGAATTTCAGTTTGAAGTCGTTGAGTCAGGAAAAGAAGAACTACTTGGACATTTGAATGTTGGGTTGAAGGTTTAGTTCATGATTATAGACTGTAGTACATGCCCGCAAGTCAGATAGGTCAGACTTCTTTACGTAAGTGCCAAAGGAGCCCCTGCCTCTGCACTTAACCAAACAGATGCAAGTTTCTTGCTATAGGTGTGGATAATGTAATGTCTGCATTTCGGGAGAAGAATTGCTGTGGGTCACTTGTGAGGGGAAAGTGTCATGCAATGTGGTGGTAGTAAGAAGCAGCACAGTTTGAGAACAATATACTGTTCTAGCACCTCTGACACAGAACTCTCTATGGTTGTGTTTTGTAGGAGAAAGTGAGGACTGCAGATGCTGGAGATCAGAGTCGAGATTGTGTTGCTGGAAAAGCACAGCTGGTCAGGCAGCATACAAGGAGCAGGAGAGTCAACTCTTCGGACATAAGCCTTTCATCAAGAAGTGCTTATGCCTGAAACATTGATTGTCCTGTTCCTCGGATGCTGCCTGGCCTGCTGTGCTTTTCCAGCAACACACTCTCAACTCTGACTGTATTTTTGTGCCCATAATAGAATTAAGGACTCTGTCTAGCTGGAAAAGAACTTGGGACTAGTAGATTCAGTTGTTCTAATCCACATAGGAATCAGTAATAAATGATGCAAGGAAAAAAGATTCTGTTGAGGCAGTTTGAGGATCCAAAGTTTAAATTAATTAAAAAACCTCAAGGTTTATTATCTCTGTGTTACTACTGGAGCCAAATTGGCACAGTGTTAAATGGCTCATAGTTGAATATGTGGCTGAAAGTATGATGATATGCCACCTGCTGATATTAATACTGGACAAGTTAGACTTCTGAATGAAGATTAGATATTAACATATTGTTAGATATTAACATTCTGGGTTTTTTTCTCTTTAAAATTGTTGATTAGTAATGGGACACTTTCACAAGAGGCTACCTGTGTACTTCAACACAAAAAAGGGAATGCTTACTAAACAAAAACAAAACATGGACAATACAACATCAAAAAATAATTTAGCTTTGTACTTCACCTTCTATCCCAGTAATATTCATATAAACACTGAAACCTTCAATGAAGATTCATCACTATTTCCAACCAACCTTGTTCAGACTTGGGCTGTGACAGTTGCAGCCTTTCCTTAAGGTGGAAGTTTCTGCAGTTACCAGATGCTTTTTACCTTTATTTGATGTGTCTCTCCAAGACATCTGAAACAAACTGCAAACCAGACTCAGTATTGCTTTTAATTTCTGAGCAAATGTGCAAGCTTTCTAAACTCAGCTGCCTTGCTTTCATTGTGTGACCCACATACTTAATGACTAACTTATATTTTGGAACAGTATAATTTTTAAACTTTTAATCTCAGCAGCTCTTCAAGTTAATGTTGCAAAACCTCATTAAAATGAATGTAAACAAAACATCTCCAGATTTCCCAGTACCACTTACAGAACAAATCTAAAGTAAAACTAAACCATGTTTTCCCTTCTTAACATACAAATACAAATTCAGGGTCGTTTTCCATTGTTCTTAACCATGATATAAGAGCAATGCCATCAATTGATCGAGCACTCACACCTGTATTGGAGAAAGAGGGAGGTGTTTAAACCAGACTGGAACCAGGAAAACTACAGCTGTAGATAGTACTTCAAACTAAAACGTTCGAGAGAATAAGTGAATATGGTACAACAAAAAGTGAAATGCCAAAGTTCATGAGCAGTATAGCAGTTTAGGAATAAATAAGCACAGTGACAGGATGGGACACTGAATGTGATAATAATGGTGTAGCGATAAATATAGTTATTCAGGTAATTTAATAAAAGGCAAAAAAGTTTTTTTTTCTGTCTATGAATCATTCATAGTAAGATGGGTGAAGTAATGCTACAAATAAAGGGAAAAAAGATGCAATATAGGGATGGTAATTTGGGTTTGGAAACTCAATAATCCTGGGTAGTTGCAAAGATGACAAAATGAGAATTTAGTAGAGGTAACCCTTGTAAAGGATTAATTGGAAGCACTAGCTTTCGGAGCGCCACTCCTTCATCAGATGGTTATGAAGGACACAACCACCTGGGGAAGGAGCAGCGCTCCGAAAGCTAGTGCTTCCAATTAAACCTGTTGGACTATAACCTGGTGTTGTGATTTTTAACTTTGTACACCCCAGTCCAACACCGGCATCTCCAAATCTTGTAAAGGACGATTTAGTTTAGTAAGAAAAGACCTTGGCTCAGAAAAGCAGGGACCACTATCCATATGTTTGGAAATAAAAAGTTGCAGGGGGCAAAAACATTGTTTTCAAAGTAGTTTAGAAATAAAACAGTAAGGCTTCACCCAAAAATTTTGCTAATCAATAACAAGGAGTATTGCAATTATTGATGAGGGGAGTTAAAATTTCTTAAATTGGACAAATCAAAATGGTAAAAGTAGTTTAATGGGCAAGTTCAATATACTCCAGACAGTTTGTTATAAATACAACGTGGAAACAACTAGATATTATTTTGTATAACAAAGCAGAGTTGATTATTAATCTGTGTGGGAAAGAGTGATTATAATATGTTGTAATTTCACATTGAATTTGAGAGTGAAGTGCAGAAGTGCAAAACTAAAGTGGCAAAGTTAAAAATCACAAAACACTAGGTTATAGTCCAACAGGTTTAATTGGAAGCACACTAGCTTTGTGCTCTGAAAGCTAGTGTGCTTCCAATTAAACCTGTTGGACTATTACCTAGTGTTGTAATTTTTAACTTTGTATACACCAGTCCAACACCAGCATCTCCAAATCATATAGTGGCAAACAATTGGTTAAGGTAAATTGGGAACTGAGATCAAAATGTATGACTGAGCAATTGTAAATATTTCATAATTCTCAATTCCATTGAGAGACAAAATGCAACAGGAAAAGTGAATTTTCCAAAGCTAACTAAAGAGGATGGGGGTAGTGTGACATTGAAAGAAGAGGCTTATGTCACCAAGTAGAGTATCAAGCCTGAGGATTTGGAAATTTTTAGAAACCTGTAATGAATGAGCAAGAAGTTAAAAAGAGGAAGCGAATAAAGTATGAGGGTAAACTAGCAAAAGTAATATAAAAACTGATGTAAGACCTCAATAAAAACACCATAGGAAAAGTAAACCTTCATCCTTAGAAACTGCAACAGCAGAAATGAAAATGAAGAATAAGGAAATGACAGGTGTTAACCAAATATGTTGTGCTTTATCTGTTTTAAAACAACAGTCAAAAAGATTGTGAAGAACTTGTACTTTTTCTTTAGTAGTATAAATTTTAAGGGTCTCTGGGAATCGTGAGGGAAACTCATCACTGGAAAGTCATACCTAGCACTCAAGGAGGATTGTTGTGGTTGTAAGAGATCAGTCATCTCACTTCTAACACTTCCCTGCAGGAGTTTCTTGGGGTAGTGTCCCAGGACTGACTATTTCTAGCCACTTCAGCAATCACCTTCCATCCAGTAGGATAATCATTGTGATGTTAATAAGGTTTAGCACAATTTGTAGCTCTTCCGTTATTGAAGCAGTCCACATCCAAATGTAGCAAGACCTGGACAAATCCAGGTTTGGGCTTGCAAGTGAGGTTTACACCACACAAGTGCCAGGCAGTGACCATCTCCAACAGCAGAGAATTTAATCCTCACTCCTTAACATTTAATGGCACTACCATAGCTGAATCCCCCACTATCTACAGTCTTGGGTAATTATTGTCCAGAAACTAGAGTAGCTATATACACTCTGGGGTTGCAGGAGCAAGTCAGAGGTTTGGAATCTTGTAGCAAGTTACTCACCAACTAATTCCTCAAGGCTTGTTTACAATCTACAAGGCACAAGTCAGGAGTGTGATGAAATGCTCCATATTTGCCTGGTAGACTGCAGCTCCAACAACACTCAAAAAGCAGGATAACACTATGCAGGATAAAGTAGCCCACTTGATAGGTACTATATTCACAAACACTTGCTCCTTCCATCACCAACACACAGTTGGAGTATGCTATCTACACTACGCACTGCAAAAATTCACCAAGACTCCTGAGACAGCACCTTGCAAACCGGCAAGTGCTGACATCTAGAAGGGCAAGGACAGCAGGGACATGAGAACACCACCACCTGCAAGTTCACCTCCAAGAGATTCTCCATTCTGAACTTGAAATATATCACTGTTCCTTCAATGTTGCTGGGTCAAAAACCTGGAACTCCTTTTCTTAATGGTGGGCCTGCCTACATGGACCGCAGCAGTTCAAGGAGGCAGCTTCTCAAGGGCAACTGTGATGGGCAATAAATGCTGGCCTAGCCAGTAATATCCTCTTCCCATGAATGAATAAAAGATTGTTTTGAACTCCCAAAGAAGGAAAACTTAATGAGAAGAGATCAGTGTTGTTCTACAAGGAAAAATTGAGTGGAATAGGCCTATATTCTTAGATATTTAGGTTAAATGAAAGATTATCTTATTGAAACAATTTTCCAGGAGAACTTAGGTGGGTGAATGCTGAAAGACACTTTCCTCAGCTGGACTGTCTATCGTGAGGACGAAGTCAAAAATCACACAACACTGGGTTACAGTCCAACAGGTTTTTTATTTTTTTTTTGAAACTGTAAGCTTTTGGATCCCTGCTCCTTCCTCAGGCTACCTGAGGAAGAAGCGGGGAGTTTGAAAGCTTGCGGTTTCAAATAAATCTGTTTGACTATAATGTGGTGTCATGTGAGTTTTAACTTTGTCCACCTCAGTCCAACACTGGCACCTCCACATCATAGAATGAGGAAGCATTGGCTAAGTATAAATGGTTAGCCATTAGATCTGCTCATTTAGACCATTGTGAAATTTGTTAAATATTCTACTCCAGACGCCTGGATCCATGCTTCAAAACTTAACGAAGAAGCATTGAATTATTTCCAGAACTTCAATTTTCCTTTGATTTTGGAAAAATGACCAGTCAACTAATTATATTTCAAGATCTCAATAAAGATCTGGATAAGCTTAAGGCTGAGTATATTAGATTTTTGGACACTATGGGAATGCCAGGATTAAACTGGGGAGTTGGTGTCCAAGTTGAACCATGATGATTTTGAATGGCAGGGCTGGCTGGAGAGACTATATGGCCCATTCTTGCTCTTATTTCTTATGTTCATATTCAATTCCAATTGTCTTTATCACAATTCAAAGATAAAGATAAATTATAGATATGAGGGTGTATAGATTATCCCTTTACATGGTGGACTACCATGTCTTTAATTAATTTGATCATCTATTATTTGGTGGGTATTATTTCTACTTTCTTCATTTTTTTCCGTTTTGATGATGCTGTCATCTTACATGTGTTGTGACTTTTCACAATCTGATTGTACCTTCCTTGGTATAAATAGCCACATCCTTCACATACCTTTTTTTCACAAGATCAACGTTTTTTTTCAATTCAAATTATGTAAGGCTCACACAGAGAATGTCAAACAAATCGGTTGGTTTTATGCATTGTACTGATGGTTTTATTTTTGCCATTTATTTATGGGTTTGTATTAATTTCAAACCAGATTTATTTGATCTGTCACACAATGTACAGCCCAGATGGTGGGAAAGAATAAAGTCACCAGGTTTCAGGTTTTTCATTTACAATTCATTAAGTTGTATAATGTGTACCTATATCATTTTAACTATTAAACCAATGAGATTCGTTCATCCTTTTATGATCAGAATGTCCAAATCTAAAAATGTGTTTTACAAGAAAAATTAATCATCAGAATTTTGTCCTAACCAGTAGTTTAACATACTTGATGAGATGATTTACAAATGATTTGAAATTAGCTGATTTTGGTTCAAAAGCTCAGCAATATGTTTGCATGCCTTGAAACCAACTGAAATTGAATCAGTCATCTCTATAATGAACAACCAATTAAAATCTCTGATTTTAGACCATAAAACATAGAAGCAGAAATTAGGCTATTCGGCCCATTGAATCTGCTCCACTATTCAATCATGGCTGATAAGTTTCTCAACCCCATTCTCCTACTTTCTTCCCATAACTGTTGTTCCCTTAACAATCAAGAACCTATCTATCTCTGTCTTAAATATATTCAATGACCTGGCCTCCATAGCCTTCTGTGACAATGAATTCCATAGATTCACCACCGTCTGGCTGAAGACGCTTCTTCTCCTCTCCATTCTAAAGGGTCTTCCCTTTACTCTAAGGCTATGACCTTGAATCTTAGTCTGTCCTGCAGTAAACATTCTGAAAATCTTCAGATTCCCAAGTCACTTTGCACTTCAGACTTCTGAATTTTCTCCCCATTTAGAAAATAGTCTGTGCCTCTATTCTTCCTACCAAATTGCATGACCTCACACTTTCCCACATTGTACTCCATCTGCCACTTTCCTAACCTGACAACATCCTCCTGCAGCACCTTTATTTCCCCCTCCCCGCTCCTCAATATTACTTGTCTCTCCACCTTTCTTGATATTATCTGCAAACGTAATCAAAATACTCTTCATCTAAATCATTAATGTATGAAGTGAAAAGTTATAGTCCCAAACCTGACCCTTGCAGAACACCACAAGTCACCAGCTGCTATCCTGAGAAGGACCCTTTTATTTCCACTCTCTGCTTTCCGCAAATAGCGGCACCTTGTCAAAGGCCTTCTGGAAGTCCAGGTAGGTAACATCAATTGCCTCTCCTTTGTCTAACCTGCATGTTACCTGCTCAAAGAATTCTAACAGATTTGTAGGCACGACATCCCCTTGATAAAACCATGCTGACTTCACCCAAATGCACTGTCAAATATTGAGAAATCTCATTCTTCAGAAAGAACTCAAATCTTATCAACGGCTGAGTTCAGGCTAATCCACCTGCAATTTCTTGTCTTTTGCCTCACTCCCTTCTTAAACAGGGCAAATAGCCCTTGTTAGCAATTTTCCAGTCCTCGGGACTCTCCCTAACTTCAGTGATTCCTGAAGGATCACCACTAATGCCTCCACTATCTCTTCAGTTATCTCCCTTAGAACTCTGGGGTGCAGTCCATCTGGTCTGGGTGATTTATCCAATTTTCAATTTTTCTAGCACCTTTTGTTAGGTGATGGCCACTATACTCAGCTCTGCCCCCTGACACTCGAATTTTTGGGATGTTACTCATGTTTTCCATCGTGAAGACTGATGCAAAGTAATTATTTCAGTTCCTCAGCCATTTTCTCATTCCCCGCTACTATTTCTCCAGTAACCCAGTGTCTACTTTTGCCTCTTTTTTGCCTTTTTATAAATCTCAAGAAACTCTTGCAATCTTCATTTATATTACTGGCTAGCTAACCCTCATATTTAATCTTTTCACACCTTATTTCTTTTTTAGTTGTCCTCTGGTGGTCTTTGAGGAGAAAGTGAGGGCCTACCTTTTATCTTAGCCTGCTGAAGCCTACCTTTTATCTAAGCCTGCTGGACACACTTTCCTCATTCCTGAAGAAGGGCTTATGCCCGAAACGTCGATTCTCCTGCTCCTTGGATGCTGCCTGACCTGCTGCGCTTTTCCAGCAACACATTTTCAGCTCTGGTGGTCTTTGTAGGCTTCCTTATCCCCTGGCTTCCCACTCCCCTTCACTGCATTATATGCTTTCTCGTTTGCCTTTATGCTGTCCCTGGCTTCCCTAGTCAGCCATGGTTGCCTCATCTTCCTTTTGTATGTTACTTTTCCCTCTGGATGAATTTTTGCTGTGTCTTTCAAATTATTTCCAGAAATTCCTCCTATTGCTGTACCACTGTGTTCAACTGTAATACCATTACATCTGATTCCAGCTTCTCCCTCTCAAATTGCAGAGCAAATTCTACATTATGGGCACTGCATCCTTCACCTTTCTTCACTTTAAGCTCCCTTATCAAGTCTGCCTCATTGCAAATCACTAAATCCAGAATTGTCTGTTTTGTAATTGGTCCACCACAAGCTGTTCCAAAAAGCCATCTTGTAAACTTTCCACAAATCCCTTTTCTTGCAATCCACTACCAACCTGATTTTCCCAGTCCACCTGCATATTGAAATCCCCCATGATCACTGTAACCTTGCTTTCTTATATGCCTTTTCTATCCTGGTGTATCTTGTGCTCCACATCCTGACTACTGTTTGGAGGCCTGTACATAACTACCACTATGGTTTTTAACTCTGCATTGCTCAACTCTACCCCCACAGATTCTACATCATTTCTGACCCTACATAGTTTTTTGCTAACAATTTAATTTCATTTCTTACCAGTCAGGCAACTCCACCCACTTTGCCCACTTGCCTGTCTTTTCAATAGGATGTATATCCTTGGATATTTAGCTCCCAGTCCTGATACCATGGCAATCACATCTCAGTGATGGCCACCACATCATACCTGCTAATTTCAATTTGCGCCACAAGCTCATTTACCTTATTTCGTATACTGCATTCACTTAGATATAGCCAATTCAGTCTTGTATTTACCGTCCCTCTTCTTATTTTCATCCCTTTATCTGGTGTACTTGAAGTGAGATCCCGAACCCTTTCCATACACGCTGTCCTATTTTGTGTTCTGGATTATTTAATAATTACTCCTGAGTTCTCCATTATTTTCATTTTTTTTCAAACTTTTCCATGCAGTTGAGTCCACCCCCATAGATGTTAACCTGCTGCTTTGTTTCCCATTGTCCATTGTACTACTTGGAATTTTACACTTCCTCTTCTAGTTTAAAGTCCTGTTGACCAACCTATTTACCCTTTTTGCTAGAAGATTGGTTCCAGCTCGGTTCAGGTGGAGACCATCCCAGAGGTACAGATCCCTCCTGTTCCAGTACTGATGTCAGTGCCTCATGAAGTGGAGCCCCTCTTTCCCACACCACTCCTTTAGCCATGTTTTTATTTTCCTTGTTCTTGCGTCCCTGTGCCGATTTGCACATGGGCTTTGGTGGTAAACCAGAGATTATAACCCTTGAGGACCTGTTTAATACAGTTCCTAGTTCCTGATAATCCCCAAACATGTCCTATTTCCTTGTCTTGCCTACATCATTTGTCCTGGTGTGGATCACCTCAACTGGATCCTCCCCCTCTCTGTCCAGTATTCTTTCAAGTTGGTAAGAGATGTCCCTCACCTTGGCACCAGGCAGGCAATGTACAATGTGGGACTCTCGATCCTGCTTACAAAAAATGCTATCCATTTCCCTAATTATCGAATTCCCAACAACTACCACTGGTCTTTTTGCTCCCCACTCTTGAATGGCCTCCTGTCACATGATGCTGTGGTCGGCTGGCACATCCTCCCTGCAGCTCTGTTACTTATTCACACAGGGAGTAAGTACCTTTTACCTGTTGGACAAGGTCAAGAGATGAGGCTTCTCCGTTCCTGAAAACCGGCTCCCTCTATCTGCCTCACTTACAGTCATACCCTGCTGTCCCTGACCACTGACTGAATTTATGAGGAACTAGGAACTACATTAAAGAAGAGGTCCTCAAGGATTATAATCTCCGGATTACTTAATCTACCAGGTGTGACCGCCCCCTGAAACAAAGCATCCAGGTAACTCTTTCCCCTCCCGGATGCGCTGCAGTGTCCAAAGCTTGGACTCCAGCTCATCAATTCTGAACCGACATTTCTCCAGCAACCAACACTTGCTGCAGATGTGGTCACAGCGTTAGCTCGCACATCATACAGCCACAGCACATCACCTCCCCAGCCATTTCTACTTAATTAATTAGTTTTGCAGTTGTTTTCAAAGTTAGGAGGAATTTCCTACCAGTCAATCAGGTCACAGCTCTCCTGTGACATCAGGCTTCAGTCAATCAGTGTGCTCCTCCCTCTGACTCCGCTCCCTGGAAATAAGGCTGCAAATCCTCGAGGTAAGTTAGTTTTTATACGCAAAGCTCCGTGTGCTCCTTCTACCTTCGCTCCTTGGAAACTCAGCTTGTTGACTATCTGCTCAGTGCTTTTTTAAGGCTCATGCTGTAAATAGATGAATCTAATAAAATGCAGCTGAATCGTATTGTTGTCAAAATTAATCAAGACCAGTGTTAGTGGGGCTCTTCTGGTGTGGAGCTGGAGTCCCTACCCCAGACCGAAAGGCGTGGATTCAAGTCCCACCTGCTTCAAGGTGTGTAATGATATCTCTGAACAGGTTGATTAGGAAAAATAGGTTAAATGAAAAAAAAAACAATATCAGTGACAGTGATTGTGGTGCAATGGTAGTATCCATTGAACCGAGACACCCTAATTAGAGTCCCACATACTCCAGAGGTGTGTACTAACATCTCTGAGCATGTTTTTTTTAAAACACGTGAGTACCATCAAGGAGCAAGCATGAGTTCTCCTATAATCACAGTTAAATTCACTCACCTAACAATAGTTTCACTGTCCTCCTATTGAACAATTAGCAAAAGGGATTAAGTGTGTTTTTTAAAAAACTGTCATTGGTAAAAAGTCAACTCCAGATTTCTTAACTCTGAGCCTCTGGGTCCTTAGTCAAGTTCCAGACATGTGCTATAACATGCCTGAACAGTTTGGTGAAAAAAAAAACAAGTGTGAAACCAAAATGGAGGTGGCTGGAGAAGCTTGGAAGGTGGGAGGCATTGCTAGAGAGAGAAAGCAGGGTTGATGTTTCTGATCCATTTTGAAGTAGCGTCACTGGACTCAAAATATTGACTGCTTCTCTTCCTGTGGATAGTGCCAGACCTGCTGAGTTTCTCCAGTGATTCATATTTTTGTTTCAGTTTTCTTGACAAGTGAACTTTAGATGACTTTCTATTCCAGGTAGATATAAAGTGGAACACACCATCCAACATTGGTGATCACCGATTATAGTAGGTCTCTCTTTCACAAATTCTGCTTGTAACGTTTAGATATTTTCTGATTACCCTGCTCAGAGTTGTTGATATGCACATCTAGAGTGTGTTGGACTTGAGCCTAGGCCTCCTGGCTCAGGAGCAGGGACACCACCACAAGGTACCTTGTATATCTTCAGACAGATTAGAGGTTTTTTTCCACCAATGTAGGGGGTCCTCATGACTCAGTGGTAGTGTCCCTACCCCTGTATCAGGAGGCCAGGGTATAGGTCCCAGAGGTGTGTAATAGCATCTTTGAATAGGTTTATTAGGGAAAAAAAAAATCAAGACCAGTATGGACCCTCTTGTGATGGTCCATGTCCCTACTGGTAGATCAGCAGACCCAGGCTCAAGTCCCAAATGCTCCTGAGGTGTGTAATAACAATGCTGAACTGGTTGATTAGAAAAATAAAAAATAGTTTTGAGACCAGTGGGAATAGAAGTCTCTAGAAGCCACTTTCCAATTGAATAGGTTTTTGATGTGACGTAACTATAATGCCATTGCCAAGGCATTAGCTTGGGTAGATCAATTACGGATAGAAGCATAAAATCAGTTGCAGAACTTCGGTTTTATAGTCATTTTGGGAAATGACCAGTCAACTAGTTGCATTGCAAGTCTGACTTATTGAGAGGTGACAGGCAATTCAAAATTGATTGAAGGAACAGCATTTTGCCTCCTATGTTTAACATGTCTGCATAATACCTCTGCTTTTCAAGCAAGGGAAGAAAGTCCTCTGAGTTACTTTCTCAAAGCGAGGTCAAATCCATTTATGCCATTAATGATATGCTGGACCCCATTGCAGTTAATTTGTAATGCCAGTTAACCTGTGGACAAGGAATAGGTGGCAGACTAAGGCAGTATTCAAGCGCAGTCAGGTTTCTATCATTTGCAGTATTAGACAGAAATCCACAGGCTTCTCAGAATTGATTTCAAATGGTAGAGTATTATTGTAAAATAATGGTAAATGTGGACCTTTCTTAGCTTCTATTGTTACTGACTAGTTTCTGGAACTGTGGTTTGCAATATGCAGTGAATCCGGTCAATCATACACCGTGAAGCCGCTGTATATCGAGAGTGAAGAGTTTGACACCCCATCCAACCCCATAAATGTTCAATCAAGTAGGCCGGTTTGTTCCAGATGGTGTTGAGCTTCTTGAGTGTTGTTGAAGCTGCATCTATCCAGATACTTGAAAATTAGCATTCTTAGCTTTGTCTTTGAGTACAAAGAGAAAAGCTTCAGCAACACGTCTCTTGTAAGCAATGTTCAATTACCATACCACCAACTGACTGACACATGATAATCTTATTTCGGAACAACAATTGCATGACAAGAAATGTATTAATACATATGCACTGTCCCTGTTTGTTTGTCTATTGCAACTTAATGACTACTAGATCCAGCAGACACTTCAAGTTATTGTTTCTCCATCACATTTCACTCGAAGTAACTGGAAATAATTCTGTGATTTAGGCTGCTTTTCGCAGCTGAACCTTTCATTTATACCAATTGCAATGTCAATCCATATTCCAAATAATGGCTGAAAGGTGCAGTCTTTCTGACAATTATAGTACAATTCTTTTTCTCCTTTTAGAAATAAAAATTCATATGTATGAACTATATCAATCCCTTAATGATTATTGTAAAATTGTAAAATCGACCATTTTCTTAGTAACACTTCTACTTGCGACTGCAGAAAGTTGTATTTAAATCATGTTTATTATAATGTATTCCAAGGGTCTTCACAGAAGTGTTGTAATGCACAATTCGTTGGAAAGCCACACCAACTAATTCTAGGGTAGATGACTAAACATCTGATCATACAGCTAGTTTTTTAGGGAAGAAAGATAGATAAGTGTCTCCAGTGGGAATTCTAGGATTTAGAGCCTAGGCAGCTGAAAACACTGATCTAGGTTAGCAAACATGGGGGCAATGGTGAATAAGACTTCATGTGAGTCTGGACACAGTCAACAAAACTTTGATCTCAAGTTTATGGAGATAGAACATGGGAGGCTATCCTGGAAAGCTTCGTGATACACAAATCTAGCAGTCTCAATGGCATGGATGAGGGTTTCAGAAGCAGATGAGGCAGCTGTGTTGTTATGGAGTTGGGAATAGGCATTCTTCCTAATGGTGAGGAGGGTAGGAATTCACAATAAAGAACATAGACTGCTGAAGACGTCCAGCAATAATGAGATGAAGGAAAGGACTTTGTACAATTAAAAAAAAATTTAGGTGAGAGAATTTTAATCCCTTAGAAGCTTTCAGAGATGGAAAGGACCATAGCCAAGGAGGGATTTGAACAAGAATATAAAGTATTTCAGTTTGTGGTATTGGGGAAACATGAGGCAAAGAATGATGACATGAGGGCTGAGTGTGGGGGATGTGGGTGTTGCTTGTGATTGATAGTACAAGACAGGATGTTGGCAACAGAACTTTGGATGAATTGAAATTTAGTGCAGGATATGAGTTGAACAATGGTATATTTTCACAAGAGGGCTTTAATCATGCTGTTTGCTCCCACCATATCTGCCCAGTTGCAAATCAGCTTAAGCACTGCTAATCACCATTCGTCACTTTCTCCACATAAATCAAAGACTACAGATTTTATTTTTAAAATGAAGAGCTTTTCTTGTACAAATGCAGTCAATAAAAATGCAGTGTTGTTTCTTGTATCTTAGTGAAACAATATTTTTACACTATATCCACTTAAACCATGAAATATTCCTTACTTCACAGTAATAGATGTGGCCGTTTATTTCCTGGTTTGTGTTAGGGCAACTACGACAAAATGTAGAAGTTTGAAGTTATGCACTCCTAAGTACTGCCTTCGACAGTGCTCCTGTATAATAGAACAACACAACAAGCAAATTGTTTGTGTTCGTTTGGGGGTTTTCTTGAATTTCATTAGTGTGGAAGATATTTTTTAAAAGATAGACATTCAGATTTCAAAGCAAGACCAAATAATTTAGCATAAGATGAATTTCAAATTATATAAAAATCTAGGTATGTCTGCTGGCAGTTTTCTGCAGATTTTGGTATGGTGCATGAAGCCATCATCTCTGTTTGGCTCTGTATTTTCTTTTCATACTGCTAGATAGCATCTAAAAGTATGCATCTTCAGCTGTCTCCATCATGGACAGAAAACTGAATGAAGTTGCATCATGAAGAGGAGGCATCTGAAGATGAAATTGTCAGTGAACATCCTTTCCTTTTGGTATTGTGCTTTGGGAAGAGAATTTTAAGCTAGTGTTCACTAATCGTAAAATTGTTTTCCTTATCTGACCATTTTGAGTTCAGAAAACGCACCTCTGCATGTGCATTGCTGTCTGCGCGTTCAGAATACAAGACAATCAGTTTAACTCCCGGAAACGTAAATGATGGCAAATGCAAAGGTCATTGATTGAATGAATGAATTTGACACCTTAAACTACCATATTCTAATACAGTAAAGTAATTTGGTTTTAGTCTTGGCAACAGGTAGCCACCATCACCAAGGCACACTCAGATTGAGACTACAAGATCCGATTGTTCGTCTAACCTAGTCATTGTAAAGGAATGTATTAACTCTATTGTTTAATTGAAACAAATCTGCACATTTCAAAGTGCTTTTGGGGTTAGTAGATTCAAAGGATTAAAACAAAAGTTTCATTTTGAATAGTGAATAACCATATTGTATAGGGATACATGATTTTGTAACGATTCAATATTTTGCACATAATTCTAAGAATAATTATTTAAGAGGATTTGGTGCAAAGCTCATTATCTTCAGAGCCCCAGTAATTCTTTTATTAAGACTTGCTGGAAGATTTTCTGGTAATACTAGTAAATATTTAAGCTTTTTTAGTATTTTTATAAGTCTCTTATCTGTTTTACTGCAAATGGTGAGGTTTGCAGGGAATTGAGACTGAGAAGTAAAATAACAGGTTTTTACATGAATCCTCAAAATCCTGAGATGTTTCTGGCTAGGAAGCCTGCCACCTTGTGGAACATTTTCCTAAATAGAGTTAACATTCAGAAATCATGTAAGGCTATTATTGTAAAATAGGTTTCTTTCAAATATACAATATAATTTAGATTATTCAGATACAATGATTAAATTATCCACCAAATAACACATCTCCAATAATGTCTACATTTTGGAGTTCACAAATTTCATTTCCAAATATACATCTTAAAAGTTCAAAAGCAAAATGCTGCAGATGTGGAAATCTGAAATTAGAACTGAAACTGCAGGAAGCACTCAGCAGGTCTTACAGCATCCGTAGAGATAAACATTGTTTATGTTTCAGGTTGATTACATTTTGCCAGGATAATTGAACTGTCATCAACCTGAAGCACAGGGCGGAATATTCATAGCTACAAACAGATAGGAAGGAGGGCACTTTGTGAAAGTTGGTTGATGTGTGGTCTTTCCAGAGTCAGATTGAGAGGGTAGCTAATTATTTGGAATTAACTGCCATTGGGGAAAGAAGAGTCATGCTGCTTGGACTATCACAGTAATGGACAGACTTGCTGAACAGTGCCTGGGCAGTTACAGCAAAAGACCAGGGTCTGGCAAAGCCTCTATTGCTTCCACTCCCTCCCTGTCAACTGTCAAAGAACCATAGCAGCTCCTTCTCCAGTGATAGATCTGCAGCTGTATCCCAAATTTAGAGATGCCTGACAAATAAAGCAAATTAATATCTTGAGGCACCCTCGCCAACTCCTGCTTAAATTGGCAAACACATCACTTTTGGAGTAACAGCTGGCTATTTTCAGCCTTAGGCAATCTGAATAGCCCACCAGTCAGAATCCTCCTGTCATCCCTAATTGGTTGGGGCTCCAGGAAGTAAATTAACTGTCCACATATGATCCCAATGCCTTAGAATTTTCTAGGTTAGGATTTCTCCCACTATGTTTCTGTCTTCACAGATGATGTCAGACCTGTTGAGTGTTTCTAATACCTTTTGTTCAGTCAGAGGGATGTTTGTTCAAGTCCACAACAGAGACTTCAGCAGTAAATCTTGGCAGATGCCCTGTTGCAGTATTGAAGGAATGCTGCATTGCTACAAGTTCTCTTTTGGATGAAACTTTTTTTTTGTTTGAAGAGCAGGGAAATCATCTGTGACTTTCTTGCCAACTTTGTTTCCAGTCAATGTTACGTGAAAAGAAATTAGGTCGTTGTCATTTTTTGTTTGTGAGAACTTCTGTGTGCAAGTTGGATGTTAAGTTTTCTACATTTCTACAGTAACTATACTCCAAAAGTACTTACTAACTAGAATCACTTTTAACATTTTCTGAGATCATGAAAGGTGCTTTACAAATCCATGTATTTCTTTCACTATATCATCATGGTGGTGCTGAAATTAGAGTAATGTCAAAGACCGAAGTGCCCTTCCATGTTTTAGTGCAGGGACTGGAGTGGTTTCTGTATTATTTTTAAATCTGCGCAGACAAATTCTAGCATCTTCCTACTCTGATTTATTGGCTGGTGAGGGGGGAATGGTGGTGATGGTGGTGCAGTGTGAAGAAAAAATGAGGAGCAATAACAATCAACAGGAAAATGTTTCTTCATCCCTTGTTAACTGATACGGATCAGATGGGCTATTAAGGAATCTCTGGCAATAGTTCCCAACCCTTGCATATGAAGAAGGGGGTAAAATGGGTTGTGAATGACTTATACAAAAAGGAAACAAAAAGAAAATCTAATGTTGTAAAATTAAGATGTATTGCTGATTATTGTTTTCCTTGGGTAGCTTTTAGGTTTGCAAATATTTATGTGTTTATAATCCATTTCAGTTTTGTCCAAATTTGATATTGTAGCAATATCAGAGATAGATAATGTCCGATTTTAGTATTTTGTGGTGCTGGTGGTTAAAGGACATAACCTATCTACAGTTATGTCTGTAAGAATGCCTCCTACCTCCCCAGCAAAGTTTTTGTTCGCAATTTCCTCCGGTGAGCACGTTTAACTATAGTGTGTTAAAATTTGGCAAACAGATGTTTACAAAAGTTCCAAAAAATTTCAAGCAGTTCAACACAAAATCATTTAATATCCTCAAGAGAGGAAATGCTAACAATGTTGATCTCTAATAATATGAGCACTATGAATAAAAATGTTTCAGATCTCGTGAGAAACTTGTAAAGAAAAAGCAACAGTCACAATCTGTTGCACAGAGGAAAATAATTTAATTTGTGTAATATTCAAAAGTAATTCCTGGATTCTAGAAGAACAACAGTTTTACTTGGAAGCTCCCATTACCAGATTGTAATGCAATAAAACTGTAAACATCTAAAGAACGGAAATTTAATATGAGAGTTCTGTGGGAAGAAAAGAGTCAGCTTAAGTAAACATCAGTATACTGCGCTATATTTAAACTGCCTAATACATTTGATTCAGTCTTGGACATCAGCAAGTTAGAACACTTAATCTGAACAGGGTGTGTTGCCAGTAATGAATATATGGACCTGAATTCTTTATTTTCTCTCTCAATATTTATGCTAAATTCCTACACCTCCAGGACTGTCTTAAAGCTAAAATGTCAGTGAATAATCTACAATCCATATTTGATTATGAGTACTGCAAATAATTTGTGGTCTTGCTAATAGTACTTTTAAAAACATTGACCGTAAGATTTAATGTTTTCAAGCCTTAGAAGCAAGATATTCATTAAGACTAACATTATATTACAAATTGCTATAGGCCTCTTTGAGATTCATAAGTTCATTTTTGATCAAAGTAATAGCCTGTCCAGTGTAAGTAATATTGTGCTTTCAGATGGAAGTGTACATCTGCTTCACTAGGAAGTTGAGAATTAACGATTTACAGGAAGCTGTTTGAAGAGTAATTTTAAATATTGATTAATTTCTGGATATGATCTCATCACTTTATATACTTATCATTAATTATATTTGTGAGTGTTGAACTTGTCACGTTCTAGAAACTTTATTTTGAAGTATATTCAATAGATAGGAACAGGAACATGTTGCTCTAGAACTCACTTCTGGAATATGTTTTTGTGATCAGGATAAATGCATTTTGTACTGTAGTGCTTGTGTTATGCTGCAACGTGAGGAGAATCGTGCATTAAAGTGAATGAACGACTGAGTGCCTTATTCAAAACTGAGAATTTAAAATGAAGCATGCTGACTGAAATGGATCATTGTCTATCAGAGAGTCATGTTTTATGATTTTTGTGGGTTCATCTGCTCTTCAGATATTGTCAGACTAGATGTTTAAGTACTACTTCCAATTGTCTTTAATAACAATATAAGAATAATGAGTCGGTGACAAGTATTACTATCTACAGCAGCACTTGGAGCAACCTTAGAAAAAAATTGACTGCTGTTACAATACATGAATAGTAAGCCAAAACAAATTAGCTTCTAAGACTGGATTGGTAACACAGTGAAATTCAAACATTAAGTGACCAACAAAATTGCCCAATTGTTCCTAATTAGACTTTATGAATAACAGAAATTTTACACCAAGTAACTTAAACAAAGATTAGCAGTTTTATTATTAAGAATGTAACTTAAAACCGAGACAAACAACAAGGTAATCTTATTTATATCTGTGATCTAAAACTCAGTGTATTTGATTACAAACTCTTGCTCTCTCAGATAGATAGACACAGGTAAGGAATAAATTAAAAGGGAAAACAGAAGAATTGTTATTTGCAAATTCAACAAACATTTTCAAATTACGGATACCATGCCTTCATGAAATTCTTGGACAATATTCACTTATTTCTTACAGACTGAGATGCTTTTCTCAGAACATTCAACAACTTAATAAATCGATTGAAAACTAGAGTCACAGAGCAGAACACAGCAATAATCTCCAGAGCTCCCAAAAATCACTCCTGCCAAAACCCTGTCAGAACTGTTTTTCCCAATTTCAAATCACCTCTCTCCATGGTCCTCCTTTGGCCAATTAACATCCAACCAGCTGCCATCCCTGAAAATATCAATCACTTGATACCAGTTCATCTACAATAACCTTAAAACAATACAGGAGTTGCATTATTGTCCAGTCAGTTCCCAACAGTAAACCACTGTCTTTGTTTTCTTTTTGACACAAGCTGCTATTCAATGTTCAACTCTTCACTTCAACTCTCCGTTATAAACCACAAAAATTGAGAAAAATAGAAGAATAATAGTGAGGGTCTCTTAAACTATCACGTTTATTGAAGTCACAGTTACATTATATTTTATCTTTGATGCCCAAGTACGTATTCACCAAAACTTATCACTAAGTAGTAAGGGGTGGGAAGGGGAGGTTGCAGGAGGTTGCATTGATTTCAAAGATCAAAGAATCCTGCAATTTGATATATGTACATGTATGTCTGCAGCTAATGTTTAAATTCAACAAGAATTTTCTTTCTCATTACATTAAAAATAAATGTTTTTAAAAAATTATTTCCAAGGAAGTCTGTTAGGTTTTGAGAGCACTTAAAATTCAGCTTTACACCTGAACGTCACTTGTTGCAAAACTAAGCTGGCCTGGAACATGTTCCTGGTTGCAGCGTGCTCAGGACTCTGAGAAAAACATGACCTCAAACTTATATTGATGTGTTTTGTTGGTTTTAGTCATCTAGTAATGTTGATGTTTTTGAGAGAGAAAATTGACTAACCTATTATTGCTGTTACCCTTCTGAGGAGAGCATAATAGTGTACACTTGAATCTTGGAGGGAGTTGACTTCAAGTTGATTAACATTGCTTTGTTCCATACTCTATTCACTTGCTGTGTAAAGCTTCAGATATTTCACTGAAATTATGAAAATCCTTCAAGAGCACAAGACATCAACAGTTAATGATAATTCAGAAATGTTGTAGCTAAACACTGAAGAAGCAAATGCCATATGTTCCCGCATTTATTTAAAATTCATGTTAGAAACAAAGTGAAGCACAGTGATGGATGATAACATGGGAATTTATGGATGTAACACTGGACAATGATCTTTATAAGATTAGAGATGCTTGGTTTAACAAGCTTGGGCAGATTAGCTTGAAATTAACCATTGTTTCCAGATCTCCATGAAAAGTTTTATCTCCATTCCATTTCCTGAATGATCCAATTTGCCCTCCATTCCCTCAAATTTAAAATTGACTAACATCAATTAAGTCATCCCAGTCACTGAACATCCACAGCTTTCTTGGGTAGAGAATGTAAAATATTCTCCACCCCTTGAATAATGATAATTCTCCTCATCTTGAGCCTATATTCTGACCAATTATTCTGTTAGTGCCCCCAGCTGGGGGGGAAATCATCATCTCTATTTCCGACTTGTCAAACTACAGGGTTGGTACAGCACAGATGGAGACCATTCAGCCTATTGTCTGTGCCAGCATTCCATTTGCTCATCTCACCCAGTGCTATTCTTCTGTCTTGTGCCCATAACCCTGCACATCGTTCTTTTGCAACTAGCCATCTAATTGATTCCCTTTTGAATGCTTCTATTGAGCCAACCTCCATCGTTTTCTCAGGTGGTGCATCCTAAACCTTAACCACTCACTGCTTGAAAATGTTTTCCACTTAGTACCCTTTTTCTTTAATAATAAGAGAACAAACATTTAGAGTCACAGATGTACAGTACAGAAACAGGCCCTTCGGTCACATACGTCCATGCCTAGCAGATATCCTAAATTAATGTAGTCCCTTTTGCTAGCATTTGGCCCAAATCCCTCTAACTCCTTCCTATTCATGTACCCATCCAGATGTCTTTAAATGTAATTGTACCAGTCTCCATCACTTCATCTGGCACTTATTTCATACACACACCACCCTCTGTGTGGAAGAGTTGTCCCTTAGGTCTCTCTTAAATCTTTCCCCCCTCACCTTAAACCTGTGCCCTCTAGTTTTGGACACTCATTTTGGGGAAAAGACCTTTGCTATTTACCCTATTCTTCCCCCTCATGATTTTATAAACCTCTATAAGGTCACCCCTCAGCCTCAGCTCTCCAGGGAAAACAGTCCATGTCTATTTAGCCCTTCCCTATAGCTGAAGCCAAGAAACATCAGCAACATCCTTGTAAATCTTTTCTGAACTCTTTCCTGTAGCAGGAAGATCAGAATTGAACACACTAATCCAAAAGTGACCTAACCAATATCCTGTCCAGCTGCAACATGACATCCCAATTCCTATACTCAATGCACTGACCAATAACGGCAAGCATACCAAATGCCTTCTTCATTACCCTGTCTACCTGTAACTCTACATTCAAGGAACTATGAACCTGCACCCTAAGGTCTCTTTGTTCAGCAACACTCGCTAGGACCCAACTGTTAAGTATGTAAGTTCCTGCTCTGATTTGCATTACTAAAATGCAACATCTCACATTTATTTAAATTAAACTCCATCTGCCATTCTATCTGATCAAGGTCCAGTTGTACTCTGGAATAATCTTCACTGTCCACAACACCACCAGTTTTGGTGTCATCTGAAAACTTACTAAACATACTTCCTATGTTCACATTCAAATCATTTATGTTAAAAAGTAATGGACAAAACACAGTGAACCCCACACCAATCCTTGTGGCACACTGCTGGTCACAGGCCTCCAGTCTGAAAACCAATCTGCACCACTACCGTATTCACCTTGTTCTCAATCCCTACATAAGTAGGAGCATTTCCTCCCTGTTTACTCTGTCCAAGTTTCTTGTGATTTTGAAGATTTCAACCATACCTCCTCTCGTCCTTCTGTCTTCCCAGGTGAATAGTCTAGGCTCATCCAATCTACCTTCATTACTGAAATTCCTCGTCCCTGGAATGATTTTCATATATCTCTTCTGTACTCTCTCTTTAATGCTGTCACATTCTTGAAGAATTTTAGATTTTCGAACAACTTCCATTCTTTTAAATTGCAAGGAACACTAGATGTTTCCCCAAAGGAGAATGCCCCCAATTCCATTAGTCAGAAACAGTAGCTGTGATTGTCTTGATTAGTTGAATAAATGGTGTTTTCTTGTACATGTAGATCTCTCAGCTTAGCAGATGTTAGGAGTGAGGAAGATGGTTTCTTATTCTTCACAAATGAGCTTCCAGAGGAAGTGAGATATGGGCCAAGTGCTGGCAAATGGGACTAGATTAGGTTTGGATATCTGGTTGGCATGGGCGAGTTGGACCGAAGGGTCTGTATTCGTGCTGTACATTTCTATGACTCTATGACCAAGTTCTGTGGCTTTGGGATTTTCTGCCTGCCTTTCCTTTAATAGAATAGTTTTATTTTTAGTTTTGGAAAATGTCCCTCTGGAGGATACCTATTTTCTCAGCCCTTTCCTTGAGGCATTGTGCACCTTAAGATAACTTTGCAGTCCATTTTATACAGTTTCACTGTTTCAGATTAATGAGTAATCCTTCTAACTGTGTGTGTTGAATAGCCCACAGCTTGGGGCAGGACTCGTGTATTGTCTTTTAGCTGAGGCAATTAACTTTTCCAGTGTTGTAGTTATCAATTCGAATGGGTCCAACTTTGCTTCCTGCCTCAGCACACATCTCTGTTTGAGTTCTGAAGAAGAATCCTATTAGGCTCAATGTTAACTCTGCATCTTTCTCCACAGTTAATGCCAGACCTGCTGATTTTCACCAGTGCTTTGTTTTTATTCCAGATGTCAAGCATCCTCAGTACTTTGCTTTAATGTTTGAAGGACCCATTGTGTTGCCTAGAGCTAATTGCATTGCAGAAGTCTGTTTTGTAATTTGAGATGAAGACATAGTTCACTGAGTTTTGAAATATTACACTATAATAGAAGTTATTTGCTGTAGCATCTTTGTTGAAGAAACTTCTTAAATTAATTTCCAATTTACAGATTTTAAAAGCAGAAATATCCTTTTAATGTGTTTTCTTCAAAATCAAACATCATATTTGGAATAATGGGAAGTAAAAAATAGTTAGAATAATGTCAGGATAATGACATGTTAAATCATCAGTATTAATTGTACATAGCTGGATCCCAAGTACTGGTCATTTCAGTACTTCTATTAACCAAACTCAATTCATGCTAACATATTACTCATCCCTCCCAAGTCCTACGAGTCCTAATTTCGTATAATCAACTTGTGTGCTGCACCTTGTCAAGTGCTTTCTAAAAATCAATATATGCTACATCCGTTGATTTTCCCCTAAACAGTTTTACTAGTTACATTTTAATTTTCCTCGTTCTTAGGATACAAGGATTTCTGGCAAAACTAGCATTTACTGCTATTTCTGATTGCCCTTGAGAAAGTGGTGGTGAACCACCTTTTTGAGCTGTTACCATGATGTTGGAAACAAAGTTGCACACTTTTGATCATGTTGCATTGCTTCAAAACAATCAGGATTGTGTGTGATAAAGAAGAACTTGCAAGTGATGTGGGGTTACTATGTGCTTGCTACCCTTGTTCTTCTAGGTGGTAGAGGTTACCACTTTGGGAGGAACCTTAAAGATTTGCTGCAGTGTGGTTTTATTTATATAGTGCAGCCTACAGGCATTGTGATCTCGCGGTGCTTGAAGGGAGTGAGTAGTAAAGGCAAAAGATGGTCTGGCAATCAAGTAGCAGGATTTGTCCTGGAAACTTTCAAGCTGCTTTCTAATTCTGAGTTGCACTCATTCAGGCAGTTAGGGTATATTTTATCACCACCTTCACTTATGCCTTAGATGGTGGACAGGATTTGGGTGTCAGAAAATGAGTCAGTTGTCATGGAATTTCCAGCCTCTATTCTACTTTTATGGTCAAGTATTTTATATGGCCAGTCCAGTTTAGTTTCTAGTCAATGGTAAATCATAGGATGTTTATAGTGGGCTTTTAACGATGGTGAAGCCCTTGAATGTCAAGAGCTATTGGTTAAATTCTCTTTCATTCGCGATAGTCATTGCCTGGCAATTGTGTGGCACAAATGTTACTTGCCACCAATCAGTTGAAATCTGAATGTTATCCAGATTTTGCCTCGATGTTTCCGTATTTGTGTTGAAAATGGTACTGAACAATATGCCAGCATCAATGAGCATGCCCACTTCTGATCTTTATGATGAAGGGAAAATCATTGAAGCCACTGAAGATGCCAGAGAATAGGTCACTACCCTGAGGAACCTAGTGTCAAACTTCTAGGACTAAGATTATTGGCCTGCAACAACCACAATCCTATTCCTTTGTGTGATTCTGATCAGTGGAGAGATTTCTCCTGGATTCCCATTGACTTTACTCTTGTAGGCTTTCTTGATACCACATTAAATCAAATGCTGTCTTTATGTCACGCAGTATGTACAGTTCCTTTATCCACGGTATCTGTGCGCTAAGATATTCAAATATAAGCATGAAATAATAAATTGAAAATCTCCAAACATGAGTCCATTTCCATTTGGAAATGTGGTCCCTTTTACCATTTCTGCTAACCTGACAAAGCTCTTCACTTTCAATTGAAAGTTTAACTATATCTGACCTTTTTTCTCTTGTGTAATATTTGACCTGGGAACATTAAATTTTCATTGCAGAAATAGTGAATCCAAATTGGAGTTCAACTTGATTTAATACCAGCCTCTAAAAGAGCTGAAAGGAGAATCACTTGTGTTCATTTCATGTTTTCAATATTACCAGCCATGTAATGTATAATTTCAGGTTTGATCCAGGCATATACATTGAAGATAGAACTGTACAGCACAGGAACAGGCCCTGCAACCCATGATGTTATGCCGAGCATGAAGCCAAATTAAACTAATCCCTTATGCTTGCCGTTGGTTCATATCTCTCCATTTTTTTGCATATTAATGTTCTTATCTGAAAATCTCTTAACACCCCAATCGTATCTGCCTCCACCATCACCCCTGGCAGCATGTTCCAGACTACTACCAAACTCAGTATAAAAGAAATGCCTCTCGCCTCTCGTCTGAACTTTTCCCTCCGTCATCTTATAAAGCATGACTGTCAACCTCACAATTTTATGGACTTCTATCAAGTCTCCCCTCAGCCTCCAGCACTCTAGAGAAAACAACCTGAATTTTTTTTGCCTCTCCTTATAGCTCATACCTTCTAATCCAGGCAGCATCCTGGTAAACCTCTTCTGCACCCTCTCCAAAGCCTCCATATCCTTCCTGTAATGTGGCAACCAGAATTGAACGGAGTACTCTCTAAGTGTGGCCTAACTAAAGTCTTATAATGCTGCAACGTGATAGCCTGACTCTTGTACTCAGTTTCCCAATAAAGGCAAGTATGCCATACACCTGCTTTACCACCCTAGCTACTTGCATGGCCACTTTCAGGGAGCTATGGACTTGAACCCCAAGATCCCTCTGTACGTCAATGCTGTTCAGGGCCCTGCCATTAACTGTATACTTTTCTTTAACATATGATCTCCCAAAGTGCAGCACCTCACGTTTACCCAGACTGAACTCCATCTGCCATTTCTCCACCCATATCTACAACTAATCTAGAACCCGTTGTATCCTTTGACAACCTCCTATACCATCCATACCTCCACCGATCTTTGTGTTGTCTGCAAACTTCCTAATCCAAGTAGGTCCCAGTACAGATACCTGCGGAACGCCACTAGTCATGGATCTCCAGCCAGGTAAATACCCTTCTACCACTACCCTCTGCCTTCTATAGGCAAGCCAATTCTGAATCTATGCAGCCAAGTCACCATGGATTCTATTCTCTAAATCCTTCAGAGATTTCATGAAAATGCCCCTATTGTAGGATATTTGTCAGTGTATCAAATAGTAGAAAGCACTACACAAAATAGGAAGTCTTTTTCCCAAAGTGGACTTAGCTGTCACATGTGTAACTAGAATTTCTCTCACTTGTTTCGCACTGATATTTCCTTCCCTTCTCCCAATTTGAAAAATTTAATGTAATTTTAGTTTTGCTTGCTATCTAGATGATTCTCTGGCTATGGCCAGATTTTCAGTTCTGACTTGGTATCGTTTGCCTGGCTTGCACCAAACTCAGATTAGAAAGTTAAGGAGATAGGACAGGAGTGAAAATGCTGCCTCAGAGCTGCCTAAAAATATTTTAAAAAAACTTTTGTTAAGGAATGTTTTCCCTTTGGATGCTGTATGGTCACATTCTTGAGAACCATGGCACAGTCTTTTGTATGATTATATCCTTGAGGTCCCCTCTGTTAACTTATGAACACCATTCCCTGAAGCCGTATAGGTGATTCTGATGCTTTGCATACAAACTGAAGGGGCTTAAGTTCCATATGTTTTGCCATGCATGCCTATAAATAGCCAGTTGCACTTTATTCTGTGAGACTCGCCTCTGGAAATGATGGGGGATAAAGCAGAGTGAACCCAGAGCTTATTTCCCACTCCAACTGATGTTAATGTGCCAGAATGTTTGATGGAAGGAGCCTTGAAACCAAGGATGTTGCCTTCTTATGATCTAGCTTTCACTATTATCTTCAAGACACAACCCATCGCCTCTAAATTAACTTGAGCATAAAACTGGGCCTATAATCGTCAGATAGGTGTCATTATAACCATTCATAAGGGAATGCAGAAATGTAGCCCAATGCGTTTTTGTCCCATTTTTCTTCTTTCCCTTTAAACATTGAATGTTCATTTACTTGTTTCATAAGTGCATTGGTTCAAATAATAGTGTATCACAGAAGCAAGCCATTCAGCCCAATGTGCCTGTACCTCTTTTTTTTGAAGGAGCTTATCAGATTGCTCCCATTGCCTCTGCTTTCTTCACTGTCCTGACGATTACTTCCCTTCAAGCATTCATCGAGTTTCCTTTTGAAAGTTGTTACTGAATCATTATGCCTTTTTGAGCAGTGCATTCCGGATCTCAATAACTTGCTTCAGAATGGAAAAAAATTGCCATTATGTTGCCTCTGGTTCTTTTACCTTGTAAAAGTCTTTGTTCTTTAGTAACCACCACTTCTGCTGTTGAGCGCAGTTTCTCCTTCAAAACCAATCAGTATTTGACCCAATGTGAACCCAGCACTCCAGCTGAGACATAACCGGTGTTCTATTAGTTACTTCATTCATAAAACCAAGGGCTTATTAAATTATTGTGCTTTATTAAATTTCTTGACTTGTCCTGCCACCTTCAAAGATTTGCGTACCTACCCCATGTCCATCTTCCTGTACCCAATTAATGTTCCAGCATTTAATATATCTCTCTTGTAATTTTCTGACTGAAATGTTATTATCCCACACCTCTCTACATTAAATTTCATATGCAAATGAGTCAGCTATTTTACCACCTGAAGTCTGTTACTAATTCCTCATTTTCTTTACACCATTTACTACTATGTGCGTAAGTTAGGGACACGTGAGTGTGCTCAAGTGTGTACATACAGTCGCTGAAGTGCTTCACTATTGCCACTCATAATTTCATAATGAATATGCAGTAAACATTATAATAGTCACATATTGCAGAAAGTGATCTTCATTCTTAAACTTTGATTATTGATACTATAGTATATTGAAAAGTAGCTTTCTTACTCCCTTGTTGAAAGGGATTATGTGGGCAGCCAGTGTCATTACCATTATTATTCCACTGAGAACAAGAAGTTTGAAGTAATATTATTTGCAACATTGGGCAGCTTCTAAAATTATACATTCCTTAGTTGTAAAGTCTTTGGACAACATTAAACTTTAAAGTGTGCTCATAATAGCAGCAAACTGAATGCAACATATGAAAATATATTTTAGAAAATTTAAGATCATCTTCAAATTCTCAGTTTTACATAAATGCTTTTTTAAAGAATGCATTGTTCAGTCTTATTTTTCAATTGTTCGCATTTTCTTCTGTCGTCATCTTCAATCAGTTTCATATAATTCAGCTTTTATTAATAACATTAACAAAACTATTTATGTATTTATTCATATGCTATTTGCTTATATGTATATCTAACATTATTAACATTTAAAATTACACAACAACTTTCAAAATGGGGTGTATAATTCTTATTCTAGCCATAGCCACGTTTATGAAGGACCATTTTTACATCTGCAAATACCGATTTACCACCTCAGTAACTTTAAAATGCTTAAATAGACACTGAGCAAACTTGTTAAGTGTTGCCTTCTCAACAAACTCTCCATTTTTTGAAAAATAGACATGCTGGTTTTATTTTGAAGTTATAATTCTCTCATTGCTTTAAGGATTAATTAAGCCCTAATGAGCTAGAGTGTGTACATAAAACCTCAGTTTAAATTGCCACCTTTAAACCATTATTGCTGTTTTTGACAGCCATTGTATCTGGATGTTATTTTTTGTCACATGAAAAACTTTTAGAACGCATTTGTTGTAATTTTTGAACAGCGAGAAACGGATATTTCATTAAATTTGAGAAGGCATAAATAATAAGGTTAGATAGCTACGGCAGGGAAAACAATATGCTGTGACCTCAGCATGTGAGAGTTTATGGGGAGCACTGAGGTTCCAAATAAACTTGCCTGTAATAATTGTCTGCATCTCTAACTTTAGCTCTGAATTGTGGAGCTAGAATTTGAGCCACACATATTGCAGGGCTTAAGGGAAGGAGACAATTATCTTGTCACAGAATTCTAAAATAGTCACACCCCTTGGAGATTAAGTAGAACTTTAAAGTTGGTTGATAAGAACATGGAGGATGTGATTGCATGGCAGACAGATAAAGGAACCCAATTTGGAATGAAGAAGCAGCTTCGGGCCTTGACTTTAAACAACAGTTGGGAGGCACTGCTGCCTATGTAGACTAGAGTTGAGTATGTGGTGCTGGAAAAGCACAGCAGGTCAGACAGCATCCAAGGAACAGGAGAATCAATGTTTCAGGCATAAACCCTTCATCAGGATTGCTCGAAACATTGATTCTCCTGTTCCTCGAATGCTGCCTGACCTGCTGTGCTTTTCCAGCACCACACTCTCAACTCTGATCTCCAGCATCTGCAGTCCTCACTTTCTCCTATGTAGATTAAAACAAGGACTGCAGGATTGATGGGCAAATAGGTGACGGTACCATAATTTAAGTATGTGAGAAAAGGAATGCAATCATGATTATTCCAGAGTAGACAAAGGAATAGATATTTCCCCCTGCAACTGCAACCAGGTGTTCCGTGTGGTGTTTTACCTGCCTGATGCCAGGATTCAGAATAAAGGGGCGCCAGTTTAATATAGATGAGACATTTCTTCATTTAGAGGTTTGAGTGTCTTTGGAGCTGCTTGCCACAGGAAGCTGTGGGGCAGCCTTGTGTATATTTCAGGCTGAGACAGATCCTTGATCAGTAGGGGAATCAAGGGTTATAGAAAAAGGGCAGGAAAGTAAGCATAAATGTTGGGCATGATTTGGAGATGCTGGTGTTGGACTTTGGGTATACAAAGTTAAAAATCACACAACACCAGGTTATAGTCCAACAGGTTTAATTGGAAGCACGCTAGCTTTCAGAGCGCCGCTCCTTACAATTGTGTCCTCCACAACCACCTGATGAAGGAGCAGCACTCCGAAAGCTAGTGTGCTTCCAATTAAACCTGTTGGACTATAACCTGGTGTTGTGTGATTTTCAACTATGAATGTTGGGATCAGCCAAAATCATATTGAATAGTGAAGCAGGCTTGAGGGGACAAATGGGCTACTATTGATCATGTTTCTTATGGTCTGCGGTCTTTTGTTTTATTAAGGATTAGAGAAGAATCTGGAATGGGAGGGAATGATCTTGTTTTTGTGGGCTGTGTAGGAACTAATGATGAATCACTGTTGGAAGAGGCTGAGTCTTTCATTCCAGATTAAAAAGACCCTCGACAATAATAATCCCTGAATTGTTACCTGAACTATGCACGAGTTGGCATTGAGACAAAGAGATTAGAGGGTTAAATCTGCAACTGAAGGAATTATGTGGAAGGCACAAGTTTATTTTCATGAGCTATTGACGGCAGTATTTGGAAAGACGGAGCAGTTCTGTTAGGATGAGCTCCACTTAAACCTGGCTGGCAAAATGAATAACTAGGGAATAGACCAGGCTTTACATTCATTAAAGCAGAAGGGAAGGGGTTGGTAAGAAAATTCAATTCAAAAGCAGCAGTGGAACTGTCAAGATTCTGCAGCAGAGCAAATTATGCTGGGAAGGGACAATGCTGGAATAACTAAGATGATGGGAAATATTGGATGCAAGTGAAAATTTGAAGTAAACCTGAAAGCATGAAGCAAAGTCATTGTGGAGACAGTTGCAAAGTGACCAAATTTGAGAACTAAATAGGAAAAAAATTGGGAAAAATGGGGAGTGGGGTTGAAACTAGTCCTTATGATTACAGATGAGATAAAGGCAGTAGGGAGGTTCTTGGCTCAAATCATCTAAGGAACAGCAAGGCCAAATCTGTCTTGGCCAACTTGCCTCCTATCTGAAGGGTCACTGGATTTGAAGCACTCTATGTTACCAGACCGTCTCAATTTCTCCAGCAGTTTCTATTTTTGTTTCAGATGTTGTTTAATATGTAGTTCTTGTTTTATTTTTATATTATTTCCTCCCGTGTATGTAATTTGGTTTATGTTCAAGACTTTGGATGCCACTACATCATTTTAAATTCAATATACATTGCTATTATGTGCTGTACTCTAGAGACTCCTTTTACAATGATGCTTTCTCATTGCATAATTTTATTCCAAAATAGCCTGTCCCTTACTTAGTTCTTTGACATAGTTATGTATAAAATTGCATGCATTCAATGAGCTCATCCTCCTATTACTGCAGAGTTGGTTTACCCAGGCTACAAGACTATTAAAGAACTTATTAACCTTGTTAAGCTCTGATTTTATGATATATACTTTGCCCCTTTACAGTTTTGGAATTCAAGAACAACATTGGAGGTAGGACAGTGAAGGTTCGTTAAATTGATCGTTGGGATGTTGCATAAAGAAAAACTGAATAAATTGGGCCCTATTCTCTAATTTGGAGAAGAATTAGAGGTGATCTCGTTGAAAATTAGTAAGGGGCTTTATAGGTTAGATGCTGAGAAATTTGACTCTAGTAATAAGGAATCTAAAATGTAGGGGAGCAGTCTCAGGATAAGGGGCTGAAATAAGAAGAAATTTATTCACTCAAAAACTGAAGGGAAGTGAATCTTTAAAATTCTCTACTGGGTATTAAATTGGTGAAAACATTTAAGGCTGGACTAGATAAGTTTTTGATAGTTCAGAAAATCAAGGGATCGGTACAATGGGCAAGGAAGTGAAGTTGAAAATTAAGGTCACCAATGATCATACTGCATAACAGAGCAGGCTCAATGGAGATTACTTTACTCCTGTTTCTTGTGTTCGCTTTCCAACTTCACCTTTATGCTTTGCATGTTGATACTCATTTTTGGAAGGATTTTTGAGGCTTTAAGGGTCAACTTTTATGGTGCATGTATATCATCAAATGAGCATTGCTCATTCTCCAGTTCCGCAGCTAACATTCTATTATTTATTTCTGCATCTGCTTTACGGTGGAAAAATGCACTATTCATCCAATATTGGATGCAAGTGAAAACTTGAAGTAAACCTGAAAGCATGAAGCAAAGTCATTGTGGAGACAGTTGCAAAGTGACCAAATTTGAGAACTAAATAGGAAAAAAATTGGGAAAAATGGGGAGTGGGGTTGAAACTAGTCTATGTTAGTGTTTATGCTTCATGTAAGCCTCCTTACATATGAATTACTCCTTGCCACACGAATCTTGCAATCCTATATTCGTACATTACTTGTGTGCATGTCAAGGCTCTATTTAAATGCTTCAACACTCTCTGCTTTTGTGGGGCATCCAGAACAAGAGAACCTAATTATTACTAAATCAAATAAATAATGTAAGAAGAATCTCTTTCCACACAGTGGCAAGAAAGTGGAATTTCCTTGTCAGGCGTAGTGGTTGGAAGAGTTTCTCTCCAATCAACCTGTCAAACGCTTCATGATTTTGATTATCTTTAATGTGTCCTCTCTTAGTGTTGAGACCATCATTATATTTTTCTTTAATTTTCTCATTTTTGGTTTGGAACTGAGTGCAGTTGAGAATTTAATTTTGAACAGAGGCTTGTTTTTTGTTTTGAAAGAAGAGGAGATAACAAAAGACTGATATTTACTATTGAGAACTAGCCTGAAAGGATAATGCAGGTTATATGGCGCCAAGACATTGTCATACTTGGAGACTGGCAGCTGGTTAGATATTGAATTAGCCAATCAAAGGAGGGCCAATGCTGACCAACCAAGCACAGAGAATGTTGAAACTGTAAGCAAAAAACAAAGGACAGTTTTGCAAGAAGATATCAGAAGGGGAAGCTTTTTTTTTTGGTTTTGCTTTTTCTAGTTATTCTCCAGTTATTGACTTGTTGGAAGCTCTGAGAAGAGAATCCCCAATCATAAGAAATAAGTACGTCTCCAATGGTATGCAGAAGCTATTTGAATTGACTAGTGTCATTGCACTATAAGCAAAATGTGCATTCCTACCCACCTGTAATATAACCTATCATCAAAAAAATTCTTGAAGACCTGGTATTCAATGAAGTAGTTACCTAACTAGCAAATGACTATTGCTTTTTTGTAAATCATCTCTCAACACTCTTCCTGCCTGCTAGTGTACAATTGGGGGTTTATGATCAAAAGAAGATTGGGCTTAGGTTATAGATATTAATTAGATGGCCTTGTTGTTTATCTTTGTTCTGCCAAAGTTAGATTATTATAATCAATTGCTAATTTTTGTTTAAGTTATAAATTTGGTGTCCAAGTCTGGTTTGGATCAATTGGGAAATTTTGAGTCTCACTGAATGTTTTAAGTTCACTGTGTTGCAAATCCAGTGATAGTGAGGCTGATTTTGGTTTGGCTTCCATCTGTGTCATAACATCAAGCATTTCTTTCCAGGGTATGATCTGAGGTATTGAAATTGCCTTTTCTAATTTTTAATCTTTTTTTCCATCACATTCCACTTTAGATTAATAATTATCTTGAAGAAAAATCTTCATGACAATATTTTACTGTGAAAGAGGATTTCATTAATTGTGTGAGAGGCATTTGAATTGTTAGGCTTTAGATTATCCATTTATGATGTTACCACATCTTTCTGTTGGAGTGCTTATGGTACACTGTATTTGTAGAACGAGTATCAAACAGATTTTACAAGCTGTGACTTGTGTTTTCTGTGGAGACAAAACCTGTTAATTGCTATTTGTTGTACAACAGGCAGGGAGAAACCATTAGTTTCATCATGGAAAGTGAACAATGAATTTGATTGTTTGCATGTTTCGTTTGCGATTTTTCTGTTCCGTGTTTTGATTTCCTGTCAGTCTCTTTGAATTATAAGCACCTATTCCAGATGTATGGTGCAGTCAAGTGGCTATTTTCTTAATCTCAAAAGAAGAAAGTGAAAATATTTCCCACTTTTATTGTATCTGAGAAATCAAATGAGCAAAGAGAGTTTTCAATTGTGCATTTGGCATGTTTCCATTCAATACCAACACAGATGGCTCTGTTGTTGCAATGGAAGCAGAAATACTACATTAATGTTTAAAGGGATTAAAAATCCTCTTGGCAGTAGTGACATATGTTACCACTTAATTGTTGCATTCGTTGCTTCTCCTGCTGTTACAAAACCTGCAGTCATTTTGTTTGCTGTTTATAACTTATTAAGAGTCTTTCATGTTCAAACCAAGCTTTCTAAAAACGTTCTTTTTTTTGTGTTTTGCTCGTGTATTTATACATCTTATCAGATGTCAATAGCCTGTCACATTACTACATGGCATAAGGAGGGCACTCATGTTATATAATATTGAAGCACATGAACAAGTAGCTGAGATGATGTATGTGACCTGTGTCTGCACCGCACAGAGTCTTACAGCACAGAAACCAACCCTTTGGTCCAACTAGTCCACGCCGACAAGGTTCCCAAGCTAAACTAGTCCCACTTAGCTGCAGTTGGCCCATATTCCTCCAAACCTTTCCTAGTTATGTAATTATCTGAATATCTTTTAAATATTGTAACTGTACCTGCATCCATCACTTCCTCTAGTAGTTCATTCTACATACAAATCACTCTGTGGAAAAACATGGTTGCCCCACATGTCCTTTTTAAATCTTTCTCCTCTGATCTTAAAAATATGCCCCCTAGTTTTGAATTCCACCACCCGAGGGAAAATGCCGTTTTCCTAATCACCTTATCTATGCCCCTCATGATTTAAAAAACTTTTGTAAGATCACCCCTGAACCTCCTATGCCCCAGTGAAAAACACTGTAGCCTATTTTTATAACTCATATCTTCTATAGCCAGCAACATCCTGGTAAATCTTTTTTGAACCCTCTCCAATTTAAAAATATCCTTCCTATAGCAAGGTGACCAGAAATGCACTCAGTACCGTAGAAGAGGCCTCACCAATATCACATATAACCACACCATTAGCTTAAAAAAATTGCATCTTGAACTAATCCAAACTGACCCTATCCAAAGAAGTTTAATTTTGAAAGTTAAATGAAGATGTACTTTATTCCACATCAATTGCTTGAAAACGTAAATGCTCTTTTTGATGTGACTCTTACAATGCATTAATCTTTTCATCCGATATAGTTAATATATTTGTTATAGCTCTATTATTTTTGTTGAGCTGTACTAAATTATAGTAACTTTATTGACTAGTTAAAAATGGCCAAGACGTTTTGGTACCAGCATTTAGTTTGCAAATTAATTTATTGGCATATCAAGGTATTTATTAGATGTATAAAGCTGCTACAGTTTGATAAATGTTAAACCATTAAGTGTTAGAATCATTGTTCTGATATACCATTTGGAATATTTCAACAATTAAAAGTGTATCCCATTTCAACATTAAATGTTAGGCAGTTTTCTACTGCAAAGGTTAATGTACCCATTTTGCTCTTTCCAGATGCAAATCATGGTCACATAGAGGGCAAGGTATTTTCATATTAAGTTGATCAGTATGACATTTACATATGAGAGAAAAATGTGTAATGTCTCAAGTCGAAAGGAACAAAAAATTTATGTTTAAAGCAGTTCTTTTATTCTAACTATATACTTCAATCTGTAAGATATGTTAGCCTAGAATTTTTTTGAGGCCAAAGCCATTCTACAGACGATAATAGGTTGCCTAAGCTTCCAATGTGGTCGGCAGGACATGTAAAGTCATTGCAAGATGATGTGGAGGTGCCAGTGTTGGACTGGTGTGGACAAAGTTATAAATGACATGACACTAGGTGCAGAAGCAGTGCTCCATAAGCTCCCACTTCCCAAGAAACCTGTTGGACTATAACCTGGCGTTGTGTCATTGCAAGATAGCATGTCATATCTGTTTGAAGTTTCCAATGGAAAGCAACACATTCCTGGAGCCGAACCTGACTGCCAAAGAGGTTTTTTTTAAATTGCCTGAATATGGGAACACTGAAATCTCCCTTAAACTACTGAGCCTCCTCCTCCGATGCTTTCCTGACCTGATGTATCAACCCCTTTCCTCCCTTCAGCAATGAGATGCATGGGAGCGTCCAACAGGTTTCAATAGGTCACCAATCTAATCAGTTGTATCCCAGGACAATGTGACAAGTTAAGGAGGAAATTGTGGGGCATCTGGCAGAAATACTTATATCATCTATAACTATGGGGTGAGGTGTCAGAGGACTGGAGAGAAGCTAATGTTGTGCCTTTATTTAAGAAAGGCTGTAAAGAGAATCCTGGGAGCTAAAAACCTGTGAGTCTAGCATGGTGGTGGGTAAGTTGTTTGAGGTGATTCTAAAAGACAGGATTTACATGTAGTGGAGAGGCAAGCAATGATTAGGGATAGTCAGTATGTGCGAGGGAAATAGTGTCTCACTAACTTCATTGAAATTTTTTGATGAAGTAACCAAAAAGATTGATGAGGATAGAGCAGTAGACATTGTTTACTTGGGCTTTAGTAGAGCCTATTATAAGGTTCTGCACGGTAAATTAGTAAAGTTAGATCACATAGGATCCAGGTTGAGCTTGCCAATTAGATACAAAATTGGCTTGATGGTAGGAGACAGAGGGTGGTGGTGGAGGGTTGTTTTGCTGACTGGAGGTCTGTGACCTTCAATGTTCCACTTTTGTTTTATCATCTATATTCACATGCAAATCACTTATATAAAAGGCATGATTAGTAAGTTTGCCGATGACACCAAAAATTTTGGTATAGTAGATAGTGAAGAAGGTTTTCTAAGATTACAAAGAGATCTTGATCAATTGGTGCAGCAGGCTGAGGAGTGGCAGATGGAGTTTAATTTAGATTAATGTGAGGTATTGAATTTTGGTAAAACAAATAAAGGCAGGACTTATACAGTTAATGGTAGGGCCCTTCCTGAAGAAGGGCTCATGCCCAAAACATCGATTCTCCTGCTCCTTGGAAGCTGTCTGACCTGCTGCGCTTTTCCAGCAACACATTTTCAGCTCTGATCTCAGCATCTGCAGTCCTCACTTTCTCCCTGCGTATTGTCACAGGACAGAGAGGCCGAGGGGTTCAGGTACATAATTCTTTGAAATTTGTGTCACAGGTAGACAGGATGGATAAGAAGGCATTTAACACACTTGCCTTTATTGCTCAGATCTTTGCATGGATGAGTTGGGACATCATGTTAAAGTTGTACGGGATGTTGATGTTCTGCTCGCCCTGGAATATTGCGTGCAATTCTGGTCTCTATGAATCAAGTATTTTTAAGTAATTTCGAAACTCCTACAAAGTAAGCCTTTTAAAATTTGGAGCCTGACTTTGACCTTCTTTTGGGGGCATATCACTGATTTTATCTGCAAGTTTGAAAAAAGGAACCAAGACAGAAATTGGTCAGGTGCGTGAGTAGTTTTTAAAAATTGACCATTATATTGGAAAGTCCTTCAAGTTGTCAGTCTGTAATAAAAGAAAAAGGCAGATGATACACTAGAAGCTAGTTTTTAAAACTGGACAACTGTAAGAGTACTCACTTTTTCTGAAAAGGAAAACTGTGAAGGCCTTCACTGAGATAGTGAGGTTAAAATAATGGAAGGTCAAAAACAGGGCAGAACTGTCATCTTCCTGGTGTTACATGGGCCGTGGCAAGAAAGTTGGGAAAATAGGAGAGCATAATAAAATCAGAACTTTGACACCGAGAGAACATTTTGCAATTTTCTTTCCACATAAAACTTAAATGGTGACTTCGGAATCTCAACACTGAGAGGCAGCTACCTTATTTGCATGCATTTGCATCTCACTTAATTTCCCAATTCACCTTATTTTATACCCCATTCCCTTCCCCAGGAAACCTGACAATGCAAATTCCCAACACACAAGTAAGAATGGGAGCTCTGGAATTCGCAAGTCATTTGTCCTGGCCAGTATCCAACTGTTTCTTCATCACAATGCCCTGCATGGTCCATGGCTACCATCGTCTTTAACTCTTCACCCAAACTACTGTGCACTAGCAATCCACCAGCCTCACCACATTATTGTTGCCAGCTCTGAATCCAACTGAACACCACTGCTTCTAGCAGTGTCCCCAATTCTAAGACTTGTACTCTTTGCTCAAGAAAACACAATTTATTTACTCTGGCCACTTTGCATTCAGTTTCAGCCATTTTGTATAGTTATTACACAGTTGCATTTCGATCTGACATGACAAATTTCCAGCTTCATATTTTTCACGTTCTTATTTTGCATTGCTGTCTCTGTGGCCCTTTATAATCTTTCAGCCTCCCTTTAGCGAGAGCGATGGCATGTAGATCTGCATACTATCTACCAGCCACCGAGTGTGTTCGACCTCGGTCTTCATGCAGTCCAAATCTGTCCAAGAAGGCAGACAGATTCACACGTTAAGATCTAGCCTGGTACTCAGGAGACCAAAAGAAATACGAATACTAGTAGCTTGTTGGGCTCCGTGAGCCTACTCCACCATTCAGTAGGATCATGGTTGATCCGACATTCCTCACTCCACTTTCCTGCCCTTTCCCCATAACCCTTGATTTCCTTACTGATCAAGTATATGTCTATCTCAGCCTTCAATACACACGAGGACTCGGCTGCCTCAGGTCTCAGTGGCAAGGAGGTCCAAAGATTCTGAACCTTATGGGAGAAGAAATTCCTCCTCTGTTTTAAATTGGTGATTTTCTTCTGAAACTGTGCACTCTGGTCCAAGCTCCCCATGAAGGGAAACATCCTCTCAGCATTTACCCTGTCAGTCCTCTTAAGAATCATGTGCATTTCAATGAGATCACCTCTCCTTCTAAACTCCCAACCTGTTTAGCCTTTGCTCATCAGACAATCCTTCCGTGCCAGGGGTATTCTAGTGAATCTTCCCTGAACTGCCACTGATGAAATGATATCTTTCCCTTTAGGGGACTGAAACTGCTCACCAGCATCTAGTATACCTGCAGTAAGACTGCCCTACTCTTATACTCCAACCCCCTGGAGATTAGTGGCAACATACCATTAGCTTTCATGATTATCAGCTGCAGCTGTGTGGTAGCTTTCAATGTTTCATGTCCAAGTACTCCCAAGTCCGTTTGTGTTGCATCTTTCTGCAGCATTTTTCCATTTAAATAATACTCTCTTCTTCCACCTAAAATGAACAACTTCACAATTTTCCACACTATATTCTATTTGTCAACTTATTGCCTACCAATATCTCTCTGTAAACTGTATTACTATCACAATCTGTCTCTCCACCAACTTTTTTGTTAATGCATATTCAATTATAGTTCCATTTTCCAAGTCATTCGATATATTCTAAACAGTTACAGTCCCAGCACTGATCCCTGTGGAACCCCAATGTTCACGAGTCACCAAACTTAAAAAAGAGACCCTTATCCCCACTCACTGTCTCCTGTCCATTAGCCAATTCTTTATCCATACTAATGATAAGCTTTTGATGGACTCTTCATTCTTTGATTCAGCTTACTAAGTGCCAATGACAAACTTCCTTGCTGTTTCTGTACCTGCCTGTACACTTTGACAAAGACAGTAAGCTTGGGGCAGAGATGATGCCTTTCTCCAGTGGTCCTCTGAGTTTCAGAGATCTGAGTGTTTCTTAATTGACCAGCTGTGTAGATGTGGCGATGTACTCACTAGTGTTCCTAAGTCTAATCTAGAAAGAGAGTCTACAAAAATTTAAGTCTCTGAGCTGGTGGATAGTGCAGATGAGTGCCTTTTTGGTTCACCCCCTGAGGATTGAGTGGCTTTCTTCTCAGATATGGAGTTGAAGCAGAGGATCTCCAGAAACAAAAACAGTAAGTGATGGAAAAACTCAGCAGACATGATAGCATCTGTGGTGAGGAAAAAAAAATTTTTTTCAATCCAGTGGCCCTATGTCAGAATGATTTCACTGGACTCAAAACATTAACTCTGTTTCTGTCTTCAAGATGCTGCTATACCTGCTGAGTGTTTCTATGATTTTCTGTTTTTGTTTCAGATTTCCAGCATCTACAGTTCTTTCTTTATTTGAAGATTAACAGCATTGGCCTTTGTGCTGCGTGCTACTAGTGTCTGCAGAAGCTGAGAGAAGGAAATAGTTATCTATAAGGGATAAAAGCTTGTGCAGATTAAGAATGCACTTGCACTGGTGTTAGTAGGAGACCAGTATCAGTGCAACAAATGAAACTTACTGTGTTAGTTGACCATTGAGGTCTGCTAGGCCTCACATGAGTGACCATCCTTTTCTGTTTCTAATTTGAGAAACTTGAACAGTGAAGATTGGGTCAGCACGGTGGCACAGTGTCACAGTGTCAAGGACCTGGGTTCGATTCCAGCCACGGGTAACTGTCTGTGTGGAGTTTGCATGTTCTTCCCGTGATTGCGTGGGTTTCCTCCCATAATCTAAAGATGTGCTTGTTAGGTGAATTGACCATGCTAAATTGCCCAGAGTGTTCAGGGATGTGTATTGCAGGTGCATTAGTCAGAGGTAAATGCAGGATAACAGGGTAGAGGGAGGGGTCTGAGTGGGACAGGAATTCTATGAAGAGGAGCCTGATGTCCAAAGACCACCATTTGGTTCTCTTGGCTCAGTTAGTGAGACACTGAGGGATTAATTACAATTACATGGATGCAAGAGCAATTGGTGGTGGTGCGTGAGAAGGGATGTAGTGAGCTGTCCACATTTTTTTTGAGTAGAAAGCACAGAGGGCAGAAATGGGTGGTAGTCTTAGAGGTCAAGGTGGTTCAAGAGACTTGCATAAACATGATGCATGCAGTAATGTGAGCTGGAGTCATTGTGCATTGATGGGATATGTGTGCAGTGGTAGAGTTGAGTTAAGAGGGATAAGCGGTTGCCCTGTGACTGTAAAGTTGTACACCGAGGATAATGGCCTCACTTACCCTTACCCTACTGACATGATGAGCAGAAGATTGCAAGAGAAACATCACTCCATGGCATCGCATTGGTGGCTGGTATGGATCTTATCTGGTGATATGTTTCAACTGAAAATGGGGTAAATTCTGCCCATATGTCCTCATGAAAATTTGCAAATACATCAGTTCCAGTAATTCAGCTAAGTTAATATAACGATATTGAATATAAATAATTGCAGTGAAATAAATCTGCTTTAAGACTGATATAAAACCTCTTGTCATTAAATATTTGCTTTGGGAAACTTGAAGCAGTATATTGAAAAGACCTGGATGTCCAAAATAGGTCACTAGGAAGTAATTCATAGTCCTACCTCAGAACTCAGTTCCCATTGTGCATATAAACAATGTGAGTCAACTCCCCTAAAAGTAAGATAGTTTAGTGAAGGTATCTACAGGGAAGAACTGGTAAAGAATTGGTTTATACCATTTCAGTTGCATTGTGTGCATGTTTGATGAATTTGTAATCTCACCAGCAGGATTTAAAAATACTTTGTTTAATGCATGTGTTTTTAAAAAAATGGGACAAGTAAATGTTTATCTGTTGGTGCTTAATTGTATCAGTTTATTTGTCAGTACTTCGTTTCGGATTCTGATAACAGTTGAATGTCTCTGATGTATCACCTTGATCCTAACTTTTAGGTTCAAAGTTATTAAATTGTCAATCAGATAAATGTGTTTGTTTCACAGAGGCCGGGCTCATTTATTCCTCCCCTTTTTCTACTATCGTTTCCTGACCCTAAGGTATGCATCTCGAAGGAATCCCTACTGCAGGTAGGTATAATGTTTTACCCATTTCCTCCATTGTTTATAGGCTTGAAGACATTAATATTGTTACCAGGACTACAAAATATTGTGAGTAGGCATTGGATTTAGATTGTCTTAATGCTGAAGAAGGTAACCAAAATGTTACCAAATTCTCAACTCTTGATAACTCTGTACAGTACAATTAAATCATTCTTGAATATCCTCATTACAGATTTTATATATTTTGCTGAATATGTATTAATGTAATGTATTGCTCCATAGTCAAAACGAAATACTTATATCTGGTCTTTGTTAAAAGAATAGTCATCGTGTATTAGTAGTGTTAAATTTATTTGCTAGATTTTAATTCACTAATTTATTAGTGAATTTGTTTAGAAATTTTGATTACTTAATTTTTAAGTAGTTAGCTTGTATCAAAAGTAACTACTAAATAGTTTGTGTGATATAATGAAAGGACAGAAATAAAAACGCCTTTTACCTATTACACCATCTTTGCATTATATCTGTACTACATTGCAGATTATCAGGAATTACATCAAAAGAAGTTATTCTTCTGTTTCAAATGGCTGCAGCAAATTTTCTCATGCCATTTCCTTCCAACCAAGCCATTTTCAAAAATTATTTGGGTATCTTTTGTTCTCCTCACAAAAGCAGATTTATTGTGTACGAACATATCTCCACAGTAAGCCCATTGCACCTTTTTCAGACATCATAAAATATGTCAGTTAAAATGGCGCACAAATTGTCAGCTGTGCATACTGTAACTGTACACTCGTCACAATGATTTCTTTGGGCTATCTTGCTTGTCTTTGATCTTTTTTCATAAGGATTG
The DNA here is from genome assembly GCF_004010195.1 of Chiloscyllium plagiosum. Lineage (NCBI taxonomy): Eukaryota > Metazoa > Chordata > Chondrichthyes > Orectolobiformes > Hemiscylliidae > Chiloscyllium > Chiloscyllium plagiosum. Next base: position 26,832,724 of record NC_057724.1, read on the forward strand.
TTAATTGGCTAGCATCAGTGTTGAGAATGGAATAGATTTGGTACACTCGTTATCCAGATGGCATGCTTTTTTTTTGGTAGCATTGGTGAAACGTGGCCTCATTTATTCAATATAAATATACAGTTGATGAACATGGATTTTTAAAAATTCATTCATGGGATGAGAACATCACTGACTGGGCCAGCATTTATTGCCCATCCCTAATTACCCAGAGGGTAGTTAAGAGTCAACCACATTGCTGTGGGTCTTGAGTCAAATGTAGGCCAGTATCCTTCCCTAAAGGACATTAGCAAACCAGATGGGTTTTTTCCAGCAATCGATGTTGGATTCATGGACATCGTTAGACTCTTAATTCCAGATTTTTTTAAAATTCAAATTCCACAATCTGCTGTGGTAGGATTCAAGCCCAGGTCCCCAGAACATTACCTAAGGATTCTGGATTAAAAGTCCAGTGATAATAACACTGGACTATTGCCTCCCACCATAAATTGGTATTAAACCCGGTGATGATGAGACTAAAGGATATCGCATTGGTAACAATAATCTAATCTACAAGCAGTGACATTTAGCTTACTTGAAGTTACACAAAATGTTAAATTTGGTAGTGAGAACACCAGGCACCATCATAGCAAAATGATAGAGAAGAATACAGTCAGTCTGTCTTTCAAGAAAATTAAGATCACCATGAAGGAAAGTTGCATGTTGACAAACTTGATTCTTGCTGTCTGAGGGTCTCATAATAATCCTGTATATTTTCCAGTTTCTCCTGAATGAATATAGCTGTCTGTAGCTTTGGTAACTGTTTCATGCTTTTATCATGATTTTTAATAAAGGTTGTCCCTTTATGGTGGCCTTAATACAGTTTTATAGCTTTCTTCTACCATTTGACCTTGGCTGTTTAGGCTTCAAATGTACTAATTCATGACTTACATTCTAACTTTTTAATATCCCTGGGCCTGCAACCTCAGTTTGAATTGCTTCTGTGACCCTTGCTTTCCTTTAGTGTAGCTGTGCCTCATGGTCCCTGTTCGCAAAAGTTCTGGCTCAGAACTGTAAGTACTGTTTATAAAGCTCTTAGCTTTCCCAGCTGTAACTTTCCCCTGCCTACCCTGGGTTTTAACTTTACTTATGGACATCCAATGTTAATTTGCTCTCCAGCTGAGCACTTAAAACACTTCTACAGATGTAAGGTTGCTCGCTGAGCTGGAACGTTCATTTTCAGACGTTTTGTCACCGTGCAAGGTAATTTTATCAGTGAGCCTCTGGTGAAGCACTGGTGGTATGGCCTGCTTTTTATTTCTGTTTAGATTTCCTTGGGTTGATGATGTCACTTCCTGTGGTGATGTCATTTCTTGCTCTTTTTCTTGGATCTCATTTACCACCCCCTAAGTCAACGTGTTTGATAGAGTTCCGGTTGGAATGCCATGCTTCTAGGAATTCTCATGCATGTCTCTGTTTGGCCTGTTCTAGGATGGATGTGTTGTCCCAGTCAAAGTGGTGTGCGTCCTCATCTGTATGTAAAGATACTAGTGAAAATGGGTCATGTCATTTTTTTGTCTAGTTGATGTTCATATGATGGGACAACACATCCATCCTCGGAAAAGCCAAACAGACTTGCACGAGAATTCCTAGAAGCATGGCACTCCAACCGGAACTCTATGAACAAACACATTGACTTGGATCCCATTTACCACCCCCTGAGAAAAGGAATAGGAAATGACACCACCAACCTTTTTTCCTGTCCGGGAGCAGCGGGAGACAGAGTAACAGTGACGTTGAAGACGAGGTTGCCATGAAGGTAAGAGAACGGTATAAATTCTTACCTTTGAAGCCCATGGCCTTTTTCCTGTCTGGGAGCAATGGGAGACTGAGCAAAGGTGACGCTGGAGACAAGGAAGATTCCAGGAAGGTAAGAGAACAGTATAAATTTGGGCAGCGGCTAAATCCGAGATACTACATGTGTAGTATCTCCTTCCTGCCCACCCTCCTCGAACCAGAAGAAAAAGGACTCTGTAAGGTAAAATTTAGGGTTTTTCTTTTTTTTTTCTCATATTTAAGTGCATTGTTTGGTTTTAGTTAATTGATATAAAGCTAAAGTTTACAATGGCAGAGGACATGTGCCTCTTGCCTGATGTGGGAGCTCAGGAACATGGCTGAAGTCCCTGACTCTTACACTTGCAAGAAGTGTGTCCAGCTGAGCTCTTATTTGACCACATGATGGCTTTGGAGCTGCGGATGGACTCACTGTGGAACATCCACGATGCTGAGGAGATCATGGATGTTTAATGGTCACACCGCAGGATAGAATTGCTGAGGGAGACAGTGAATAGGTGACCAAAAGGCAGAGAAAGAGTAGGAAGGCAGTTCAGGCGTCCCCTGTGGTCATCTCCCTCCAACACAGGTATACCGTTTTGGATATTGCTGGGGGGGAATGGCTCACCAGGGGAGGGCAGCAGTTGCCAGGATCATGGCACCGTGGCAGGCACCCCTGTTCAGAAGGGCAGGAAAAAGACTCTTAGGGCCATAGTCATAAGGGATTCTATCGTATGGGGAATAGACAGGCGGTTCTGTGGTCAAAAGTGAGACTCCCAGATAGTATGTTGCCTCCCAGGTGCTCAGGTCAGGGATGTCACCAATCGGCTGCAGAGCATTCTGAAAGGGGAGGGTGAACAGCCAGTTGTCGTGGATCTGACTAATAAGGGTGCAGTTACATTGGTGGGGCTGTATTACAGGCCTCCCAACAGTGAGCGTGAGGTAGAAGAACAAATAGGTAAATAAATAATGGAAAGATGTCGAGGCAATAGAATGTTGATGGTAGATTTTAATTTTCCCAACAATGACTGGAACATATTTAGTGTCAAAAGTCTGGATGGAGCAGAATGTGTAAGGAGCATCCAGGAAAGTTTTCTAGAGCAGTATGTCAGTAGTCCGACAAGGGAAGGGGCCATATTGGACTTGCTGTTGGGGAATGAGCCAGGCCACATGGTAGAAGTTACAGTGGGGGATCTCTTTGGGAATAGTGACCACAATTCTGTAAGTTTTAGAGTACTCATAGACAAAGTTGAGAGTGGTCCTAAGGGAAGAGTATTAAACTAGTCCATGGCCAATTATATCAAAATTAGGCAGGAGTTGGGAAATGTGGATTAGACACAGCTATTTAAAGGCAAGTCCATATTTCATATGTGGGAGGCTTTCAAAGGCAGGTTGAAGATAGTGCAGGATATGCATGTCCCTTTTGAAAACAAGGAAAAGGAAAGTCAAGATCTGTGAATGGTAGAAATCGTGTGACTAGCCAAGAGGAAAAGGGAAGCGTACACAAGGTCCAGGCAGCTAAGAACAGAACGGGCCTGGGAGAAATATTGGGAGAGTAGGACCAATCTTAGAGGAATCAAGTAGGCTAAAAGGGGCAATGAAATAAATTTAGCGAGCAAAATTAAGCAGACTCCCAAGGCCTTTTATTCTTATATAAAAAGTAAGAGGGTAACTAGAGAAAGGATTGGTCCACTAAAGGATAAGGAAGGAAGGTTCTGTGTCGAACCTGAGGAAATGGGCAAGATTCTCAATGATTACTTTGCATCAGTGTTCACTGAGGAACGGGAGGTGATGAATGCTGAGATTAGAGATAGAAGCTTGTTTACTCTGATCACGTTGACATAACGAGGGTAGGCTAAAGGATATTAAGGTAGACAAATTCCCAGGACTGGATGGGATCTATCCCAGAGTGCTGAGTGAGGCGAGAGAGGAAATAGTTGGGCCCTGACAGATATCTTTATAGTATCCTTAAACACAGGTGAGGTGTCTGAGGGTTGCTCATATTGTTCTCCTATATAAGAAGGGTAGTAGGGATATTCCAGGTAACTACAGACCAGTGAGCCTGCCGTCAGTGGTGGGAAAGTTGTTGGAGAAGGTGCTGAGGGATAAAATCTATTTATATTCGGAAAAGGATGGGCTTATCAGTGATAGGCAACATGGTTTTGTGTAGGGTAGATCATGCCTTACCAACTTAGAGTTCTTTGAGGAGGTGAGCAAGTTGATAGATGAAGGAAGGGCTGTAGATGTCATATATATGGACTTTAGTAAGGCTATTGATAAGGTTGGAAATGTGTTGCTGGAAAAGCGCAGCAGGTCAGGCAGCATCCAGGGAACAGGAGAATCGACGTTTCGGGCATAAGCCCTTCTTCAGGAATGAGGAAAGTGTGTCCAGCAGGCTAAGATAAAAGG
>NC_057724.1:26839190-26925835 GCF_004010195.1 Chiloscyllium plagiosum
ACGCACAACCCAGGTGGCCTCCTTCTTCAAGGACCTCAATTTCCCCCCCCGACGTGGTCGACGATGCCCTCCACCGCATCTCTTCCACTTCCCGCTCCTCCGCCCTTGAACCCCGCCCCTCCAACCGCCACCAGGACAGAACCCCACTGGTCCTCACCTACCACCCCACCAATCTCCATGTACAGCGCATCATCCGCCATCATTTCTTAGCCTGCTGGACAAACGTTCCTCATTCCTAAAGAAGGGCTTATGCCCGAAATGTCGATTCTCCTGTTCCCTGGATGCTGCCTGACCTGCTGCGCTTTTGCAGCAACACATTTCCAGCTCTGATCTCCAGCATCTGCAGACCTCACTTTCTCCTATTGATAAGGTTCCCCATGGTAAACTAATAGAGAAAGTCAAGTCACGTGGCGTGCAGGGTGTTCTAGCTAGGTGGATAAAGAACTGATTGAGCAACAAGAGACAAAGTAGTAGTTGAAGGGAGTTTCTCAAAATGGAGAAAGGTGACCAGTGGTGTTCCACAGTAGTCAGTGCTGGGGCCACTGTTGTTTGTGATATACATAAATGATCTGGAAGAGGGCACTGTTGGTCCGATCAGTAAGTTTGCAGATGACACGAAGATTGGTGGAGTAGCAGAAACCAAAGGGGACTGTCGAAGAATGCAGGAGAATATAGATAGACTGGGGAGTTGGCTGGAGAAGTGGAAGATGGAGTTCAGTCCAGGCAAATGAGAGGTGCTGCACTCTGGGAAGTCTACTTCTCAAGCGAACTGTACTGTAAACAGAAAAGCCTTGGGAAAAGTTGATGAGCAGAGAGATCTGGGAGTTCAGGTCCATTGTATCCTGCATGTGGCTGCACAGGTGGATAGAGTGGTCAAGCAGACATATGGTATGCTTGCCTTCATCGGACGGGGTATTGAGTATAAGAGCTGGCAGGTCATATTAAAATTGTACAAGACTTTAGTTCGGCTGCATTTAGAATTCTGTGTACAGTTCTGGTGGCCACATTACCAAAACAATGTGGACGCTTTGGAGAGGGTGCAGAGAAGGTTTACAAAGATGTTGTCTAGTATGGAAGGTGCTAGCTATGAAGAGAGGTTGAGTAGGTTAGGATTGTTTTCATTAGAAAAAAGGAGATTGGGGGGGACCTGATTGAGGTCTACAAAATCATGAAGAGTATAGACAGGGTCGATACAGATAAGCTTTTTCCCAGGGTGAGGGATTCAATAACGAGAGGTCATGCGTTCAAGGTGAGAGTTGAAAAGTTTAAAGGGAATGTCTATGGCAAGTACTTTACACAGAGGGTGGTAGGTGCCTGGAACGCACTGCCAGCAGAGGTAGTAGAGGCAGGCACGGTAGATTCATTTCAGGTGCGTCTGGACAGATGCATGATTACGTGGGGAGCAGAGGGATACAGATGCTTAAGAATTGAGCGATATGTTTTCCAGTAGATTTGGATTGGCACAGGCTTGGAGGGCCTGAACCTGGGCTGTAAATTTTCTTTGTTCTAACCCAAGGAAACCTAACCACACAAATGAAAAGCGGGCCATACCACCAGTGCTTCAACGGAGGCTTGCTGACTATGTTGCCCAGAATGGAGATGAAATGTCTGAAAACGAACCTTCCAGCTCGACAAGCAAACTTATGTCCAGAACCTCAATCTGAGCTACAAATCTTGTTGAAACTCACTAACTTTTACAGATCGCTGGCAACCAATGCAATCTGTAACTGCATTGCAGTGACTAATACTCCAGCTCCAAGGAATCGCAAACACTGTCCTGCTGTGACATGTTTCTTACGAGTGTGAAAGACATTTTACCATCAATTGTAGATGCTGCCTTGATGAACGTTGCCACAGGTTTCCTTCTGGAGAGTTCTTAAGTATCATTCACTTCCTGCTGATGAACAGGCTTCTTAAAGCTGTGTTTAAGACATCTTCAAATGTCTGCCATAGTCAATTTGTGGCGTGATGCTGTGGTGTGATTGCACTGCTGCTCACCATGTTGTATGAGGATCTCTGCACTGTTGCTCATTTTGAGATTGTTGTACTACCAGCATTCTTAGCATAGGGGTCTATAGGGCATGTTTGGTCTGGTCTGGCTAACCTAACAAGAGTCATAGAGATGTGCAGCATGGAAACAGACCCTTCAGTCCAACCCGTCCATGCCGACCAGATATCCCAATCCAAACTAGTCCCACCTGCCAGCACTCAGCCCATATCCCTCCAAACCCTTCCTATTTATATAGCCATCCAGATGCCTTTTAAATGTTGCCCTTGTACCAGCCTCCACCACTTCCTCTGGCAGCCCATTCCATACATGTACCACCTTCTGTGTGAAAAAGTTGCCCCTTCGGTCTGTTTTATATCTTTCCCGTCTCGCCCTAAACCTATGCCCTCTAGTTCTGGACTCCCCCACCCAAAAGACTTTGTCTATTTATCCTATCCATGCCCCTCATAATTTTGTAAACTTCTATAAGGTCACCCCTCAGCCTCCGACGCTCCAGGGAAAACAGCCCCAGCCTGTTCAGCCTCTCCCTGTAGCTCAGATCCTCCCTGGCAACATCCTTGTACATCTTTTCTGAACCCTTTCAAGTTTCACAACATCTTTCCGATTGGAAGGAGACCAGAATTCCATGCAGTATTCCAACAGTGGCCTAACCAAAGTCCTGTACACCGTAATATGACCTCCCAACTCCTGTACTCAACACTCTGACCAATAAAGGAAAGCATACCAAACGCCTTCTTCACTATCCTATCTATCTGCAACTCCACTTTCAAGGAGCTATGAACCTGCCCTCCAAGGTTCAGCAACACTTCCTAGGACCTTACCATTAAGTGTATAAGTCCTGCTAAGATTTGTTTTCCCAAAATGCAGCACCTCTCATTTATCTGAATTAAACTCCATGTGGCACTTCTCAGCCCATTGGCCCATCTGGTCCATATCCTGTTGTAATCTGAGGTAACCCTCTTCGCTATCCACTGCACTTTGAATTTTGGTGTCATCTGCAAACTTACTAACTGTACCTCTTATGCTTGCATCCAAATCATTTATATAAATGACAAAAAGTAGAGGGCCCAGCACCAAGCCTTGTGGCACTCCACTGGTCACAGGCTTTCGGTCTGAAAAACGGAGGCACTTACTTTTTTATCATACTTCTGACTTATGCCTTGTAGATTGGACAGGCACTGGGAGAAATAGACATTATTTACTTGCCACTGAATTCCCAGTCTCTGACTTGTTGTTGTAGACATAGTATGGCTGGTAGAGTTAAGTTTCTGGTCAATCATAACGCCCAGATTCTTGATGGCAGTAGTTTCACCAATGGTAATGCTACTGAATGTCAAAGAACATGAGCTAGATTCACTGTTTTTGTAGAATGTCATTGCCTGCCAAGTGTTTGGCTGACAAATGGCACGAAACATTTGTGACAAAGTGAGGGTGTTGTCCAGGTCTTGCTGATTTGGACATGGACTGTTTCAGTACTTGAGATGCCATAACTGTGCAATTGTCAGCAAGCATCCACACTTCTGACTTCTTTTATCGAGGCAAGCAGCTGAAGATGGTTGGACCTAGGATGCTATTCTGAGGAACTCCTGATGAGTTGTGTTTTTAATTATTTGTTCATGGAATGTGGGTATTGCTGTCTGGGCTAGGGGTGGGCAGTAAATACTGGCTCAGAGAATTGGTCATGTTGCGGTGCATCTGGAGTCATGTGTGGTCTAGACCAGGTAAGGGCGGCACAGTTCCTTCCCTAAAGGACATTAATGAACCAGTTGAGTTGTTACAATAAACAATGGTTACACAGCGACGCTTAGGTGAGCTATTCCAGATTTTTCTTGAATTCAGGTTTCACCATCTAGCGTAGCGGGATTGTAAACAGGTTCCCCAGAACATTAATCTGATGATCTGGATTATTATTCTAGTGTAATTACCGTAATACCACTGCCTTCCTCTTCCAGAATGTACAATCATCTTCCTTTTATATAACTTCAACCAGCATAGAGTTTTCCCCGTTTCCCATTGTCTCTAGTCTTGCTCGGTCTTCTTACACCATCAAATATTATTTTAATGTCACAACCAGTAACTCCCACCTTCCCTCTGGAATTCGGTGCTTTTGTCCATGTTTGAACTAAGGCTGTAGTGAGGTCAGGGGTCCAGGTGGAACACAAACTGTGCGTCAATGAGCAGATTAATCCTTTGCAAGTACCACTTGATAGTATTGTCAAAACCTTGTTCCATCGCTTGGTTGATTAGTGAAGCTGGCATCTATGATGCACAGGACCTCAGGATGAGGATGAGATGGATCATCCACTGAGCACTTGAGGCTGAAGATGGGATGCAAATACTTAAGTGTTATCTTTTCCAGTGATGTCCTGGACTCTTCTATTATTTGAAAATGGGAATATTTGTGGAGCTGCCTCTTCCAGTGAGTTATTTACTGTCCATCACCATTCACAACTGGATGTGGTAAGACTACAGAGCTTAGATCTGATCCATTGGTTGTGAAATTGTTTACCCCTGTGTATTGCTCTGCTGCTTGGCAGACAACAAATTCTGTGTTGAAACTTCGCCAGGTTGACTTCATTTTTTTAGGTAAGCTTGATGCTGCTCTTGGCATGACCGCCTGCACTTGACATTGCACTTGGGGGCGGTTATTTCTCAACTTGATTGTAATGATAGAGTGAGCCAGACCAGTAGGTTTCAGATTGTTGTTGAATGCTATTCTGCTGCTGATGATGATACACAGAGCCTCATGGATGCCCAATCTTTAGTTGCTAGATTTATTCAAAGTCTGTCTCATTTAGTACGGTGGCAGTGTCGCACAACATGCTAATGTGTAGCCTCAGTGTGAAGATGGGACCTTGTCTCCACAAAGTCTATGTAGTGATCACTCCTATGGGCACATCTGCAACAGCTAGATTGGTTAGGATGACCTTAACCAGATTTTTTTCTCTTGGTAATTCCCTCACCAATTAACAAGATGTGGTTTATTGCATGTTTAGAACAAAGTATACATTCAATTAAAATGATAAACACTGTCACAGAGATTAAGAACTATATGATAGATCTTTCTCTGAGATCCTCAGCTGTTCTCTCACCAGGTCTGCAATACATGAGAGTGAATAGCACTTCAATTACTCCTCAAAATTAATCCATTCCGACCTTTACACCTTGTACAACAAGAAGCACATTCCCAAAGAACTGAATTGTATTTGTGCCCTGCTTGTAAAACAATGGGAGTTGTTGAGTAGAAAGCGTGACAGTACAACAGAGGAAACCAGTCTTATTGGAGACTGCTTTGGCAATGCACGCTTAATGGCATAGAGGTTCAGTATGATATTGGAGCAAAACCAGGAATATCCAAAAATGGAAAATAAAAACCAAAGATTGTATCAATTAAGACATGTTTGATGTTGGTTAGACTTGCAAAAGGAACAGTGAAAATATTTCTGCATCATACTGAACATTTTATTATCTTAGCATGTGGTAATGTACACCATGCACTGAAATGATGAATTCTGAAGTTGGTGGAATCATGTTTGTTTTTGAACGGGTAAGAATGGAAGGAAGACTATTGATCAGTAAAGTAACAGAGCAGGGGAGAGAGGATGGAACCTTAGATACTTTTAATTTGGTGGTGACAATTTAAAAGAAATCTATGAAGCTAGCTTTGGCAGGAATTCATCACACTAGCTTTCGGAGCGATGCTCCTTCATCACCTGAAGAAGGAGCGTCGCTCCGAAAGATAGTGTGCTTCCAATTAACACCAGGTTATAGTCCAACAGGTTTATGTGACTTTTAACTTTGTACACCCCAGTCCAACACCGGCATCTCCAAATTTTGGCAGGAATGTGTTTGATAACTCCTTTAGAAAGACTTTGTGACAGATGTTGCCAAAGGCTTAGACAATACTGTGGAGCCAGTCCTAGGATGTACCTATGAGAATGTAGAGCAGGAATGCTGGGGCAACGAGTGTCATAGCTTACAGCATAGCAGTTACATTGTACTGAACAAAGAGGTTACATTATGGAATAGTTTAGATAATGACTGCAGCAACAGACTGAACTTCAGGTTTTGAGAAAAAAAATTTGACACATCCATATATTCACAACAAGCTGAGAGAACCATCTGAGACGTCTGTGAATCTTATGCAGTCAAGGAGTAAATAGTCAAGTTACACATACAGTTTGAATCTTTTAAGCATCCGTTACATGTCACTTTAAAAAATATAGTTTGTGCCAAGGAGCAATTAGTGAGTAGTGAGTCATTAAATTTCCAAAAGCAGATGATGGATTATTTGCATGACCGTGAATAGGAGACATTATCTGCAACATACACCATCAATTGCCCAAAGTGGAAGCAAATGGAAAGCAACAGTTTGAATCTGTTGCAGTACATCTTGCAAAAGCGAAAAGATCTGGTTTTAGATCTTAAATCTAATCTTCATTATCTGGTCAAACTGGTGTAATTCCATTACAGTACCAGATATTTTTCATGAATGAGTGATTTAACATATAGCAAAAGTTAAACAAAGGAAGTCTGTGATATGACATGGAAAGGGGGAAAAGCCGCATCAGAGTTTGGCTGATTTGATGATAAATAGTGTCTCAAAACTATAACCAATTCTTTTGACTTTTTAGCAAGGAGAATTACTATGCATTTTGGTCATGTTGGACGAAGACCTCAAATTGCTAACATTTTTAAAATTCGTTCATGTGATATGGTTGTCATTGACTAAGTCAGCATTTATTTCCCATCCCTAATTGCCCAGAGGGCAGTTAAGGGTCAACTCCATTGCTGTAGTCAGTAATTATGTGCAAGCTAGACCAGGTAAGGTTAAAGACAAAAAAACAGCTTCAGATGCTGGAATCCAAAATAGACCAGCAGGAGGCTGGAAGAACACAGCAAGTCAGGTAGCATCAGAAGGTGCAGAAGTTGACATTTTGGGTTTAACACTTCTTCAGAACTGGGGGTGGGTGTGGGGTAGCTGCAGATAAAGTGGGGATAAGTGAAGACAGGTTGAGGGTATGACTTGGTTGGTCAATGGGAAGAATTTGACCAACCAGGTTGTACCCTTTACTTGCTTCACCTATCCCCATTTCACCATCCTGCCCCTGCCACCCCCTTTTTTTGCAGCTCCTTGTACACCCATCCCCGGTCCTGAAGAAGGGTTATGCCTAAAACATTGACTTCTCCACTTCCTGAGACCAGGTAAGGTTGGGAGATTTTCTTCCCAAAAGGAAGTGAACTAAATGAATTTTATCACAATTGACAGTGGTTGCATAGTTGCCAGTCGACCATCTTCCATATCCCAGATCTTTATATAAATCATGCTTTTCCATTTGGACCTGTGTTCCCAGAATATTATAGACCATTCATCCCATTTAGTCTGCTCCACCATTCAATGAAATTGTTGCTGATGTGATCATTCTCAACTCCACATTCCTACTTTTTTTTCCAGTAACCCTCAATTCCCTTACTATTTCTCTTATTGTAATCCATCTAGCACAACCTTGTATATAATTAATGACTCAGCCTCTGCAGCTCCCTGTAGTGAAGAATTCCATAGATTTGCAATCCCCCTGAGAGAAGACATTCCTCCTCATCTGTGTCTTAAATATATAACCCATTTTTCTATGCTGTCTGGTCCTAGAGTCTCTCACTAGGGAAACAGCCTCTCTGTCTCTACCCTAACAAGCCTCCTAGAATCTTTTATGTTTCAGTAAGGTTGCTTCTAATTCTTCGATATTCCAATGAGTACAACCCCAACTTACTAAACTTCTCCTCATAAGTAAATGCCTTCATGCTCAAGGTCAACCAAGCAAACCTTCCCTTAAATGCATCTGATGCCAGTATATCTTTCCTTTAAAAGGGACCAAAACTGTTCACAGTATTTTTGATCTAGTCTGACAAGTGCCTTGTAGATTTTAGACTCCTGTTTTGTGCTATATAGCCTGTGAAATAAAGGCCTAGTGCCATTCAAATCCCTGTTACCTGGCTAAATATGGATGCCAGCTTTTTGTGATGTACACAGATCTGTAAATCTCTCTTTGCTACGGTCTGTCTCCATTTATGTAGTGTTCAGCTCCTTTGTTCTTCCTCTCAAAGTGTATGATCTCACATTTTCCAATATTATACTCCATCTTTCAGTTTTTATATTTCATCTACCAAGTTCTTAACCACTCATTTAACCTGTCCTTCTGCAGAATTTGTCTCGACTTCACCTCTTGCCAACACCATGAGCTGTTATGTTATTAAGTAGCCTTGTGTGCATACCTTATTTGAATGCCTTTTGGAAATCCAAATATATTACATGTCTTGGTTTCTCTTTATCCTGTTTGTTACCACCTCAAAGAATTCCAACAAATTTGTCAGATATGATTTCCCCTTCATGAAGCCATGTTTACTCTAATTGGTTAGATTATGTATTTCTAAATGCTATGTTATTACATCCTTTTATAATAGACTCTAACATTTTCCCAACTGCTGAGCAACCTGGCCTAAACATTTTTATCTAGAAGTTACAATCAAGTTCAGGCTATGGAATAAGAGCATTATTCTGGGAAAAGAGCCAGTACAGGCACCAGTGTATGCATTAGTAGCAGGAGTAGGCCATTCCACCCTTCGGTCCTGCTCCACCATTCAGTAAACTCATAATTAATAGATATGTACGATTAAATATATGATGCTATATGATCGAAAGTATTGTACATGAAATGAATCAAAGTCACTCAGCGAATAAGTTATAAGTTGTTAGAGTCAGCAATGCAAATACTCAGCATCAGCTCTTGCATTTATTTCCTGTATTTCAAGGGAAGGCCTCAGCTGGAAAACAGGGCCTGGACAGCATCCCTGTTTGTTTTACAGCAGTTCCACACAGGTCAAGCCTGATGTCTTGGAAAACTGGTCCAGTGAGATTACTACTAAGTCACCACCACCTTGAAACTGTAAACTGTTTTTGGAAAACAGCGATCACAAATTTCTGGAAATTTTGCCTGTGGGAGCTTGTTACGTAATAGCTAATTAAATAATAGATGGCTCTGTCGAAAGGTTTAGTGAAGATGATTTCATATTATGCAGTAAAAGGAAATAATTAAGTATCCCAATTTATTTATTTGGATGGAAGAATGGTTCTGTTGCATGAGTTGCAACAAAAAGATATGATTCATATTATGAATCACTTAAAGGACCTATAAAATTCAAAACTAAGAATGGATCCAGTCAGTGGAGAACCGTTTGCATGATGTTACTGGTTGCGAATCGTGACACCTTTCTTGCAAGAAATACAAAGCCAAATATTGAAACAGCTTTTCAAAGTACAGTTCTGCCAATACAAGTCCAGTATTTCTTAACATCAAAATAGCTTTAGACTTCTGCATCTAATGAGTTTAGTTGGAATCACCATTTTGACCATGAACCGGAGAGAATGATAGTCTTACGAGGCCTATTGAACCCCGATGTTGTCTCAGAGATTCTCTGATGAGATTCAAGTGATTGACAGCGTTGCTTGATCATACTGAATCCAAACTATCCCATTACAAATGTAATGGACAATAGACTTTAAAACTGACACTTTCTTATTTTAAGAAGACAAGATGGCCTGATGGGTTGGTATAGGTGGTTTCATTTCGAGGACCAAACTTAAAGGGATAACAATGTAGAACCAATTTGGCACTATGACATGGATGTTTGCTCCAAGTCAGGAATGCAAAGTTGCCAAAATTCTCACCTCTGCAAAACTGACTCAAGACAGAGTCTGACAAATATTCTAATTTTGATTCTAGGGGCTGGTTTTAACAGGGGTCATGCCTGCCACTCTCAGAAACCATACAGCAGCAGTTACAGGGTCTGCCAGTAGTGGAAATGAGCTAATCAAAGGCCGTCCTGAGTGACCAAAATCTCAGGCTGCACAAGGACGCAAAACTGATTGCTGTTATATGCGAAGCTGTCTTTCATGGGTAATGTGAGCATGAGTTGAAAAAATATCATATAGGAGGAAACTGTAGATGCTGTATTTGCAGGACACAGTTTGTGCTGCATTCATTTGAACAAAGTCTCTATACCAAAGGTTAGGTACAGGCATTTCATGGTCCTCCTTGTCCAAATCCTCCATGTCTCACTATATGAAGGAGTGTGCGGAACTGCTAAGGGTTTGTAATGCCTTATAAGGATGGTTACTGGAAGACAAAGGCTAACCACTGCAACATGACTGATGACTCAATTATGCAAACACCTGACTGAGGCCAAACATAAATACAACGTGGCCCATTCTTCAACCAGACATAGGGAGTAGCCAATAGGTTTCTTGGTAATGATGTACTGTTACTTGTTTTGGTCTGAAGAGGCTTTGCAATATAGTCCAGATGCATAATTTTAGCATGCTGTGCTCTCCACAACTGGAGCCAAGTAAAGGGTGGGATGTGCTCGATGCTGAAGAGCTGGGAGAACAAAAGTTGTCTTCCAAGAAGGAAAAGGAGGACATTGAGCATGAGGAGTGTTGCCTTCAGCAGCATAAAGTACTGCCGTATAAGGCGCATCATAGCTGATAGGATTTGATTAACACCATTCCAATAGCAATAAGCTGTGTGCATTCATTCATTGACCATGGATTTGTTGCTGCTCAAAAGGCAAGTAGTCCTTTGTGTGTTTCCGAAAACAACTGTTTCTGTTCATTTGCTTTTTTTTTGCTGTTGCTGAATAAGAGTGACGGGTCTTAAATGTTTGAAACAATGTGATGGTCTTGCATTGAAAAATAAGATATTGGGATATTGCTTTGAGGAAAGAGTAGCATTCCCTTAGGCAGGGTTCTAAAATAGAATGAGGCTAAGGACAAATAAGCTGTGTAGTTTTGTTATTAAACTGGAATAGATTTGCAAATGTGCACATGTATATGCAATGGATTGTCACCTATAGGCCCTAAGATGTGATTGTGTTTGGTTCCACCCTCGCTATGAGCACTTAGCCTGGTGCATGGCCAGATTTTAAAAATGGCATCAGTGCCATAAATGCTGGGTGTTCCTCATGGTGGCAAATACTTCTGCTTGTAGTGAGAGGAAAGATAGGATGTAGTAAGGCATGTTTTGGAAAATAGTGAGAAATTTCACGTGACCTCATTGAACTTGGCCAAAATTGACAATTGGAATAACATTTAGTCCGCTGTAACCAAAGGTTGCCCACTCTCCTAACCTATCCAAATCCTTCTGCAGCCTCCCCACCTTGTCAATGCTACCTGTCCTTCTACCTATCTTTGTATTGTCTGCAACCTAGCCAGAATGCTCTCAGTTCTTTCAAGTAGATCATTAATTATAAAGTGAAAAGTTGTGGTCCCAACACTGAGCCTTGTGGAACACCACTTGTCACTGACTGCCAACCTGAGAAGGACCCTTTTATCCCCACTCTCTGCTTTCTGCCAGATAGCCAAACTTCTAACTGTGCTAGCACCTTGCCTCGAACACCATGGGCCTTTATCTTACTCAGTAGACTCCTCTGTGGCACTTTGTCAAAGGCCTTCTTGAAGTTCAGGTAAATTAGACCAAGGAGAGCCAACGGATGTAATCTGCTTATTACTTCCTCAAAGACTTCTGGCAGATTTGTCAGGCATGTCCTCCTCTTGATGAAAATATGTTGAGTTTGCCCTATTTTACCATACACTTCCAAGTATTCAGAAATCTCATCCTTCACAATGGATTCCAGGACAGTACCCATGACTGAGGTTAGACTAATCGGTCTATAATTTTCTGTCTTTTGCTTTGCTCCCTTTTTTAAACAGGGGTTTAACATTAGCAGTTTTCCAATCCTTGATTCTAGTGATTCCTGAAAGATCACCACTTCAACCTCCACTATCTCTTCAGCTATCTCCTGTAGAACTCTGAGGTGTAGTCTATCTGGTGCAGGTGATTTATCCACCTTCAGGGAAGCTTACAAAGACCAAAGAGCAACAAAAATAAAGGAAGACTGTCAGAGATTCTATAGATATATAAAGAGCAAAATAGAAGCAAAGTGGACATTGGGCCACTGGAAAATGATGCTAGAGAGATAGTAGTGGGGAACAAGGAAATGGCTGAGGAACTGAATAATTACTTCACATCAGTCTTTATGGTGGAAGAAATGAGTAAGATCCCAAAAATTCGAGAGTGAAGGAACAGAGCTAAGTATGGTGGCCACCAACAAGGAAGTGGTGCTAAACAAACTTGACTCCATTTAGATAGTAATCTCTCTTCCACCTTTAACATTTTTGAACAGGTTGATTAGAAAAATAGTTTTTCTTTAATCTTGAGGATCTTCTCAATTCTCCAAACAAAAATTTAGAACCAAATTAATCACATTGTTCTTAATGAGAGACATAAGTAGTGGCATTATATTAAGCTCTATTTTGTGATTGCTAACAAATTATGGATGCTCACCACTGTCTTGAAGAAACCTGGCCAAAAGATTTAGCCAATCTCCACGGTTTTCTGAAAGCAGTTTAACTCTGATGCCAAGTCAAAAGGATCACCAAACCTCCAAAGGCAGTTATGTCATTAATGAGGATGAACAGCCAATCATAAATTCAGTGTTCTCACAGACACTAAATGAAGAACTTAAAAAGTGATTATTCTTTTCTTTTGAATTTTCAGATGGCAAAACAAATGTCTATGATGCGTTGAAACAGAGCTTAAATCATAATAAGCCAAAAAAAAGTGTGTGGAAGTGTTTTTGATCATAATGGTTCAATTTGGTATTCTGCACTTGTACTTGTTCTCGAGGTGCTTGGCAGTAAATTTGGTATACATATAACAACACTGCTACAGTTGGGATTGCTAATATCGCTGCCCTGGTAATGCTCTGTGGACTTGGGTTTAAGTCACACCACTTCCTTAAAAACTGGAGTTAAAGTCTAGTGATGACTATGAAACAGTCATTGATTGTCATAAGAACTTATTTGGGTCACTAATGTCCTTCAGGGAAAGAAAACTGCCTCCTTGCCTAGTCTGGCCTCTATTCTACCAACTGCTAGAAAGTGTCCAAAAAACTAAACAAAGCTAAAAGGACTGGCTGGCCTCAACTAAGGAGCAGGAAAGGCCAAACACAGCCCCCTCAACCTTGCAAAGTTCTCCTTAAAAGCACCTGGGGCTAGTGCCACAATTGGGAGAGCTGTCCAACAGACTAGTTAAGCAACAACCTGACAAAGCTCAGAATCATATCTTGCACACAGTATCCCAACAGCATGTCAAGGAATGTCCTGTCCCATGACAAGGAAAGATCCATCAGAGGTAGTGACAGTGGTATACAATCTGAAGGGAGTTGCCCTACATGCTCTCACCTTACTCCAGACCCCATGAAGTCTTTTGGCATCAGGTTAAAAAAAGGCAAAGAAACCGCCTGCTGATTACCACTTCACCTTCAGTCTCTCCTCCATGTTGAACACCACTTGGAAGAAGCAATGAGGATGGCAAGAGTACAGAATAAATTCTGAATGGGCACCTCAGTATACACTGTCAAGACATGCTCAGCATCAACACGACTGACTAAGCTGGTTTGGTCCTAAAGGACATAGCTGCTAGATTGGATCTGCAGCAGTGGTGAGGAAAGAGATAATTGGCCTCATTTCTTACCAGTCTTCCCATCCATAGATGCATCTGTCCATCACAGGATTGCTAAGAGTGACTACCACACAGTCCTTACCATCACTGAATGCCCCACTATCAATATCTTGGGGTTGCCATTAATTAGAAAATGAGCTGGATGAGCTAAGTAAATAGAGCAGGTTAGAGATTAGGAATTCTACAGCATCTAGCTCAACCCCTGTCTTCATATTGAGAATACCCTCCATCATGTTATGTCACACAATCACCATGTGCAATGTGACAACTTCAACTAGATCTAACTACTGCAGACTGTGCATCCATGAGACACTGGGCTATCAGCATAACACTACTCCAACACAATCTGCACCTCATGACCAGGTAGATTACCTACTCTACTGTTATTATCAAACCAGAGGATCAACCTTGTTTTAAGGAAGTATGCAGGAATGCCAAGAGCACACAAGACATCAAGCTACTTGTGTGCCAAACAGCAGAATCAACAAGTGATAGAGCTAAATTCAATTTGGATAAATACGAGGTATTACATGTTGACATAACAAGCCAGGGCAGGATTTGTACAATTAATGGTAGGGCTTTGAGTAGTGTTGTAGAACAGGGGAACCTAGGGGTTCAGACACC
Organism: Chiloscyllium plagiosum; assembly: GCF_004010195.1. Classification (NCBI taxonomy): domain Eukaryota; kingdom Metazoa; phylum Chordata; class Chondrichthyes; order Orectolobiformes; family Hemiscylliidae; genus Chiloscyllium; species Chiloscyllium plagiosum. The sequence continues at coordinate 26,853,399 of NC_057724.1, forward strand.
TAATTCGTTGAAATTTGCGTCATGTTTAGGGTGGTTAAAAAAGCATTTAACATGCTTGCCTTAATTGCTCAGTCCTTTGAGTTTAGGAGTTGGGAAGTTATATTGAGGTTGTATAGGACATTAGTGAGGACTCTTCTGAAGTACTGTGTCCAGTTCTGGTCACCCTGTTATAGAAAGGATATTATTAAGATAGAGATGGTTCAGAAGAGATTTACCAGGATGTTGCCTGTTATGGAAGGTTTGAATTATAATAAAAGGCTGGATAGACTGCGACTTATTTCACTGGAGCATAGGAGTTGAGAGGTGACCTTATTAGATAGGATTAATGTGAGGAGTCTCTTCCCTCAGATGAGGAATTTCAAGACTAGGGGGCATACTTCTAAGGTGAGGTGAGAGAGATTTAAAGAAGACATGGGCAATTTTTTTACACAAGGATGGTTCGCGCGTAGAATGAACTTCGAAGAAGTGATATGCTTGGGCACAGTTACAACATTTAAAAGAATTTAGATAAGTAGATAAATAGGAAAGGTTTGGAGGGATATGGACCAGGAATAGGCAGGTGGGACTAGCTTGGTTTGGGATTATGTTTGACATAGACTGGTTGGCCAGAAAGGTCTGTTTCCATGCTGTGTGACCCTTTGGCTGTATAAGTAATTCCACAACCAACAAATCCGATCTATCCTCTGTGATCGTGCAACATTCACTCATGAATGGTAGTTTTAAACAATTCACTGGAGGGAAGGGGGAAGAGAGGGGAGAGTCTTCAGTGTTTGGAGTCATACTAACCCAACGGACAATGTTTGTGCCTGTTGGAGAAAACTCATCTCAGCTCTATGACATCTCTACTGGAGTTAAATGTAGCATCCAACATTTTCAGCTGTTTCATTTATGACCTTCCCACCATAGTAAGGCCAGAAGTGTGGATATCTGCTCATTGCATAATATGCAACACTGTTCACAACTGTTCATACATTGAAATAGCCCATATGCAAATAAATAAATACAAGTTTGGACTGACAAGTGGCAAATAACATTTGCGTGGCACAGATGTCAGGCAATGACCGTCTCCAACAATAGAAAATCTAACCATCACTCCTTTACATTTGCAAGCACTATCATCACTGAATGCCCCACTAATGACATCTTGGTGGTTACCATTAATTAGAAAATGAGCTGCATGAGCCACAAATACTGTGGCTACAAAAACAGGTCAAAGACTAGGAGTTCTGCAGCATGTAACTCAATTGCTGACGACTAAAAGCCCATCCACTATCTACAAGGCACAAATCAGAGTATGATAGGACCAACCAACCCAACCACCCTGTAGCTCAACATTTCAATTCCCCCTCCCACTCCACCAAGGATATGCAGGTCTTTGGACTCCTCCATCGTCAGACCACAGCGAAACGACGGTTGGAGGAAGAACGCCTCATCTTCCGGCTAGGAACCCTCCAACCACAAGGGATGAACTCGGATTTCACCAGTTTCCTCATTTCCCCTCCCCCCAGCCTGTCTCAGTCAAATCCATCAAATTCAGCACCGCCTCCCTAACCTGCAATCTTCTTCCCGACCTCTCCGCCCCCACCCCAATCTGTCCTATCACCCTCACCTTGACCTTTTTCCACCTATCACATTTCCGACGCCCCTCCCCCAAGTCCCTCCTCCCCATCTTTTATCTTAGCCTGCTGGACAAACTTTCCTCATTCCTGAAGAAGGGCTAATGCCCGAAACGTCGATTCTCCTGTTCCCTAGATGCTGCCTGACCTGCTGCGCTTCTCCAGCAACACATTTCCATCTCTGATCTCCAGCATCTGCAGACCTCATTTTCTCTTCTATGATAGGATAGTCCCTAGCTGCTTAGCACTTGGCTTAGATAGGAGCAGTTCCAACAACACTCCAGAATCTTGACACCATGTCGGACAAAGTAATACTATTCCTCATGAAGGGCTTATGCCCGAAATGTCGATTTTTCTTGCTCGTCGGATGCTGCCTGACCTGCTGTGCTTTTCCAGCACCACACTCTAGACAAAGTAATGCCCTTGATTGGCAACTCATTCACAAAAAATATTCAATCCCTCCATCACTGATCTTCAATAGCAGCACTGTGTACCATCTAGAGGAAACACTGCAGAAATTCACCAAGGCTCCTTAGATAGCACGTGACCACCACTATCCAGAATGAGACAGGCAGCAGATACATGGGGACACCACCACCTGCTAGTTCTCCTATAAGCTACTCCTTAGTGGTGTTCCGCAGGGATTGGTTCTGGGACCTTTGCTGTGATTTTTGTGATTTTTATATATGACTTGGATGAGGAAGTGGATGTGTGGGTCAGTAAGTTTGCTGATGACATGAAGGTTAGTGGAGTTGTGGATTGTGTGCAGGGCTGTTGTAGGTTGCAACATGACTTTGACAGGATGCCAAACTGGGCTGATAAGTGGCAGATGCGATTCAACCTGAAAAAGTGTGAAGTCATTCACTTTGGAAGGTTGAATTTGAATGCAGAATATAGGGTTAAATGCAAGATTCTTGCCAGTGTGGAGGAACAGAGGAATCTTGGGATCCATGTCCATCGATCCCTCAACGTTGCCACCCAGGTTGATAGGGTCATTAAGAAAGCGTATGGTGTGTTGACTTTCATTAGTAAGGATATTGAGTTTAAGAGCCGTGGGGTTATGTGGCAGCTCTATAGAGCCCTAGTTAGACCATACAATATTGTGTTCAGTTCTGGTTGCCTCATTATAGGAAAGATGTGGAAGCTTTAGAGAGGGTGCAGAGGAGATTTACCAGGATGCTGCCAGGACTGGAGGCTTGTCTTATGAAGAAAGGTTGAGGGAGCTAAGGCTTTTTTCATTGGAGCAAAGAAGGATGAGAGGTGACTTGATAGAGTTGTATAGGTTATTGAGAGGCATAGATAGAGTGGGTAGACAGAGACTTTTACCCATGGCAGAAATGTCTACTACGAGGAGGCATAATTTTAAGGTAATTGGAGGAAGGTTTAGGGGAGATGTCAGAGTTCGGTTCTTTATTCAGAGTGGTGGGTACTTGGAATGCACTGCCAGCAGTAGTGGCAGAGTCAGATACATTAGGGACATTTAAACGCCTCTTGGATAGGCACGTGGATGTTAGTACAGTGAAGGGTATGTAGGTTAGTCTGATCTTAGAGTAGGTTAAAAGTCTGGCACAACATCGAGGGCCAAAGAGCCTGTACTGTTCTATATTCTGTGTTCATCCTGGCTTAAAAATATATTGCCATTCCTTCAGTGTTGCTGAAAATCCTAGTACTCCTTTCCTTAATTGCATTGTGGATCTACCTACAGCAAACGGGCTGCAGCGGTTCAAGAAAGCAGCTCACCAAAGGCAGATGTAATGGGTAATAAAGTTATTACAATTAAATTTTACACATAGGGTGTAGGTTTGTTTGCTGAGCTGTAGATTTGATAGCTCAGCGAGCAAATCTACACCCTAAACCTCAACCTGAGCTACAAACCTTCACAAACCTTGCATTTTATTCATATTTATACCATGTCCCAGCTCGCAACAATCACACGACCTTCCAAAGTGATTTTTTAAAAATTCCATCGACAAGATAAATGGCAGATGGAGTTTAATTTAGATAAATGCAAGATGCTGCATTTTGGGAAAGCAAATCGTAACAGGACTTATACACTTAATGGTCAGGTCCTAGGGAGTGTTGATGAACAGAGGTCTTGGAGTGCAGGTTCATAACTCCTTGCAAGTGGAGTTGCTGGTAGATAGGATCGTGAAGAAGGCGTTTGGTATGCTTTCCTTTATTGGTCAGAGTATTGAGTACAGGAGTTGGGTAGTCATGTTGCAGCTGTACAGGTCATTGGTTAGGCCACTGTTGGAATATTGCGTGCAATTCTGGTCTCCTTCTTATCGGAAAGATGTTGTGAAACTTGAACGGGTTCAGAAAAGATTTACAAGGATGTTGCCAGGATTGGAGGATTTGAGCTATAGGGCTGTTTTCCCTGGAGCTGAGGCTGAGGGGTGACCTTATAGAGCTTTACACAATAATGAGGAGCATGGATAGGATAAATAGACAAAGTATTTTCCCTTGGCTGGAGGAGTCCAGAACTAGAGGGCATAGGTTTAGGGTGAGAGGGGAAAGATATAATAGAGACCTAAGGGGCACCTTTGTCACGCAGAGGGTAGTATGTGTATGGAATGAACTGCCAGAGGAAGTGATGGAGGCTGGCACAATTGCAACATTTAAAAGGCATTTGGATAGGTACATGAATGGGAAGGGATTGGAGGGATAGGGTGGTGGCAGGTGGGACTAGATTGGGTTGGGATATCTGGTCGGCATGGACGGGTTGGACTGAAGTGTCTGTTTCCGTGCTGTACATTTCTATGACTCTATATAAGTTTTACAAAGGTTTTTATAGCAAGACTAAATGAAAAAAATGAAAGATTTTGCCAATTCACTGATTTCATACCAGTTAGATTCTGCTGATCTTCAACAGTATTTCCTCTGGAGCAGTGTTGAGTGACTGAAAGCAACTTCTTGATTTCTATATTATTTTCTTCACATGAGCACTCTTAGTAGTTCCTATCAGTTTAAATGAGATAATGAGCATGTATTGGACAGCTTCTCTATCTTTAAAGTGTTGGCAAATTTCTGTAATATGGAATGAGACCATTGGCCCAGTGTGTCTGTGCTGCCTCTGGATGAATTATCCACTTTCTAATATACCCCTGGTAGTATGTGTATGAATATCAACTGAAAACGTTTATGGATTCTGCATCCATCATTGTTTTTGGTAGGCTGTTCCATGATTTTTCAATTTCCTGCATTAAAACATTCTCAATCTTGGCCTTTGCTCTTTTGATTATGATCTTAAGTGTATACCTCTGATTACTGAAACACTGACCAGTAAAAATATCTTTCCCACATTTACAATGTCAAAACATTTAATAATTTTGAAATATTGGATGTCATGTTCCCAATTAAAGAAAAAAAAAATTTTTTGAAATTAAATTATTTGCAGTTGAAGGATGCTAGTTTACGTCTGTTAATATTAATGACAGAAGAAATTTCTTACCTCTGCTACCAAAGACTGGAGGAGTAATGCTTTTACCCCTGTTTGTCTGTCTGTCAGCAATCTATCTTAAAAGCTAATTGACAAGTTTCAATTAAACATGGTATATGGACAAGAAGAACTAATTCCTTTTTTGGTGAAAATATAGATCAGAGTATAGATCCTGGAAGTTTTCAAAGAATTTGTCGATGGGGAAAAAGTTAGATTTTTTCAGAATGTTTTGGGTTATTTTATTTAGAATATGATCTGTTTTGGAATGCCATGGATTGTTTTGTCTGCTGTGGTGCACTTTGTCAGTTGTAAAAACATGAACAGAGTTTTCAAAGGAGGCTGTTAGTCATAGGTTCGTCCAGAGCCGCCTCAGTGGATTTTTCTCAATTTTACAGAGTACCAATGAAGCAGGACTAGGGACCTAGGAAGAGCTGCATAATGTTAAAACTTATAGCTTGCCAGAATTTTTAAAAAATGTTTTAATTTGCTTTTAAATTAATTTGCGTTTATGTATGTGTACCCAAGAACACACTGAGCAGCTACGTGAAATTACGGTTATTACTTTCTTATCTTCAAAATTTTACGATATCCTCAGGTTAGTGTTGAATCTAAAATTATTTTAAAATTAAATTTATTAATTTATATTTTCTATTATTTTTGTTTAATTGATAGCTTTATGATGTTTCAGTATTCCTGCTATCAATAAATCCTATTTTGAATTGACAAAGTGTAAAGAGTGTACATAATAAATTCTTTGTTTTGTTAGCTTAGTACTTAGAAGCATTGCTTTGATTCAGTACAAGATGTTAACCACTATGAGAAATTATTTAAAATGAATGGTATCTCCCATTAACTGGAGGAAAGTGAAAATATTGTGTACGAAACTATAGATGTCGAAACCCAACTGTCAAAGCTAATAGAACTGAATCCCTATGACTGGAACCGAAGTAAATGTTGTGTGTAATGTGTACTGATGCACCTTGTCAGCCAATCGGAATTATACAATAGCCTAGGGTGCAATCAAATTTTCATTAAATGTCAAAAAAAATTCTTTCTAACCCAATTGTCTGAGCTGGGCTTCAGCAGCTCCTACTGTCTTGTTGCTTTGAGTGTCTGCATTCACCATTGCCCATCTGCCTATTGATTGGTAGGAAGCCCAGAATGGGAATTCCATCTCATTAATCATGTCACAGAACAGGGATTAAGACAAGTCTTTGGTTTAAGCTGCACAGCATCTGACCATTGCCCATCAGTGCAGTTGATAGCTGATGATATGCAAAGAATGCCTGAAGCCCCATGAGGTCATCTGCCAGCAGAACTTCTGAACAGCCTTCCTTCACGACTTGGCAAGTGCAGCCAGATAACATTGTTTTTATCACCGAAGGCCAAAATAGGAACATGCATAAAATGTTAACTGGAATTGTCAATATGCTTCTGGCTAAAAACATTTCTTTGTGATTAGCTCTATGGTTGAAACTATGAAAACTGGAATAACCTGTTTTTTCCTTGCCAGGCTTGTGAATATAATTCTAATTATACTTACTTTTATACTATAAAATGTTTTGGATTTCAAAAATTAAATGAATGCTTTTAATAGTGCAGGAAGATGCTCCTGTTTGTATGTAGATACTGGCAGCTTTCCAAACCTAACACACCTTAACACAGGATTACGATTCTTCAAAAGCAATTTGCATTAAATACAAATTTTACTAATACTGAGTAAAGAATACTGTATCTTGTCAATTATCATATGTATATGGCAAAATAGCATCATTGCCATACAGGGACTACATTCCAAGCAAAGAAAGTCCATAAACAATGTCTTGGAAGCATTCCAATATTTTGGCAACCCTACCTTCATATTCAAAGGCTGTATTCATAACGCTGTTCCCTTTCTTTTCAACCTGCCAGTCTTGGCTTAATTCAGCCGTTATTTTAAAACCTGAAAGAGAATGGGCAGAAAAGTGTAATGAATGGAAACTATTCTAGGAAAAGCTGAGAAGTGAAACTTGTGTGTTTACTTCAGTTAAAAAGGACTGTTTTCCATTGGAAGAAAGTGATTGATGTCATACAGGTTTTTACACTTAGATAGCTCTGAGATGCATTGAATGACCTATTCTTAATTTTACATTATGATTTATTCTAATACTCATTTTGGGAACTCAGTCAATATGTTTACACGTGTGCATAGGCTGTTTCAAAATTTATAAGCATAAATGTGCCTTCATCAAGCTGCTTTTCTTATATCCACGGCTTTATTGATTGAAGCTGTCATGGAGCAATGAATCCTTTGATTGCATTCTAAATGCAACAACCATTAATGTGTTTGCTGTCATTGGAAATTCTGAGTATGAATATAGCAGGGAGAAGGGGTGTTGGTAAGAAAATAAATCCATTAATGGAAGTAAATGTATTGAACATCAGGTGAAAGTGTATTTTTACAATTCTCTTTTTCATGTTGCAAGAACTCATGATTTTCTTGGTAGATTGCTAACTTGTGTGGTGAGACAGATAAGGTTAATTTGACATTAAAATCTCCATGATTTGTGTTTTCATGTTAAATTGGCAGTGAAAGAATTTAATATTAAATTTTCAAGTGAACAGATGGAACACTGTTTTCTTTGCTTTAACCCTCAGCTTCTGTTGTTTTAGAAACCATATTTTCCTAAATGTGCTTTCATTAAATTTCTTACTACTTTCTAGCAGAATAATGAACTTCTATTAATATAATTCAGCTAAGCTCATGCTATTTGTTTAAAATTCTGCCTGTAGATTATTGTGCACCATTCCAGTTAGTTCTTTCAAACAACAGATCATATTGAGCCTTAGAAACAGACAGGCAACTTGCTCCTGACCATCTGGCAGTACTATTGTTTCGTTGTCTTGTATAAGATAGTCAAAGGGCTCACTGTCCCTCAAATTTTGTTATTTTTACATATTGCTTTCTCGTTTATTGAAAGTAAAAATATGTCATGTGAGGAATTTTGGACTTGAGTCAATCAGTACAAATCAAATACGTTGCATAAGTACCTGTTCTGTCTTTGTGAGATATGAAACTAATAGTTTGGGAGGAGGTGTTGTTGATAAAATATCTGCTTGTGAAAGATGTCCATTATTAATGAACAAATTGATCAGTTGCTTGTGGCACGGAAGAGATATCACATGAATTGTGAATTATCACAAGTTACTGAACAAATAGTTGCACACTACTTTTAGCTTCACAAAATTGCATTTATCCTCCCTGTGACTTTCATGAAGTTGTTACATTGATTTTTCTCCTCTGTATAGTTTCTAACACAACACCTAATATCTCCCATTAATTTGGGATGCTTATCTCTAGCCAGCAGGAAGAGTACACAACCCATTGATGTTTTTCCCTCCATTTTATCCTTCATAACAACAAAGCCTGGATTGGTCGTTCAGACAGAGAAAGGAATCAAGCTTGAATAGTTACCTTGTTTTGACCAACCTCGTGTGATAACTTTACCTGTTAACATAATTGCTACATGTCACCTGGAATCCTATTGGTAGCTCTGCAAGTTACTTACTTCTGTTTTGTGAAGCTGGAGAGCTTCCAACTTCTGTTTTGTGAATCATTCTAATCTAGTTTATTTGTCTAATTAATGTAAAGTTAATTAAGGTTAGAGGTTCAACCAAATGCTTATGACTTTAGAACATGGAAGATCTTGGACAATGGCTAAATGTATTATAGAATATTTGATTTTGCTGATCAACATGTACAACACATGACGTCTGGTCCTACTTTATAATAAATAGCTTTATAATGCAGGTTATTATCATAAATGTAAATCTGTTACAACATTTGATCATTGGTAGTGTGACTGTGAGTGAGATCATAAATCCTTGTACTAGTCAATAATGTACCTAGAGGATGCTTTATGATGATTTATTAAATATTTTAATTTTCCCACATTAATTTAATCAGCATAGCTCAAAATGACATTCTACATTAGATAACAGACTTGAGTAGAAAAAAAGAACCGCTCAATATAAAATGGGTAGTCCTTTGATTTATTACCAGGCTATGAATACTTTGTTTACACAGCAAATATGCGATGCCTTGTGATCTGAAGGAGCTAACTGGCTTTCTACTTTTTATTAACAGGACATTGTTTTATGAGCTTCGAGTGGCAATAGAGCAGATGACAGCCAGACCTTCCTGTCCAACCTTCATCCGAAGTGCATGTCACAAAGCTATAAAGCTCATCTGCAAGCTTGCTCCAGGGTCATAGAATTTTTACATTTTTTCTCAGCATCAGATTATGTGCAAATGGTGGAATTTGTTACAGTTTTGAATTCTGTAGAACATTCCTATAGTTTATGTTCAATATCACATTTGTATCCTTTTTTTAAATGGAATGATGTCAGAAACTTATTTTGGTACATGTCATTTCCATCACAGAAGTAAATTTAGTTTTGATTGTTGGATGACAAGAATGTATATTAGATGATGGAGTCACATGGTTTACTTTAAATACTGTCTGCAAAATGTAGGTTTGTGGGAAAACAAACATTGATCTACAACTGTCTGCATATTAGATTAATACTTAACCATTAATTATTTTGCTTTATTGTTTTGTATGGTGCATACAATTGTAACCCTAATATGGATAGACTTCTAACATCTTTTCTCCATGTGGAAAGTAACGATTGTTGAAGAGGTACAAGAAAATAGTTTATCGTAAAGAAAAGAATGTTTGACTTTGGATACACAATATCATAGAACAGTACAGCACAGAAATTGGCCCTTCGGCCCAACGTCTCTGCATTGACCATGATGCCATTCAAATCTAATCCCACCTGCTTGCACATGATCCATATCCTTCAGTTCCCTGCCTGTTCATGTGTCTGTCTAAATGCCTCTTAATCATTGCTATTGTATCAAATTCTACCACTTCCCCTGGCAGCATGTTCCAGGCACTAAGCATCCTCTGCATTTAAAAGAAAAATTGCCTTGCACATCTCCTGGGAACGTCTGACTATTCATCCTATCCATGCTTGTCATGATTTTATATGTTTCTATCACGTTGCCCCTCAGCCTCCCATCCTGTCGTGAAAACAACCCAGTTTGTCCAACTTCTCCTTATAGCTAATACACTCCAATCCAGGCAACATCCTGGTAAACCTCTTTTGCACCTCTACAACCTTTCTATAGCGTGGCAGCCAGAACTATAGACAACACTTCAAATGTAGTCTAACTAAAGTTTTATACAGCTGCAACATGACTTACCAACGTTTATATTTAATTCCCCGACTGATGAAGGCCAGCATGCCGTACATCTCTTTACTATCTTACCCACGTGTTGCCCCTTTTCAGGGAACTATGGACTTGCACCCCAAGATCCCTCTGTATATCAATGTTCTTGAGGGTCTTGCATTTACTGTATAAACTATACATCACAATGTGTACTATATGCATCAAAATGCATATTTAATGCTGAATCAGTGTAATTAGTAAAAGTTACATGCTATGACAAAGATATAGATAATTCAGAAACTATTGGTCAAATAACTAAATTATTAATTTGAAATCTGCATAAGTTAGTTGCTCAATGTCTGTTCATAGTTTGTCAACTTATTCCATCTTTATGGTACAAATGACTTTCATTTTGGCAACATATGTTCTCAGGTACTAATAACTTGAAGTTTTTGCTTAATATTAATAATCTGATGAATTTAGTAACTCCTGTATTTTGTAAAAATACTCCAAAACCTTTTGCAGGGCAATGGCACCACTACCGTGACTTGGTAGCTCCCAGACACACTGGGAGCATCACTTCTAATTTGCAAGGTTAGCGAACTAGGTGAGAAAGTAAGCTGCCTTTGCAAAACTGCCACCACTCTTAATTTGCAATTCAAATATTTATTGGATGTAAGAGCTTTTGTAAATAAATTGGATGCCTAGCTATATGAAGATTGAGCACGTTCCTGCTAATGTACACTGTAGAACTAATACTGTGTTGAGCATGCACCTGACTTATTACTAGTGCTTACAGTAGCTACTATCAAGCCAATCAGTTAGTAAAGTAGAAGCAAAATTCTGTGAATGTTGAAATCTCAACTAAAAAGAAAATGCTGGAAGCCTTCAGCAAGTCAGATAGCATTTGTGAGATTTGATACCTGAAGAGTTACCACTGAACTCCTGACCTACTAATGTTTGCAGCATATCTTGTTTCTATTTCCATCAATAACTGCTACAAAATTGTCAGTACTCTGCAGTTACAAGGTTAACAAGAAGAATCAGTTGAACACTGGATTCAATTTTTCAAAAAAACCTAAATCTTCTCAAAACACATGCAATGGATACTAGAAACTGGACAGAATTTATTGTAACTGACCCAGGTCCAGCTCACCAATTGGAGAACCAGTGGTAGTCCTGTTCGCCGAGCTGGAAGTTTTTGTTGCAAACGTTTCGTCCCCTGTCAGAACCACAGCAACGAGCACCCGAGCTACAAATCTTCTCACAAACTTTGAACCAGTGGTAACCTACACCACTTCTAAGGCACCTCTCCAATCAAATAAGGGCCTATCACTAGCACTCCAGTAGCCAGTATTAGCTTTCCCTGGGATTTTATACTCCATGGTGGAAATACCACCTAATAAGAGAGATTGGCCTTTTAAAGGCCAGAAGCTCTCCCTCACCAATGCTATGACTGGGATCGTTGAATACCTGGACTCAGGTGACCAGGGGTGGGGAAAGGATTAAGGAGAGGGGGTGATGCAAAACGTTTGGAAACAAAGGTAGAGTGTTAAGTATAAGCTTCCCCAAGCCCTTCCCAGAGCAGGTACCCTTGATCAGGCACTAAGTGCCTTTGCGAGAGAGAACCATACAAGCAGACATGGCCTTTGGAAGGCAAGTGAAAGTTATGTTGCTTATATTTAATCCCTAAGCCATGACTAAACTCTGGTGGGATCAGGGATAATTGGTATGAATTGCAGTCATTGATATCCTATCAGAGGTAGGTGAGTTTCTTCAATTGTCTCCCACTCAGTTGTATGCGATTTTCCCACCACTCTCCTATGGTTTCAAGAACCCAGACAGCATTTTCCTGCTACAATTGGTTACGCTAAATCCAGATCATAGTCTCATACATTAATATATTTTCTCACAATATCTACTACATCCTGGCTGAGATCCCTTTTGGTGCAGCTTCTAATCTGGCTGCATATAGATCTGATATTGTTCAGTCTGCTGGAAAATGTTTTGGCCAAAACTAAGATAAAGCTGTTATGTGCATGGACATACCTGCTGGCAGTTTGGTGTAATTGTGCTGTGTTTACTTCCCCTTCTCTTTTTTTTTGACATTGTATAAATTGCCAAGTTCTCCCCTTCTTCAAAGTTGTTAGAGTTAATTTTAAAAAGAAATAAAATTAGTCATTGAGTGTAAACAAAATAATTCCAGGATTTGACCACAGGAATTACACACTTAAGTCATGGTCTCTCTGTGTTCTATCGGGTTTTTTTGACATCATGGGTTGAATTCTAAGTAAAAAATGCTGCAGAGTTCATTAATGAAAGGAGAAAGGGAGAAAGGGACTTGAGAGCAAAGTCAAACTCCAAGTACTTGCATTTTGCACATGCAAAAAAATTCTTTATCTCAGCCAAATCATTGGAGGAATTGCCAAATCGGAAGCTGGCTACTTTCTCATAGGAAAGGGGCAAATGTCAGCTGATAAGTCACAGTAGGCCACACTTGTGTATTTCCTACTCTTTCAAAAAGAAAATTGCAAATCCCTGAGAGCAGGTCACTATATGATTATTCTGTCTGAAAATGAGTAGTATTTGTATTAAATTTTGCATAAATCTACTGAGCAATCATAGAAAATGAGGGACAATTTAAAAATATTGCAAGAACATATCAGTTATTACTTACTTGAACATGACAGCCATGCACTGCCAGAGGAGGCGTGATCTATCGCAAGATTTGGTGACAGTTTCATGTCCTGCAAGAAGACTTGCAGACCAGAAAGCCAAGTAGACAGCAGACGGCTCACACTCCTAATAGCTGTACAGGTCACCATGATCCTGAATTGTTTTGTTGATGACCTATTTCAAGGGTCTGAAACTGACCTGTCCAGCATCACAAGGGTGCATCCAAGAAGTCATCAGTGGCCTTTTTGCCAGGGTGGGCCAGTTTATCTCCGTCCTGTCTTGGACATTGAGGGTGATAGGTTCGGCCTCAGTTGCTGGTATTCCACAGGTACACAACATGGACAGCTGTACACATATTAACAAGAGCACAAACCCAGAGTACAGACAAATATGTTACCTAGAAGGGGTAACAACTGCTCTGTGCCCATCACAAGAGGTTTCTGTATGTATGCAAATATTAGGCCTGTGAATCAGAGCTGCCATGAATGTTCTCACTAACCTCATCAGGTGCGTGGTTGGACACTGTGAGTTAAGGATTGCAACCTAAGTAGAAGGGCGCTTATATCAGTCACAATCAGAAGTCCAGAGAGTGTACAAGATTTGCCATCAGACAAGGACATGAGTTAAAGGTGGGGGAAGTGTCTTCTGCAAATTGCATGCTCTGGAGTTTGGCAAAGAGAAGATAATGAGGAAGAGGAAAAATTTCAAAAGGGAGAAGATAGTGAAAGGGAAGGCCCAATAGAGAGATCCTGGAGTCAAGGCAGGCAACAATATCCTAGAGGGAATAAGGAATCCGTGCAGACCACCATCACGGTCAAGATTTGCTGATAAATCTGGGCTTCACATGATGGGAGACTTCCAATAATGTGACGGCTGATTTGGAAGACAGAGGAGGGAGCTGGAGACAAGGGAAGGGGTTTGGAAATATTGCGTGCACCCATATATGTGGATTGATGAGGACCTATGGTCAACTGGCAAATGATAAATGAATGCGTCTGACCGCTCATGGTTCAATACATGATCGGGGTGTTGGTATGCTGGTCATGGCATTGACTACAGGTTTCAGGAGGCCTGTGCTGCTAATTTTTTAAAAAAGGAATATTGATGTAGATGGTTAAGAATTTTTCCACAAAGATTTTAGTTTCACTGAAAGCATATGTTTGTATCTTGCTCTGCATAGCACTTATCTAAGTATCATAGTGACTCGGTGCTCCTATCCCACCTATGCCATGGAGCTGGTGCCACTGTGCAAGTGATCATGTACCTATTACATGCATTGTACATGTGGTGCTTACTGAGGTTGCTCACTCTCACAAGGCAAGACATTGCAGAGGCCATGACCCATGGAGTGCTCTGATCATACAGTAGGAGCTTATATTGCTTCAGGGAATGCAGCAAGAGGGCTACTTGTCTTCCATTGCAGGTCTGCCCAAATGCTCAGTCCCAAAGGGAAATTCCTGAGGCTCTGTCCTATGGAATGTTCTAAATACTGCTTTTCTGCAGTGCACCCCCAGTCTCTTCCAGAAGTAACTGTTTTTGACACCTCCTCCTGGACTCTGGTGCTATACCCTTTACTGAGTGCTCCCCACTCTTATGTCAGTAAAACCCACCAGAATATGGGTCCCTTAGTTGAATCCTTGAAAGTTAGTAATAGCGCACCCTCAGACGCATACCTGGAATAAGTGGATTGCTTTATGAAGAAAGATTAGATGGTTAGGTCTGTATCCTCCAGAATTTAGAACAGTCCGAGTGACTTAAGTGAAACATATAAAGTCATGAGGGATGTTGAAAGAGTATTTCTTCTTAAGACTCTCCTTATTAGAGTTTAGAATACTGAGAGGATGTTTCCCCTCATGGGAGAGTCTAAGACCAGAGGCCGTAGTCTCAGAATAAAGGTGTGCCAATTTAAGACTGAGATGAGGAGGAATTTCTTCTCTGAGGGTTGAGAATCTTTGGAACTCTCTGCTATAGAGAGCTCTGGGGGCAGAGTCATTGTGTATGTTTAAGGCCAAGATAGATTTTTGATCAGTAACGGTCTTAAAGGTTACTGGGGAAGGCAGGAAAGTGAGGAATATTGGATAAGCTATAATCCTATTGAATGGCAAATAAGGCTTGAGGGGCTGAACAGCCTATTCACATTATAATTTCTTATGCTCTTGTGGAGAGAATCTTGAACTAGGAGCCTTCTTTCAAAAGTAAAGGAGTTGCCCATTTAAGACAGATATGAGGAAACACTTTTGTCTTGGAGGGTTGAGTCTTTGAAATACCCTTTCTGAAAAGTTGGTGAATGCAATATCCAAATATGTTCAAGGCAGAGGTAAATAGATTCTTGCTTACCAAGGCAATGAACAATTATCAGTGATATGCGGGAATGTGAAGTTGAGGTTAAAATCAGCCAATTGAATGGTCGAGCAGGCTTGAAGGGCCAAGTGGCTTACTGTTGTTACTTTTTAATATGTGTATAATTGTGCATTATTTCTGCGAGTCCATAGCTGTGAGAGAGATCAGAACAGGCAATCATGAAGAGGAGCCCTGTACAGCGTCCCCTTTCTTAGTAGCCACCTTTTTAGCTACGCCTGAACAGGGACTCCCTCTAGTCAGTGACCAGTTGTATCCTGAAAACATTCATAGCTTGAAGTCATCCCTCAGCATAATGGCCAACAAGCCATCCTTCTCCGTCTCCATCAGGCCTTGCACATGCCATGTTCCATCATTACCATGGCATGTGCAACTGGGAGGGAGGACCTGCCATCTTGCAAACATTCTTTTGTGGAATCATGCTAACTCTGTTGCTTTCACCTCAACTGCTGTGATCTCTTTCCGATTTGGGTTTGGGTTCCACTGTTGGACTTGGCAAATTCTCTGGCATTGTGGGCCCTCTCCTCCTCAAAGGAAAAGAGTGAAATGGTGATCTGTAGGCTCATTGAGGAATGGTAGTTGGAGATGCCTGCAAGGTGTCTCCAATTTATCTTCCTCAACGTCCATATGGTGCATTATTTGTTTTGCTTTGACCAAAGACCCATGCTGCACATAAAATGTGGAGATCCTCTTAGCGTAGTGCAAACATTCACTGAAATATTTGCACTGTATCTAGTTCCACTGTCATTGGCCTGAAGGATTGAACACCTCTGCTACCATCATTCATACTAGCTTGTGAAACTAAAATGCGACCTGGACTCCAGGAGGAACCAGACATCCTATGAACACCTGCTGTAGCAAGGTCTCCAGATGGTGCCTTTTCCCCTGCATGGACTGCTGGTGAATTAAAGAGGTCTCTCCTTGGCTGGTGCCCCACATCCATTTGAGAGCCTTCCCAAGGTATGACCACCAACCACTCTAAGGTTGCTGTCCCCCCATGGTCTTCTGTCCAGACATTCCCCCCCCCTTCCCCCGCCCCCACCCTGACTGATGCCCAAAAACTTACAAATTTCTGATCTGTCACAGCTCACCTTCTCACTACCCAAATGCAAAGTTGGTTGACCGTGGAAAGACTCTAGGGCAGTTGTCCTTCCCTTGGGCAGGCTTTCCCTCCAATGTTTTAGTCACAAGCTCAGAGACCACGGCACCCCATACAACTCAGCCCAAAAATACGGTGCAAAATGTGTTCAGAGGTAGGCATCATTTCAAAAGTCAAGAACGGGCCCAACTCACTTTTCAATGGAAATCCTGCCCCATATTTCAGTACCTGACAAATATAACTACTGGGTTGCTGAAAGTCATGCTAGTGCAATAATACATGTGATCATTAAAACTGGAAATAAATTTCTAGTTATTCAACAGTTAGCCTGACATTATTTCCTTTGTCGTGGACCACATGCACAGGGCCTAGATAATTTACAATTATTTCAAAGGATCATCATGCTTTTCCTTTTTTTTTGCATGACAAATATAAGGAATGTTCATCTTCCAGTTTACTGTTTTCCACTTTACAGAAGCTACCATTCTTTCATTCCATAGCATAGATCATCAGATCAATGCTGCTGAAAACACTAAATACACAGCATTTAATATATAATTAATATATAATTTGTTGTATGGCATGAAGAGCAATATCAAGTCTGCGGTGCAACAAATGTTGTTAGGTTAGAACTCATTATTGTTCTTAATTTAATTGTAGTGCTGAAACTAAAATCATCATAGTTCTGCATTTCAGCGGTGTTGAAACTGTGTTAAGGTTAAAACTACACAGAAGGTGGAATATATAATTCCAGATGTATCCTTCAGATATTTTTAACTAGTGGTCTTTTGTTTTCCAGTGTCAGGAGACAGATTAGATATAAGGAGCATTAAAAAAAACGATGTACTTTATTGTCCCATTAATTAAAAAAAAATTCAATGATTTTTTTTAAAAGGTTGCAACAAGCAATAATGAATGACTACCAATAGTAAGTTGCCTATACCTTGTCATTCATGAGTTTGTTCATGGAAATATTCATATTTCCATCAAACATTTATTACTCCCCACTATACTGAATGTTCTATGATTGGATAGTATTCTTATGTAATTTTAAATGTTTAGAAAGCAATTTTTTAGGTACAAATCTAAAGAAGATATCGATGTAATAAAAACAGCAAAATGTTACTGTTCAGTGATAGATGGAGTAGCAGAATAAAATTGTAGTTTTGGAACTTGGAGATTAATAATTTTATATTTAGCAAACTGCATCAAATTCACACACTGGCATCTGGTCAGCAAAATAGTCTTCAAATTAGGAGAAAATGGACATCTGGCATGAATTCATCTTTTTTATATTTAAATAGCTTTATTATTTCTGTCTGTTCCTCTGCTCTTAGGGAGTTGCATGTAATGAAGCATGTAGCAGTAACTAGGCTATACCTCAGCTGGGAAATGCCAAATGATATTATGCATTTCTTAAAAGTATGCTTAGGATTTTTCTTTTCTAAAATGTGAAGGTAAAAAGAGACAAATTGAAAATTTTTTTGAAAGTAAGTCACCAAGAATTGTATAATACTTTTCAAAAATGTTGCATGTTTCTCTTGTCAGAAGTTGAGCTCTCTGGAGACTCTATAATCACATTTGTACCATGAATACTTAAAGATTGTAAGATTATGCAGATGTTCAAGGGTTCTGGGGAATCTCAGACAGCCTTTATGCTTTGAATGCCAAATTTGAATTTTAAACCACACCTTTGAGAAGTAGCACAGTACAGAGATTTTGGTTATTTTCTGTCTAATCAAGCAATGGGCCTGCGTGTTTGAAAGCAAATGAAACATATAGAAATAATATGCAAATAAAATTGTATATTTGTTTTATTTACTCTGAAAACTAATCCAACCTTTCATCAAAAATCTTTGTTTGAGATAATTTGCCTGCATAATAAAGGTTTTAAGAACAGAGAGATAGATTAAATTGCAGAAAACTTGTACCCACTGTCCTCACTTGCTGTTGTAGTTGCATTCCTGAAAATTGCAACTTTATAAGAAACATTTATTGCTTTGGAAATCAATGTTGAAACTGGAGTTAGGAGAAATCAAACATGATACCTGTATCCTATAAGGTGAAATACAGGGCTTCAAATGGCTAAGTTATTATGTTGGTAAATGAAATAACTAATTTTTTTAAAAAAGGTTTAAAAATCTGGAAAGAAAATGTAACCTTTTATGCACAGTATCTCCTGTAGTGGATACTTCAAAAATACAGCTTGGAGCGCAACTATCCAGGGGTATTTGTTTATTAGGTTTGGTCGGGGGTGGGGTGCATCACTTCTTCCTGGCTGTTACCAAGTGATGTTTTTTCCAAGGAGCTACAGTACTTCTGCTCACTGCAGGGTCCACAAGGGCCACCGCTTAGTGAGTCTGTTCCCCTGAACCCCCTCATCCTTGCCAATGTGATGTGATTTGTGGCTCATTAGTAATCATGGCTTGAGCTCGGTGGGGGAGCTATTAGATTTTTGTCTGGGCTGGGAAAAAGGGTAATGACCACTCCATCACGGACTGTCACTGCTAGTCAGGATTGGGGTAGGGGAGGGCCCCACGACCATTCTGTCATGTCTGGTGCTATCCTAGGTACGTAGTGGAGGAATGGCAATGCAACCTCTTGTAGGTAGTGAGCTGTTGTCTGGCAGCTCCAGTGGATGGTTTAAAGCCTGATGCATGGGGCTGCCTGGTGTTGATCTTGGGATAAGCAGTGTCGAACAAGGAGAGGCTGCAAATTAGAAAGCTGGGCACATATAACAATCTCAAGTCGAAGATTAGAAGAGGTTATGCAGAAGTGACACCCATCAAGTCGGGTTCAGTAAATCATGAAACAAATCTTACAACATTGCAGTGAGATTTCAGTTTTCAATCCTTTGTCAATATAAATAGCTAAACTTAAGCAAGGACTTCCTATACATCATTTCTGTGCATTCCTTGCAAAAATAATGTGCAATATTGTTTTGTTATGGATGCTAATCCTTAGAACAGATTGTTATTTTTGTGGTACGCATTCTACAAATAATGTGAACTAGAAATGTCAAAATAATAAACATATTTGCAGTACCTAATCCACTGGCTTTTTTTTATGCAATGTATAGGAATATTCAATGCATGCATATTCTTCAGAATTTTTAACTTTTGTACCATTGATTTAGCTGTTGGACAATAAAGAAATGATGTCAGTTATGGTGAGGATATTGAGATTGCTGATGTTTGACTGCTCTCAGGGAAAATAAAATCAAGAAAGAAGAAATTAAGAGTCACAATCTCTTAGACCCAAAGATTGTGCCCTAATATTCATTACTAATCAAGCATAGCTGCTATTTTGGCTGAAGTGCCCACTTTGTCACATTATTCTGAAGAATTGACAGTTGATTTTGATTTCGGACTATAATTTATAACAGCAGTGATAAACTGGTAGTGCTCCTATCTCTGTATCAGAAGGTCCGGGTTCAAATCCCACCTCTTCCAGATATGTGTCATACCATCTGTCACAACACAGGGTAAACCGCGTCCCCTGCCCCGAATTTTAAGCCAGCAACACAGAAACGATTTACCCCGTACAGTAGTCTGTAAAAATTAGAGAGGCCAAGAACTATTTAAAGTAAAAATTAACAACTTTATTTCTTAAAGTATAACAGAAAATAATTAACTAACAACTATTTACAACTCCTTCCTCTAACCTATCTTTTACTTTCGGACATAGGTTTCGAGTGAGAGGGGAAAGATATAAAAGAGACCTAAGGGGCAACTTTTTCACACAGAGCGTGGTGCGTGTATGGAATGAGCTGCCAGAGGATGTGGTGGAGGCTGTACAATTATAACATTTAAGAGGCATTTGGATGGGTATATGAATCGGAAGGGTTTGGAGGGATATGGGCCAAGTGCTGGCAGGTAGGACTAGATTGGGTTGGGACATCTGGTCGGCATGGACAGGTTGGACCGAAGGGTCTATTTCCTTGCTGTACATTTCTATGACTCTAGTCGATAAAACCCCCAAGTAAGATTTACCAAAACTTCAGATTTCAACCAGGAAGCTGTCAAGTCTTCCCTTTGCATCTTTCTCTGTAGATTTTAAGGATTTCTGTTTGACAGGTCATTGACAGATAAGGTACCTTTAAGAGTGCTGTGTTTCGGGCAGTCTGTACATGCTGCTGGCTTGGCGGTTCTCTCCCAACTGTTTGCGTTTTCCCGGTCTTATACCCCCAAAGCATCAGATTGTGTCATTGGTTTTTAATATTGTCAATATACCAAATTCAAACTTGACTGGAGTTTGGTTTATTTTGGGGGGGTATAATTTAAACTGATTGGCCTAATGCAAATTCGGTTGTGTCTCCAGGCAACTAGCTGCGGGACCTAAAGGTTACATTGTATCTTATTCAGAACACTTGGTGCTGTCAGATAGTTCCGCTAGGTTTTAATTTTCTTAAAGATACTGTACACTTCTACACCTTCATAACATCTCTGAACAAATTGATTAGAAAGTATCTAAGCATATATTAAGAAACACTTCTCGGGGTTTAAGTAGTGCAATGGTAGTATCTCAGTTTCTGGGCCAGGAGGTATGTGTTCAACTCCTACCACTAGAGCAGTGTGATAAATGTTCAAACAGATTGAGTTTACAGTGTTGTTGTTTAATGAGGAGGCATGAGCTTTTAGTTATTATCTCAGTAAAGATATGCTCCAGTACTATCCTTCATTAACTGACTGTCTAGAGTTGAACAATATGTTTACCTTTGTGTCATGAAATTATTCCAGTTTTTATTGAAGTTGTAACTAAACATGCAGCTGTTTTTAAAGATTATATACTTCAAACTTTCCAATGCCAATATAGAGCAAAAGTATCTAGCAAAATATGTGAGAAAGGAAACTGTGGATAAGTGATGAAGCAGCATTGTACCAAAGCTTCAGTTTAACTGTTAACAACATGGGTGTGCAGCTATAAAAGTTGGGTGCAAAGGAGGTTGCCTGTTAAACCCTCAGAGGATGATAATGCTTGTATGACAAAAGATGTCATGGTAAGTTCACACTTGTCTACAAGACTTCAAAGATATAATATAGAAGATGAGTGTACCCCTGTTGATTTCCCCAGTTAACTAGACAATAATAATCTATTTTGGTTTCTATTCCTTGATGAACACAATCTCAATTTTTAAAACCTCTAAAATCATTTCACAAACACAATAGTAAAAGCTAGTGTGTAAAATTTATTACAAAATAAAACAAAATTCTGATCTTCTGAATCGCCACTCTTTGGTGGAGACCCAGCTTATTCCCATGTGAA
The DNA here is from genome assembly GCF_004010195.1 of Chiloscyllium plagiosum. Lineage (NCBI taxonomy): Eukaryota > Metazoa > Chordata > Chondrichthyes > Orectolobiformes > Hemiscylliidae > Chiloscyllium > Chiloscyllium plagiosum. The sequence continues at coordinate 26,875,070 of NC_057724.1, forward strand.
AGATATGGAAAAATCATGATTAAGCTAATTTAAAAGACCATTTTAGAGAATTGACCAGCCACTAAAGTGGCATCAGCCCAGTTATTTTATTTTGAACCATATTTTCCAGACCCTTGGAACCTATTCTGTTCCACTCCCTCTGGACTTAGCAACTGGAAAATGGACGATTGAAACACAGTGCTGGCCGATGATCACTTGTCATATCTTCAAAGTTAAGAATTACAGTTAACACATTTTAAAATAAAGAAGTTGAATCTCGGTATTGCTATAGCTACGTCTCTGGGCCTAGTTAATTAACACACATCTGAAAATTCTAAGATTATAACAGCATTTAAATTCTGCAGCTGTTCATGTCACTCATTTTTCTGGTTTCTGTACTTGGCTGTTGTCCAAATGATTTGTTCCACAGTATAAATTTCAGTTAAAATTTTTTTTAAGATCATCCAAACTATCAATTTTAAAAGTCTTGATCAAAAGAATTAAAGGGAAGGTTTGCTGTGGCTTATGAATTTGTCCGTTTCCTGGTGAAGCAAGTCAGAGGTTGCAAATTTCATTTCCTTACTGCTAGATTTTGTTAATATCCATGACATTTAGGTCCAAAATGTAGTGTGCAGTACATATGCATACTTCTGATGTGAGCCATATTAGGCAACACTTTATTGAGGCCGTTAGAGTGCACAAGCAGAGAAAGGCGTGGATAGGACCTGAAAGAAGGTTCTGCTGAAAGTATTTCATCAGTTATGAGCTTAATTAAAAAGAAAGAACTTCCAAGATCTTTGGGGTACTACCTAAGCCATGAGCAAATTGGCCTAGGATAAATAAAATCCAGGAATTGAATGTTGTGCAAAGATTGGTCTGTGTGAGGTAGGTCTTGGATCAAAGGGCATAGCCCCAGTATTAGCGTAGAAGGGAACTATTGCACTGGGAAATGTGCTGGGACTAATGTCCTGGTGAATCAAAGAACTAGGACTACAGTGAGGGCTTTAAACAAATTGGCTTGAGGGGGTGCTTAGGAGAGGCTTACAAAGCAAAACGATAGGACAGCATAAGAACTATTTTGATAACGATACGAGGAATGGGACAGGAAGGTACAGCATACACAAACATAGAAAATCAGTAATAAGTAGTAAAGGGGGAAGTAATGGTTAAAAAAAACAATGAAAGGCCCTTTACTTGAGTGCATGTAGCATTCAGAACAAAATAAATGAATTAATGGCACGAGAGATTAATGGGAATGATCTTACAGCCATTATAGAAACAGAAGAAAATTAAAGCTGGAAACTAAATATTCAAGGGCATGTGACTTTTCAAAGGGCAAGAAGGAAAGGGTGGTGAGGTAGCTTTTCTTTTAAATTACAGAATGGAATAAAAACAAGAAAACGAACTTGGATCAGACAATGTAGAATCCAAATAGATGGTGGTAAAAATTAATGGGGAAGAAAACACTGGGAAGTGTTGTCTATAGGCCCTCCTCCAGGTAGCTACGCATTAGACCAGAAAATAAATTAGGAGATAATCAGGATATGTAAAAAAGGAAGTACATTAATCATGAATGGATTTAATCGTCATAGAGATTGGGGAAGTCAAATTAACAGAGGTATCCATGAGGAAAAAATCATACTATCTATTTGGGACAGTCTCTGTGAACATAATGCTGTGGATTCAATTAGTGATCTCTCTATTTTAGATCTGGTGATATATAATGAGACAGGTTTAATAAATAATCTCTACATAAAGGATCCCCCAGGAAACAGTGATCATAGCATGGTAGAGTTTAGCATTTAGGTGAGAGAGAGAGCGAAAAACTTGCATCAGAAATAAGTGTGCTAAACTTTAAGTAAGGGTAATTTACAAAGAAATGTGGACAGAGTGAGCTAGGGTTGAGTGGGAAAGCAGTTTAGCAACAAAGATATGTGAAGAACAATGGCAGACATTTAATAAAATAATGCATGGATCCCAACAAAAATATATTCCAGTGAGGAAGAAGGATTCTAGGAAGCACGTATGTGAACCATCGTGAACCAGGGAATTTAAAGGATAACATGAAATTGAAAGACAGAACAACGTGACAACGATTGGTGGTAAGTCAGAAGACTTGGAAAATTTTAAAAACTAAAAGATTATTACAGAACAATAAAAAGGGAGAAGATAAATGTTGAGAGTAAACTTTCAAGTAATATCAAGATGTGCAACAAAAGCTTTTTTCAAATATATTAATAGAGAGGGGGAAAAGTAAACAAACTCCCTAAACAATAAGGTTTGGGAAGTAATGGAGAATCAGGAAATGGCAGAGTTCAATAAATACTTTGCATCAGTCTTCACAATAGAAAATATTAATATATTCCAAAATTACTAAATAATCAAAGGGCAAAAAAAGGAGAGAAAAGAAACACAATAACAATCAGTAAACATATGAGGCTAAAGACCAAAAGGTCCCCTGGGCTGATACTTCTCTTAATATCCTAAGAGATGTTGTAGCTACAGGGATAGTGGATGAACCAGTAGTAATCTTTGAAGATCCCTTAGATTCTGATAAAGTCTCAGTGGATTAGAAAACTGCCAATGTAAATTATTTATTTTAAAATGGTGGGAGACAAAATAACAGATAAATATAGGTCAGTTAGCTTAACATCTGTTATTGAGAAAATATCAGTGTGTATTATAAAGAATGTAGTAGCAGAGCATTAAGTAATACATAATATAATTAAGTGCCAGCATAGCTTCAAGAAAGGAAGCTATGCTGGCAACTTTATTAGAATTCTTTGAGGAGGGAACAAGCAGAATAGATAAAGGGGAAGCAGTAAATGTAATACATTTTGGATTTTCAAAGGCATTTGAGAAGTTACCATATGTTAGTCTACTTAATACAATAACCCATGGTGCAGCAGGTAGTATATTACTATGGATAGAGGATTGGCTAACTGGTAGAAGACAGAGAGTTGAGATAAGGGAAGCATTTTCAGAATGGCAACCTGTGACTAGTGAAGTGATACAGTGATCAGTGCTGGGACCATGATTATCTACAATATGCATGGTGGAAGTGAATGTATTATAGCCAAGTTTGCAGATGACACTAATAGGTGGACAGGCAAGTGGTAAGGTCAACACTAAGAGTCAGCAGAGGGATAAAGACAAATTAAGCGAGGGGCCAAGAACTTGGCATATGGAATATAATGTTGAGAAAAGAAGAATAGAGGAGCTGAATATTATTTAAATAGAGGAAGACTGCAGAATGCTACACCATTGAGGGATTTGAGGGTCTTTGAGCATGAATCACAAAATCTAGCATGTATATTCAGTAAATAATAGGGAAGGTAAATAAAATGTCCATCTTAATTCCAAAGGGAATGGAGCATAAATATTGGGAAGTCTTGCTCAAGGTATTATTTAGACAAAACCCAGAATACTGTGAACAGTTTCTGGGTCAGTTATCTAAGGGAAGATATACTGGCATTGGCAATAGTCCACTAGGTTAATTCTAGCTGTAGACGGACTGTTTTATGACAGGTTGACCTGGTTGGGTTAGTACTCATTGGAGTTTTTAGAAGAATGAGAGGTGACTTTACTGAAACATACAAGATTCTTAGGGACTTGACAGGGTAGATGTGGAAAGGTTGTGGACAGTCTTGGATCAGAGGACATAATATCAGAATAAGGGGTCACTCATTTAAAGCGGAGATAAGGAGGAGTTTCTTCTGTCTGAAGGTAATAAATATGTGGAATTCTTTACAGCAGACAGCTATAGAGACTGGGTCATGAAGTACACCAAAAAGAAAGACTTGACAAAATGTTTTCAGGATGAGGCACTTCAGTTGGCTGGTTAGATTGGAGAGGCTAGGTAGTTTTCCTTAAAGAGAAGATTAAGAGAAGTCACTGTAGATATGTTAAAAAGTCATGAGACATCTCGACAAAATACGAAGGGTGTAACTGTTCCCATTGGTGGATGGTTCAAGAATCAGAGGACACTACTATAAGGTGACTGACAAAAGAATCAAAATGAAATAGCAGCAAATGTTTAGGATTTGGAATGAATTTCCGCAATGTTGTGGAGGCTGGTTCTATTGTGGCTTTCAAAAGGCAATGAGATACGATGTTATTTTTCCTTTGGTTCTTAAGTCAGTGGGGTAAGGGCTCGGGAAGGGGAGTACCTGAGTTGTATTTGAATGGACAGCAAGGATTGAAAGACTCTTTTTGTGCTGTAGATGAAACTTTATGAATGAGAAAACATTTTGCTTGTTTGATCAGTGAGTGAAAGGCAATGACCACAAACAGAAGTAAAGTTTAAGCTCAAACCTTTTAGTGAAATTTCATCTAAAAATGTGTGGTGTCACTGAAAGTACTCTCTATCAAATACTGTTCTTCAAATAATCAAATGTTTTCATACTGTAAGCAAATTAAAAGTTAATAAAGATAAATTATCCAGTAGCATATGGCTCATCTGTGTCAAATTAGAAAGAATCAGGCTTAATTTGCATTCTCAGTTTGTGAAGAGCTTTAGCTAGTTCAGGAAAGATTATGGATTAAAAAGATAATTTTGAATGGCATAATGGAAATATATATTAACCGGATCTTTTCATGCACTATAGAACATTGCATATGATTTGATTTTTCTCCCCTGATATTTCAAAGCAATATTTCAAGAATCGTCTGAAGGAAATTAGGATAAAATGCTTTCACATATAATTTTTCAACTTTATTCTTTATTAATTAAATTCACGAGTAAAGCTAAAACACCAAAACACACAATAAGTTTGTTTACTACAGCAAATAAATTCAAGGGCTTAGATGCCTTGAAAACAGGACGAAGAATGAAATATTTTGTTAATGTCTTGAATACCTCATTTGTTGTTGTACTTAATATAGAATCATAATACTTTTGATACTAACAAAATGCAATGTGACATATCTAACTCAGGTAGCCATATGCTGGAGAAACAATTAAGAATTACCTTAAAATGTGTTCTCAAAATGGAGTCTAGATGTATTAGATATTGGGAAAGGAAGGTGCTATTTACAAGTAGATTAGATGTTATCCAGCACTCTAGAATCCTCCACAACCAGAATTATCTACTAACCAGAATTTCTGGTATTAAACGAATGCAAATTATCATGCTATAACACAGGTGTAAATCATTCAGCCTCGGGGGACTACACTGATGTTTATGGTTCACTCACCACAAACCCTCCTCCTAACTTGTCAACTTTCATTCTGTTCCTTTCTTTCTCATGTGTTAATCGAGCTGCCCCTTAAATGTATCTTATAATCTCCTCAACCACCTTGATCAACATTCTAACCAGTCCCTAGGTCAAGAATTCTGTCAAAAATTCCCCATTCGATGTGTTATATCTTTACTTTTAGACAAGATATAAAGCACTCCATCAAAACCAAGGGCTGAAAATGTTTGTAGAGGGAGGTACAGATTTTCTGGATCTATATGAAATCCTTTGTAAGCAAAGGTCCAAGAAGCTAGTGAGTAAACAGATGACACTAACTTTCAACAGTGTCGCATGGAAATATCTGTCTGCATGTTATCTGCTTAAGTCTTTGAAGTTAAAAATCACACAACACCAGGTTATAGTCTAACAGGTTTATTTGGAAGCACAAGCTTTTGAAGCACTGCACTTTGTCCACCCCAGTCCAACACTTGCACCTCCAAATCATAAGCCTCTGGTGAGTTTTAAATCCATGACTCATCACATTTAAGTTTGGAAGCTCTTATAGAGTCATAGAGGTGTACAGCACGGAAACAGATCCTTTGGTCCAACTCATCCATGCCAATCAGATATCTCAACCTAATCTAGTCCCATCTGCCAGTACCTGGCCCATATCCCTCCAAACCCTTCTTATTCATAGACCCATCCAGATGCCTTTTAAAATGTTGCAATTGTACTAGCCTCTACCACTTCCTCTGGCAGCTCATTCCATACACATACCACACTCTGTATGAAAAAGTTGCCCCTTAGATTTCTTTTATATCTTTTCCCCTCTCACCCTAAAGCTATGCCCTCTAGTTCTGGGCTCACCCACCCGAGGGAAGAGACTTTGTCTGTGGACATAGATACCACCATTACGCATGGGGGCACTTCCCACCTTGTACATGGCAGGTACTCATGTGACTCAGCCAACATTGTCTATCTTATACGTTGCAGGCAAGGATGCCTGGAGGCATGGTATTTGGGGAAACCGAGCAAAGGCTACGACAACGGATGTATGGGCACCACACAATAATCAACAGACAGGAGGGTTCCCTCCCAGTTGGGGAACACTTCAGTAGTTCAGGACATTTGACCTCGGACCTTCGGGTGACCATCCTCCAAGGTGGACTTCGGGACAGGCAGCAGAATAAAGTGGCCAAGCAGCGGCTGATAGCTAAGTTCTGTACCCATAGGGAGGGCCTCAACCGGGACCTTGGGTTCATGTCACATTACAGATGACCACCATTGCACTATATACACACACACACACACACTCCTACACACACACACACACGCGCACTCCACACACACCCTTACAGACACACACACTCCCACATGCACCCCCTCACAGACATAAGACACTCTGCACTCACTACACACACACACATACACTTTCTCACACTCACAACCCCCAACCCAGACAGACACGCACACACAGACAGAAAAAGATCCACATGCACACATATTTTTTGGGGGGTGAATTTGTACTTGCAGGGTTACACTGTACTTTGCTCAAAAACTGCATGCATTCATGTGGAACTCTGAGCTTAAAAACTGCATGAATTCAGTTATCTCACTTTTTAAGATTAGAATCAATCGAAACATCATGGCATAGACAGAGAACACAGGGGGCTAACACCTTCAACATATTGTCTAGCTATCACCATTGTTAATAGCTAACCTGAGAATGCAACTTTTTAAAAAAAGGTTTTGTGATTTACACATGAAAGAAGTGAAACTATCACTGTATTCTAACAGATGAAAGGCTTAATAGACAATCAATTTTTCAATGTATAATTTCAGTTACATCACACTGTAAAATTTTGGCTATAAATCCTGTGTGTTAGGATTGAGCCCTCCACTACCACCTGATGAAGGAGTGACTCTCTGAAAGCTAGTGGGCTTCCATTTAAACCTGTTGGACTATAACCTGGTGCTGTGTGATTTTTAACTTTATCCTATCCATGCCCCTCATGATTTTATAAACCTCCATAAGGTCACCCCTCAGCCTTGGACTATGTACAAGAGCTTCAATACTGTAAAAATTAAAATGCATATACAGGGTGACACTGAATTGAGATATTGCAAATGTTGTTTGTTCCCAGAATTTACATTTTTTTCACTCTATTTTGTATACCGTTCTACAATGTTTTCTTTGGCTGGTGAACTAGTGAAGAAGCCATTGTGTTTCTGCGGTAATATTAAATGGAGCAGTTTCTCTTTATCACTGGGGTGTTGAGAATAAGTGCATTTGCGTGAAGAGGACCCCATTTAATTGTGATACGGAGCTCTATGATGAACCAGAGCATGGATGTGATACTGGAAACCTCAGGGATGGAAATGAACTGGAAAAGATGCACCATGGTTCCAGTATGGGTGCTAACAGTTCTGTCATGACCACAATCAGAGAAGATTGAGAGCAAATGGCCAGTAAGGTCAATTCTCAATGTCAGTCTCAGAACCTTGCAGCAATGTTGCAAGTGATAAGATTCAAAGCACATTCACTTGAACAGAGTTAAAATTAGGTTCAAGAATTTGAATTTGAATGAACTCTCGACAACAATTAAGATATCTTCTATTTATCTTCCCACCAAACAACCAGCCCCTCATGCCACTGGATTTGCCACAGTCTATCACTCACTCAGCAGCACTCACTGGGCATTCAGGACACATAGCATACAATCCCTGTCCCTCACCCTCACACACATGCCACTGCTGCCAACATCACTCACAGCCCTCTTGCCACATCTAGAAAGCTCCACCTATTCAACTATGGCAGACTTATTACACAAAAGCAGTGTAATGTATTAATTTACAATTGATCCCACTGTTGCAGTTCAAGGTGGCACAAAAGGGAGAAAAGCCAAGCTAGTGAGGGACTGGATGTTTCACCTTCTGAACTCTGGGGAGGAGATGGTTCTCCACATCATGAGGTTGACTGCAACATAGCCCATGACATTTGACATTGACAACAATATTGGTTGAGGATGATGGTAGGTTCTTGCCTTATCTCCCTTAATTCCCAGCTCACCAGCATCTTGCTATCTAGCAATGATGAAGAAGCTGCTGATGGTATGACCAGAGATCTCTTGCTTTTGCACCCACTGACCCCTTCCCTTATAATCAACGTTCCCATTGTAATTTTCTGTTTTCAGGCACGTTAGGCTGACTGTCCAACCCTAGGCGGAGAAGATTCAGTAACACACCATTCTGAAGAGACACCATCATTTGATCTGCCATTCTTAAGCACCAACCACTGGCACTGCATTCAACTTCAATCACACATAGTGTTGGGATTAGTATGTACTGAGTCACTTGGCACGAGTTGGCATCACCAAGCTTGGGGGAAGATGGTTCATCTTCCATCTCACAGATGGTTGTGGTTACATACCAGTTCTGCTGTTGAATTACATTCCAGGAAATATTAATAGGTAAATACCTTTGACGCAGACTAAAATGTTGGCTGGTCTAGGAAAGAATCAGGAAGCACAGCAGAGTCTGGCTGAAACTACAGCTACTGGTCTCTCACTACAGCCTCGGATCCATTTTCCTGTTGTGCTGAAGAGCCAGAGAAGCTGTAGCTGCTGCTCCCATTGCTGTTGCAGTGTTTATGATTAGATTCCCAATAGTGTGGAAACAGGTCCTTTGGCCCAACCAGTCCACACCGACCCTCTGAAGAGTAACCCACCCTCCTAACTAATGCACCTAACTCTACGGGCAATTTAGCATGGCCAATTCACCTAACCTGCACATCTTTGGACTGTGGGAGGAAACCGGAGCACCCGGAGGAAACCCACGCAGACACGGAGAGAATGTGCAAACTCCACACAGACAGTCACCTGAGGCTGGAATTGAACCCGGGTCCCTGGCACTGTGAGGCAGCTGTGCTAACCGCTGAGCCACCATGCCACCCCATGTAAGGCAAGTTACCAAATCCTTTGTTCCTCTATGTGAGAATTTGGTGACTCTCCCTGCCAGATCCAGGAACCTTCCACAAAATCTTCAGAAGCACTCCAGGGTACTTTTCAGTAAGAACAAGTCAAATGTCTGGCCCTTTAAATAATGTTAGTGCCGCTAACTGCTTTATCCTTGGTGATCGTACACAACCAGTGCAGCTGTGCAATGTCATGGTTGTACCATTTTTAGAACATAGGGCATGTCCACATCAATGCCTTTCACTATATGAGATGCCAAGCAGGTCACACTAGAAACTGCTGACAGTGTCGCAATGTACACCCAGGAAAGTAGGTCAAAGAAAGTGAGGACTGCAGCCTTCGTCCAAGGCCCCAGAGGATCTTTTCAAATTCAGCAGATTTTCCTGCACATCCACCCACCTCAGCTACTGCATCAGTTGTTCTCGATGTGGTCTCCGCTACACCACAGAGACAGGATGCCAACTCATGGGAGTATGTCAGAGAACATCTCTGGGACACATGCACCCAAAAGCCCCACTGCCCCATGCCTGACCACTTCAACTCCACTTCCCAGCCCACTAAGGACATGCAAGTCCTCCTCCACTACCAAATCCAAGCCACCCGACCACTGGAGGAAGAATACCACATCTTCTGTCTGGGGACCATACAAATCACATGGCATCAACATCAACTTCACTAGTTTCCAAATCTCCCCTCCCACCACCTCATCCCAGATGCAACACTCCAACTTGGCCCCGCCCTCTTGGTACAACCTTCCTACCTAGCCACTCCACCCCCCCCTCCACCTGCATCCACCCATCACCTTTCCAGCTACCCTCTCCCAACGGCCCCCTATTTATCAATCACCCCCTTTGCATTCCTGCTGAAGGGCTTATACGTGAAACATCGACTCTCCTGCTCCTCAGATGCTGCCTGACCCGCTGTGCTTTTCCAGCGCCACACTTCTAGACTCTGACACCTAGGAAAGCAGTCACTTTCAAAAGTGTCTTTTTTAGTGTCATTAAGGGATATGAGTTTTGTGCCCTAAATGGTTGCCCTGGGGTGTTGGTTGAAAATCTGCCTTAAAACCTAGTGTTGGTAAATTTGAGGAGAAACATAACTAAATTATATTCTGGCATTTGAGTTTTTACCCAGATGGACAGCAACCAATTTTAGCTTGTTCCTGCAATTTTAAGTTGCAATTCCAAAAGTCATGCTACCTCTTAGATTATTGTTCATTATTTTTCCTATGTGAGCAGCAATGATCAGTGCATTCCAATTCTGGTGCTAAATTGACTCCTCTTGGTGCAACCATTAGCTTTTTTTGATGTAATTCTTAAGAACAAATGACAACAAAAAGCAAGATCATTATCATTGTTTTGGATTGTGGCTGTAAGTTTAATAGACTGTTTGCTTTCACATCTTACTCAAAGAATCAGTCTTGCAAAAGTTCTTGATGTTTAAAATTCAAGGACTGGAATACTAAATGAGTTCAGTTAAGAGACTTGCAGTTTTCATCATTTCATTTTGTCTCCATAGGTTAAACAACATGAAAACTCACCAACTAAAGCTCAATGTTTCCTTTATAGATGTGTGTTGGTTCTCATGTCATTTTTAATTTGATCTTGTGATTGTATTCCAGTTACATCACTCAGCACACGTGTGTAGTGTTTTTTTGTTTCTGTACTGAATTAGACAAAGTGGGACCTTTTATTTATGTCATTTTTTGTATGGAATTCAAATATTTAAAAATGAGTTAAGAAACTTCTCTTAATAATTAGAAAATGGGCTTTTGAGGAATATCTATTAAAATAGTTCCATGTTGCACACTTCATTCCAGATCATGATATTTCTTGTCCTTTATTTCATCTGGCATAACATGTTCTGTCACCTTTGTTCTATTCAAATAAACAGAAATGAGAAACCTCTTCTTTGAAAAGTCTCAAAACGATGCTAAGATTAGGTTCCTGTAACTAGTTGGTGCAATCATATAACATACTTCTTAAACACTGTCTTCATGGAGAAAATTGTCTTATTTTGTATATTAAAGCATTTCCCCAACCAATAATAAGTGGAAATTACTACAACTGATAAACTTCGCTATCCAAAGAGAATTGCTTCACTGTTAGAAGTGTTGCCACCTTTCACTTGCTACTGTTGTTATGCCTTAAAATCAAGTCCTGCCTTTTTGTACATTTTTATATATCAGATAAAATATAGAGAAGCCGTGGCATAGTGATAATGTCACCAGACCCAGTAATCCTGATTTCCAGGCTAAACTAAAACAAAGAACTGTGGATGCTGGAGATCTGAAACAAAAACAGAATTGCTGGAAACTTTGCAGCAGATCAAACAGCATCTGTGGAGAGAAAAGGAGAGTTAGTGTTTCGAGATCCAGTGACCCTCAGTCAGAACTGAAAGCAGCCGTGAAACAGTGATATTTATTGCTGACAATAGCAAGGTGGTGTTGTGGGTGGGGAAAGGAATGTGATGAATAGATGGAACAAGTGCCAAGAGAAAGAAAAAAAAAAGCAGAAAAAGGGATGGCTGGTAGAAAGCCAAGAAATGGTGATCATCTCTGAGAGAAAATCTGTTATTTTTGCATCTTGCCAGTTTTTTCCAGCTTCTCAACTGTACTCCTGACTGATTTATCCTGCAGTGTGGCCCAGGGTATGTTGAAATTTAGGGTATGAAACTAGACAGTCAGAAACTTTTTCCCCGGGTACAACAGAGTGTTACAAGGGGACATAAATTTAAGGTGAAGGGTGGAAGGTATAGGGGAGATGTCAGGGGTGGGTTCTTTACCCAGAGAGTGGTGGGGGCATGGAATGCGCTGCCCGTGGGAGTGGTAGAGTCGGAATCATTGGCGACCTTTAAGCGGCATTTGGATAGGAACATGGATGGGTACTTAATCTAGGTTAGAAGTTCGGCACAACATCGTGGGCCGAAGGGCCTGTTCTGTGCTGTATTGTTCTATGTTCTATGGTCCTTCATTCCTTTACCTGTATTTAGGAATTTACTGCGCTTGAACCATGTCTTTCCTAGCCTGACAGAGAAGAGGGGAAACCTGTTTAAAATCACAGGAGAGATATGAACACTGAAATATATCTAAAGCAGAAAATCATTTAACCGTACAAAGAAATGTTTGTTGTTAATAGAGTGGAAACCAGGTAAAAACAATGACTGCAGATGCTGGAAACCAGATTCTGGATTAGTGGTGCTGGAAGAGCACAGCAGTTCAGGCAGCATCCAAGGAGCTTTGAAATCGACGTTTCGGGCAAGAGCCCTTCATCAGGATTAAAATCACTAAGGAGACATGACCACTGTAACATCTGTAAAGGGAAGAATTGCTTAATTTTATAAAGAAATGATTGCTGTGAACAGATGCAGAGGAAATATGTATTAAAGCACGAAGAGATGTGATCTCTGTGGAATGTGCAGAGCAAAGAATTGATTAGCCTTAGAAAGAAAGCGACTGCCATAAAATGCATCAACTGGTTATTTGTCTAGTTTCACAATGAAATGCAAACTTCGTAATAGTTTTGAGTTGTGCATAGTTACATGACATTCAGAACAGTGAAGGAACTAGCATGATTTTACCATTTATAAATGTGTAAAATAAACTACGATTGGGAAGGCAGTCAGTTTATGGACCATGTCCCCTATGTGTAAAGTACTCATCGTCAGACCTTCAAGTCTCTCCATTTCTCATGTCACTTGAACACTACAATTGGCCTAGTTGGCAGAATAAGCTACCAGTGGTAGAACTTCGTACATGATGAGCCAAGTGGGTGAATACCTTTATTTGTCACCTAAAGATAGGGTATTAGTCCAGCGACTGGATGAACAAACTACTGGGATGGAGAAGTTGGATGGGGAAGGGTGGAACAAGACAAAGTATTGATGCACAAAGCTGAGGGCCAATGATGGATAAAGTCATGACATGACCTATAGGCAACAATCACTAGGGTGTGCAGTGGGAGGGTATATCCAGACCCACTATGTGAGAGGGCCAAGAATTACAAGAGGGCAGGACAAAGAATGGACATCAATACAAGGCAAAGCCACATGAGGCGGTTGACAGTGAAAACAGCAGCAAGTCTAAAAATAGCAACATTAATTGAGGATCCAAGGGGTCAATAACTGAATTTCTGGTGGACAAGAATACAAAGGTAATTGGTAAGATGATAGAAAGGCCTGGAATCCCAGGGTCCACCCAATGACAGGATGGACAATGAGCCTATCTGAAGAGACATGTACTAGGATTAGGGATATAGGCCCAGGTAGCAACCATGCCAAAAGCATTGTGCAAGAACTGGGGATACCGGTAACTTGGACCAACAAGTTACAACTACCATGTTCCTGCTCTAACAGGCCCTTACTCTCAACTTTCCAAGAGTCAAAGCAGAGTTACAGTGGGCAAAGGGTTGGGAAGCACAGTTCCATTCCTTAACATAGTACTTAAAATTATTATACTACATATACTTCAGTGTCGAGAGTGTGGTGCTGATAATGCACAGCAGGTCAGCGGAGGTGGGTGGTGGGGGTATTTGACGAGGGAGTTGCGGAGGGAAGAATATCCCTACTGTTGGAGTCTGTTTGTAAGTGGCAGAAATGGTGGAGGATGATGTGTTGTATCTGGAGGTTAGTTGGGTGGAAGTTAAGACCAGGGGGTTTCTGTCCTTGTTGCGATTGGAGGGGTGGGGTACTTCAGTGTCTGTAATGTGGAAACAGAGTACTGGTATGTAATTTTAATACAAAGTTGATTAGGACATTACCATTCCTTTAATATCCCATCTACCACTTCCCTGTTCCCAATTAAATTTGTCTGTTTTTGTTACTACATTCTCATTACATATTTCCACACCTTTACACTGATTACTTTGTTTTATTTTTGAGATTTTCAAGGTAACTCATACCGCAATTCAGCCTTCAGGCCATGGACATATCTCCTAAATAAAAGTTATTATTGCTCTCTCATCAAGGAAAGATGTATAAATTTCATTTATAACAGTTTTAAATAATTTCAGGTAATAAGATTATAGCAAAAAGCCAACGCTAAATGAAAACAAAATTTACAGTGGTTAAAACAGTGATTTTGCTGTTCTCTGTGCAATGTGAACAATACCTTCTGCCATTTATCTACTATGCTATGGAATCATCCTAATTTGGGTAATTTGGGTAAAAGCTGGCAACATGCATGAACAAATGTCACTTCTCCTTTGCACCCTGAGTGTTAGTTTCAGATGGGATTCAACAGTTTTGAGCTAGGTGATTTGGAGTATGGATAATCTGGGGTGGTGTGGGGAGACTATAGAGATGAAGGAGGAGTTAACAAGTTGCTGTACCTGTTACCCCGAACCACAACTAGTGCCATAAAGCACCAAGTTGCTGGATCCAATACTGGTCATGTCTCGAGAAACCAAGTGAATTTAGTTTTAAGAATGGAAATCCTATTAAAATGACACACACAGCCTCCTCCAAAGCTTTCAATCTTATCAGATTGGTCATTCACCTCTCATGAGGAGAAAGTGAGGTCTGCAGATGCTGGAGATTAGAGCTGGAAATGTGTTGCTGGAAAAGCGCAGCAGGTCAGGCAGCATCCAGGGAACAGGAGAATCGACGTTTCGGGCATAAGCCCTTCTTCAGGAAGGGCTTATGCCCGAAATGTCGATTCTCCTGTTCCCTGGATGCTGCCTGACCTGCTGCGCTTTTCCAGCAACACATTTCCAGCATTCACCTCTCATCCCACTTCTATTAACATTAAAGGTGGACAGATTTTAGGGAAGTGGGATCCTATTTTAGACTATTAACATATTAGAATCTCACCCAAATTAAATCAATCTATCCAATTTGGGAAGGTTAAAATTATCAGAATGTGTCTATTCCCATGCCTTCTCGAAGCAGCCATTCAAACAAAAAATTTAACAATGAAAAACATCTTTTATTGTACTCACCAGCTCCCATATGTCTCAGACTATTCCTCAGTAGAATACATGGATCCCTTAAGAAACAAGCAAACCACCAGGTGTTGCAAATGTTCATTTTTCAAAAATAAACAAGAAGCATTAGAAGTATTCATTTTTTTAAACATTCTTAAGGTTGGCAAAACAATCTTTTTTTTAAAAGCCTTTATTTCTGGAAGTAGCATTAAATTAGCATCCAAGTCAACTTATTTATATTGGGACTCCCAGTGCAACACAATCAAAAACTAGGCAGCAATAACTGGGCTAAAGGAAGTGTCCAGATTAACATCCAATGTCTAAGTATTGATCAACTTTATTAAACAGAAACTAACAATCTACTTTATATTTCTGAACAGCTTAATCAAGATGACCATCTTGTGATGATTAAAGACTCTCAAACTTCACCAGAGTAAAACTTAAATGTTTATCTTATGACACCTTCCACCAATTTTAGGATATATAGTTACATAGCCCCATAAGGTGAAATGGCAGATAAAAATAATCAAATATGATGTTTCTGCCATAGTTTAATAGGGGTGATGTGTTCTGCATGGCAACACTTATAATGCTTGTGTTCATATTACAAGATTAATAAGAGATCATTTGTCATACACAAAAAGCACTTTTCTCCTCCTCAAATGGATTACTTTGAAATAACCTTTTGACAGAGCCCATTGAACATTAGTCAGTTGGCAAGATCTAGTTTCCACCATAAATTGAATAGCAGAAATGTGTTTTTCCAGCTTTGAAAAGACTATGCGATCCAGATGCCAATAATCTTGATGCTTGTCTTCACTATTATCTCCATTTAAAACAAAACAGTAAAGTTTTATGAATTAAATGGATGCAGTTCAATAAACATTTTTTTTTAAAAAAAGGCTTCTCAGCAATTTGTTGACCAAACAGCTTTCAGAGACCCACAACCTGGCACCCTTCAAATTGTTTTCAGCTGACCCAACAATGACTAGTCAGAGTTCAGTAATAGGATACCTATCACATGCTGATAATTAAACACATTTCAAAGTGAATTACATCTTTCCCTAATGTGTGGAACAAAGTCCTATGCAATTGAAAGATTCAGGTGTTGCTTGTTTACTACTCTGAACTTCAGTTTACCAAAATGTGCAAAACTTCCAGTAATGAGAATTCAATGAAATTTTTCTTACTTTATTTGGGATCTTCTGACAGGATGTACAGTATCAAAAACTGAATGAAGCCCAAGTTTGGTATCATCACCCAAAGAAAATATAGAGTTACCTACAATGGAAATTGATTTTAATATCTGTAATTTAATATTCTGCAAGATTCAGTCTCTAGTTTAGGTTGGTACCTTCATTTAAAAACTGAAGAATCATGTTAGAATTGTGGGTGCAATATTTGGGCAGTGGGAGGAAACAATTGCTGGCTTATATTTACAAAAGTACACATCACTTATGGTATAAAAATCAAATTGTTGCTTCAAACCTCTGAAGCTATGGGATTGAATGGACTTGTATGTTTGGTGTGTGATCATTGTTAGTAGGATTGGTCAGTCTGAAAAAAAGGGGAGTTAAGCTTTGTCATTATAAGATGCTGCATTTTCTTCTGTATATTAGATGCATATTCTGAAAATTTGCATTGATTTTCTTCCTGTTATAAACAATTCTATTTACTCATTCTTAACACCAGTAGGAAAAATGAATAATGTTCACATTTTATAATCTGGTTTTACTGTGACTATTATACATTTGTGTGCAATATTGATTGGCTGAATGTTCAAGATGTTCATGTTCACTTTGGTACAATCAGTGCTGGAACACATCATCCAGTTGTCCTTCATTGTGTCAAGTGGCACTGGTGAGTGGTGGTCACTACTAGCTGATCTTGTGGAGATCTTAA
Organism: Chiloscyllium plagiosum; assembly: GCF_004010195.1. Lineage (NCBI taxonomy): Eukaryota > Metazoa > Chordata > Chondrichthyes > Orectolobiformes > Hemiscylliidae > Chiloscyllium > Chiloscyllium plagiosum. The sequence continues at coordinate 26,892,024 of NC_057724.1, forward strand.
ATCCATTGTGCGCTTACAGTACAAAATTACAGCCAAAACTATTAAGTGAGCTCAGACCAATGAAAATAGCAAGTTGTTTAAATAAAAAATTAGAAATGGTTTCAGATTGTGACTTGGTGTTGTCAGAAAGATGAAATTTTTTGATTGTATTGAAAAAATTGTGGATGCTTTAAATATGAAACACACAAAAGCAGAAATTGCTAGAGAATCTCAGCAGGTCTGGCAGCATCTGTGGGGAGAAAATGGTTCTGAGGCAGAGTCACTTGTCTCAACATTTAACCCTGTTTTCTCCCCACAGATGCTACCAGACCTGCTGAGTTTCTCTCGCAATTTCTGCTTTTAGTGCATTTCAGATAAGATTTTGGGTCTGTCAAATGTAATTGCATCCATCAGAACATTGCTGCCACTCTATGCCCAAATAAGAATCCAGGCTGGAAGTTCAAATACTTGATTATTAAAACAGGTGCTGATTAAGTTTTTCACAATGTGAATGGAGCATAAACAAATTGAAGATCAGCCATATTTAACAGCAATGCCATATGAAAGGAAATGATTCAGATCCAAATCAATGTCATGAATGCTGGAAAGGGAATTGGTGTTTTGGTTGAAGTAACAGCAGCTATAAGGTCCAAAAAAGATGTCATAATGTGTTTTGGCATTTAAATTCACATGATGGGAATTGTTTGATGTGATTAAGAGAACAATGTAATTAAGACATTCTGATTCTGAAAGTCTAATGCTGTTCCCCACGGCCATCTCTGCCTACATGGAGATTATCAACTATTTCTGAAGTGTTGCTGATAGCTTACATAAACTCGGAATTTTAGTGAGATGAAATTACTATTCAGGCAGGATTCAAACTTTTGATGGATCAAAGCTGACTTTTCAATAGTTTGTCATAGTATTATCAAAAACTAATGACATTTCTGTTATCTGCCACCACAGCTGGGGTATGAACTCTCCCAAAAAGCACACAGCAAAATTTATAGTTCATAGTGCCTCATGCTGCGCAGGTAATATTTCCACTGTTGTCGATCTTATGGTTCCTATGCCCTGAGTAAGAGATGTGTAATCAAAATGGGTTTAATAGCCATGAGCATGATGAAGTCCTGTCTTTTCATTGAACTACTTAGTGGGCGGCACGGTGGCACAGTGGTTAGCACTGCTGCCTCGCAGCGCCAGAGACCCGGGTTCAATTCCCGCCTCAGGCGACTGACTGTGTGGAGTTTGCACGTTCTCCCCGTGTCTGCGTGGGTTTCCTCCGGGTGCTCCGGTTTCCTCCCACACTCCAAAGATGTGCAAGTTAGGTGAATTGGCCATGCTAAATTGCCCGTAGTGTTAGGTAAAGGGGTAAATGTAGGGGTATGGGTGGGTTACGCTTCGGCGGGTCAGTGTGGACTTGTTGGGCCGAAGGGCCTGTTTCCACACTGTAAGTAATCTAATCTAATGTAAGTAATCTAATCTACACAATTCAGAGACAAATGACTGCACGATTGCTTTTGAAAAGGCCAAGCTTCACCAATGTCTGAAGAAGTAGGGGCAACTTTTTCACACAGGGTGATGTTAGCCATGGAATGAGCTAGCCATGGAATGAGGAAGTGGTGGAGGCTAGTAAATTTGCAACATTTAAGGGATTTGGATGGGTATATGAATAGGAAGGGTTTGGAGGGAGATGGGCTGGGTGCTGGCAGATGGGACTAGATTGGGTTGGGATATCTGGTCGGCATGGATGGGTTGGACCGAAGGGTCTGTTTCTGTATTGTACATCTCTATGACTAAAGTGCATAACTCCAAATCCAATTTTTTTTAATCCTGTAGATGTTAGTGTATGTGTTCCAGATGCACTTATTGTCTCATAGCTACCATGTGAGCATCTTGTGTTCAAATGAGTAAGATGAATACAGTCTCCTTAAATGATATTGCCTATTCTTTCAGCAGATTACTTATATTACAATATTCTATGTGCAAAATGTGACTGACAAAGCTATTTAATCGTGAGCTACCTGTGCGAAATTTTAACATTTCTATAACAAAACTCCAGCTATATTCTTGAAGGAGTGGAATTTTCTTTGTATAATTTTTCTTAACAATGAGATATGGAGTGTAACTCCTAATCCATCAGTGTACACATTAATAAAGCAAAAATATGAATGATCTGAATTAACCAACACAGTCTCTTAATTTACTTCGTTATTTACAATTAATTTCTTCACTTAGTGATGATTATGTGGGGAAATGTTCCTGTGTGGAACAGAGTGCAGACATAAGCCATTTGCCACTGAGGTTTTTTTACAGTGTTGTATTAAGTATTTAAGTTGCTTGTGTAAGCTTTCTTTAACAATGTCTGCACGTGATGTGCAGGGGACTTGTGGCATTTTTATTTGACTACACAGCTATAAATGTAATTATCAATATCAACACGTTTTACTGACAATCTGAATTGAACAGCATGGGACAATGTTTGTTGTGAACAGTTTTGCAAAGACAAAAGACAAATTGAAAAGTTCTATTAACATTGTATCTTTACTAGTTAACATTCCTTTCTCTGATCAGAGGTTGAAGTTTCAACTAAATATTCTGAACGAAAGTATGGTAGCGTACACGAGCAACTAGCCATTTAAAAAGGTTTCATTTCCTAACGTTACTACTGCATAAATTTCACTTCCCTCCCCAATATTTGAGCAGAGTGTAAAAGATGTTAATGATAAACCAATACGTCTCTTTAAGATGGAACACAAATCCAAAGGACGTCATCATTCGGCAAAACATTTGTTGCTTTCTCCTTTTGTTTTAAAAGGTCATTTTTAAAATAGACCAGTTTTCACAGAGAAAGCTTTATTCATAATTACAATAGACAGTTTTGTTGCAGAATTCCTTCAGCTATTACAAAGTCCTTCGGTTGTCTCTGGGCTAATTGCGTTGAACAGCCTCGAATCAAGCTTATTGTGCTGTAAATTCATCAATTCATAAAGTCACTTCAGTCTAAGTTGGCCCTCAATGTGTTCTTCAAAATAGCATAACACACTACTTTTTAACCAGCCAGTATGTCTCTTGCTATGTATATCAACTGGCGCAGCTAACCTGTTACAAAAACATTGCTGCATTTTGGCAATATTACCTGCAGCACAGATGATGCTACAGCACTAATCCATCACATTGGGTGTATTTTTAATTTTTTTTGAATTATGAATCCTGTAGACAAATGTTTCAACTGAGGCTGCACTGAAGGAAAGAGGCTTGAAGTACGTGCTGTACCCAGCCGTGGTTTCACTGGAGTGTGGAAACGTTGTCAGTACATGGTTGAGTTCAATTTAAAAATTGTCCATCAATACAGAATGGATGTTTTCATGTATGATCTATCTGCAAGAGAATAAAAATAACATTTTAGAGTTTATCAGGCAATGAAAGAATTTAGATTTAAAATTGTGTGGTAGTGCAGGGAAAGGGTTGTGAAGTGTGACCATGAACAGAAAGTGAAACACAGTGGAATAAGAATTCAACCATTCAACCCATCACGCAAATTCTGTTTATTTTTGAGAAAAATGACCATGTCTATTACCACATGATTGAACCTTCTCTCGAGTGTATCCAGTTTGCTTTTGCATATTTGAATTTAATTGCTTAGTGATGATCTAATCAGCAACCTAGAGAGTGACTTCTCCCGGCATAGTGGAGTCACTTGGGGACAGTATTGGTTGAGTGCTGCACTTTATCTCGCCCTGGATTGTGACCGAGCTGAGGTCTCCTGTTGAACAAGAATTTCAGCTCTTTTTGTTTGATTATAGTTGTACCTCTAAGAATGAATCCACCCAGGTTCTGTTAAGAGGTGATCAACCAGAAACATTGGCTCTATTCTTTGTCTTCACAGATGCGCTCCTGTTGAACATTTCTAGATGTTTCTGTTTTTACTTAAAATCTTTCTTTTGACTAGCTTGTACAGCTGTGCACAATTTGTTCACACTCTAATTATCTATTTCCTTACATAAAACTAAAGCAATATGTTTTTGCCCTGCATTCACCTGTCGTTTCGATATATTTCATACTGTATCCATAAACAAAACTTGCACCTTCAATGTTTTTAAAAGAAACCATGCTTTTTTGCATTCCCAGTAGTTTGAGTGTCTCTTGTGCTGGAACTGGCAATCAGTGCTGCTAATGACATCCTTTGTGTGACTCTTGACCATTGAATGCTCACTGCCCCTCCACTCTGTCACTTTTTTTTAGAATTTATAGAATCCCTACAGTCTGGAAACAAGCCCTTTGGCCCAACATGTCCACACCGACCCTCCGAAGAGTAACCCACCCAGACCCATTCCCTTACATTTATCCCTGACTAATGCAGCTAACCTACATATCCCTGAATGCTATGGGCAATTTTAGCATGGTCAATTCACCTAACCTGCACATTTTTGGATTGTGGGAGGAAACTCACACAGACACGGACAATGTGCAAACTCCACACAGACAGTCGCCCGAGGTGGGAATCGAACCCAGGTCCCTGGCGCAGTGAGGCAGCAGTGCTAACCACTGAGCCACCATGCCACACTTTATTCACCACTATATGCACCAGATCTGATTACATCCTAAACAAAGCTTACACCTTGAAAGTATATATGAGTTTGTCCAAAAACTAAAATAAAACAAAGCACTTGATTGGAGATCTGAAACAAACCCGTGACCCACAGTCCAGTCACCCACCATACTCAAAACATTAACTGTTTTCTCTCCATAGATGCTGCCAGACCTGCAGAGGTTCTCCACCAATTTGTGCTTTAGTCAGCATCGCAGTTTAGATTAGATTAGATTCCCTACAGAGTGGAAACAGGCCCTTCGGCCCAACAAGTCCACAGTGACCCTCCGAAGAGTAACCCCCACCCCCCCCTGACTAATGCACCTAAAACTATGGACAATTTAGCATGGCCAATTCACCTGAACTGCGCATCTTTGGAATGTGAGAGGAAACCGGAGCACCCGAAGAAAACCCACGCAGACATGGGGAGAATATGCAAACTCCACACAGACAGTCGCCTAAGGCTGGAATCGAACCTGGGACCCTGGCGCTGTGCGGCAGCAGTGCTAACCACTGAGCCACCGTGCCACCCAGTTAGCTCAATTCCAGGGTTATTTTACATGGGTAACTACTTTTGGCATGTGACTGCATTCCCTGCAGGTGCAACAGCAACAAACACAACTTTTCCCTGTCAAACTAACACTAGTTAGTATCACTGGATCAGATATCAGGTAATTTCAACTCTGTATCAGAATGATACATTATTAGGTTATTGGAGCATTCTTGCATCTCATTCACTACCAACTACATCCAGGCCAATTTTTTAATTTGATTGTTCTTTTTTAAGTCTCTTTCTTTTGCATTTTGCCCCTAATTTTTGAAATTTGGGATGAATGTATTCCCCTTCTATTGTGCTTGCTTATTCAATTGTGTTTCTTCCTCACCCTCTTTTACTACATGGGATTCGGGGAGAGCTTACCAATTGGATGCAAAATCGCAAAATCGGTTTGATGGTAGGAGACATATTGGTGGTAGAGGATTGTTTTTCAGAATGGAGGCCTGTGACCAATGGTGTTCCGCAGGAATCGGCGTTGAGTCAGTTGAGTAGTTTGTCACTTATACACAATTATTTGTATAAGAATTCAGAAAGTGTGGTTTGTAAGTTTGCAGATAACCAAAATTGGTGCTATAATGAAGAAGGCTACCTCTGAGTACAAAGTGATCTTGATCAATCGGGCCAATGAGCTGAGGAGTGGCAGATGGAATCTAATTTAGATAAATGCGAGGTGTTATCTTTTGTTAAGACGAACAAGGGTAGGACTTATACAATTAATGGTAGGGCCCTAGGTAGTGATGTTGTACAGAGAAACCAAGAGATTCAGGTACATAGTTCTTTGACAGTTGCATCACAGGCAGACAGGATGGTTAAGAAGATAAGGCAAACGTGCAAAATACTTTCTTAATTGCTCAGACCAATAAGTGTAGGAGTTGGGATATGTTGCAGTTGTACAGAATATTGGTGAGGTCAATTTGGAGTACTATGTACAGTTCTGGTTGCCCTGCTATAAAAAGAATATTATTAAATTGGAGACGGTTCAAAAAAAAGTACAAAGATGTTGCCAGTACTGGAGGGTTTGAGTTATGAGAGGCTGGATAGGCTTAGACTTTTTTCACTGGAAGACAGGAGGTCGTAGGGTGACCATTATAGAGGTTTATAAAATCGTGAGGGACAATATCTATTAGTGGTGAAAGGGCTTTTTCCTAAGGTAAGGGAGTCCAAAACTAGAGGCGATATTTTTAAACTGAGTGGGGAAAGATTTAAGAGTCCTGAGGGGCAGCTTTTTCATACAGAGGGTGTTTCCTACATGGAATGAACTACCTGAGGAAGTGGTAGATGCAGATACAGTTATAGCATTTAAAAAGACATTTGGACATGTACATGAATAAGAAAGTGATATAGGCCACACACACACACAAATGGAACTAGTTTAGTTCCATACGCAAATGGAAACTGGCATGGACGGATTGGACCGAAGGATCTGTTTCTGTGCTGTATGACTCTGTAGTGGTATGTGTTCCCCATTGCTATCCAACATAAACAAATGCAAACTTTTTCTGAAGATGCTAAAGGGGTTTAACAACGGATCAGAAGTGGGTTAATGCATGCCAGTATCCAATCTAACATTTGGCTTAATTAGTCATTATACTGCATTATTTCTGAAGCAGAGCAATGTTTGGGTTAATAGCACATACAGGGCTCAGCTGACACCTCCACAGTAAAGTGTCATATAATTTCAGATGCACTGAAAATAAGTATACAAAGGGCAATTGTGAGCAATGCTTCTTGAGTCCACTTTTTACATTAAAAAATGCAGAATTAACCAGAAATTGTGTAGTGCAACAACCCACATTGTGTCTAACTTCCATATACCCCAGATGTCCCTATTTAGAACCCTGTGATATCATCAAAATTCTCCATTCCTTTGTGCAATGGTGAATCGCACCATGTTATGAAATCTGTAAATGAAGTAGGGTTGTTACCAAGCATACCAGTTACGAAGTGACAGCTTTAATTCTGTATTTATCTTTCAACACAATTTGATTAAATAAAAAACATTGGATCATGATTTTATCCAGTTTTTCAATCTTAATTCTAATGTCACTGTTTAGTTCATTTAAGAACAGGAAAAAGCTAATTAGTAACAGAGCTTTGTGCATTTATCATGTTTTAGAGCCTACAACATGGTCAGAAATGTAGGGGCAGGAAGGATATAAACAAGAATAGCAAACAGGAAGAAGACAGAATGGTAATTCTCTGGAGCATGACCAACTTGGGAATTTTATGACGACAAGATTTAATTGATACTTTATAAGTAGAAAGTGTAGTCACGTCCTTGCTTGGATATGTAGCAGAATAATTCAGTCTATGAACCATACCATGTAAGGATATATTCCCATGGGTTGTAAAACAAAAGCTTTTTTTTATAAATAAGCCTTTCTGTCCCTAAAGCTGCATAAGCAAACACTGTAAATGTGTAAACCACATTTGATATCTCAGGGCTTTATCTTCACCTGCAGGAATCTTTCATTTTATGCATCAAAACAGATGCACATTCCACCTCCCATCCTGGAAGAATTATTTACTGGTTTAATAAAGATTTTTTCCACTTTGATTTCAGATGTTCTAGCAATTCATTCCTCACACTTATACAGGCTCTGGCTCAAGTCATGGCAGGAGCTGTTGCTTGACCCTTCCAGCTGAATGTGTGAACACTGATGAATTTTGTCAGCTTTAGGTCCATTTGTGCTTTGCAAAACAGCGAGACCTCTACTCTGCTGTTTTATTTTTAATTTGATGGAAGTCATTTTGTTGCATAATTCTACTTATCTGATTTTAATGTACACGTTCATTGCTTACAATTTTTAATTTTGTCAATTTGTAAATTCCACAAATATGACTGTCAATATTTATGTATAGATAGATATTTACCTATTTTAAGTATTATGCATTTTGAAATGCTTAAGTTGCTTACTGTGTGCAGTAAAAGCATATTAAAACTTAAACTGGGAAAAGGTTGTTCATCCGTGGACTAAATGTGTTAATTGATTTTAAAAGGAACTAATACCACACCAACGCTTCAGCTGTATTGCTGCTGACTCCACAATCAGAGTAAAATAACTCTCCAGAGATGAACCAAATAGAGAAACTTGAGTCTTCCCAGTAGCATGAAGAAAACGAGCTTCAAGTAATCTCGGTGAGACAATTGCAGGAGATTTCGTAAAAACTTGAACAAAAGGCACATTGTCCATATAACGTCAAAATTTCCCACTATTGTCTAGAAGGAAGATTTCATATATAAGGCTGAATATTTTAAACAATGTTACAATGGTCCATTCGGCATTTGAATACATAATATAATGACTGACTGCAATCTGTTTAACTCATCATTCATCACTGAAACATTTAAGTGGCTTGATTCTATGTGTCTTCTGCCTTTGTATAAGGAATATACAAATAATCAAGTTTTCTCTCTGTAATTTGTGCTATTTAACTTTGAGTAACAATATTTAATATTATTGCTAGTTTCCTGCTTGGATGGTGACTACACATTTATCTGTTAGTTTTAAATGTCAGTGCTTTCTTTATCATGCACGAGTTTTCTTCACCTTCTTATATGAAAAGGAAACTCCATGTGTTGTGGCCTGATTTTGACGCTGGTGAGCATTCATCCTATGCAGGTATCTGAAGTCAGTAAGAAATTCATAGCGCACTTGATAGTTCTTGAAGCACAAATTGTTTCCTGTGGGTATTGGCTAAGGAAACAAACTTCCCCAAATATGTGATACTTTGTCCGTTTTCCCACTTTTTATGTACTGCTGTCATGGAAAAATAAGATTTTCAGTTCCCCCACTAACCCCATTCCACCTGCCAGGGATTCCGTATGGATCGATTTGAGATCTTTAAAGCAACAATGGAGATTTCAGGAAAACTGTCCAATGACCCAGGGCAGCTAAATTCACAACTTCAAATGGGCAGCTGATTCAAAGCTCTTGATGAAACTACAGATATGGATTTGATTTTGTATACATGCCTAAACCAAAGTTGGAAAGATGGTCTGACCCAGAATCTAAGTATAATTTCCTATGATTGATTGCATTACCTTTTTTTCTGTAGACTCCCTATTAGCAGAAAATAGTAAGTAATTAGAGAGAATAAATTACCCCAGTTGAAAGAAGTGGTTAATGAGAAGTTTGCCTCTCATTGGTATGTCTTTGAAAATTGATAAATGTGTACTTTTAAAACTGCACAAGTTCAAATAGCTTCCTTCTGTGGAGTAATTTCTGTTGGATATTACTCAGCAGTAAGGAAATTAACCTATCCTCAGAAATACTTTTGGAAATATATTTGTTTGATTTGACCTTTTGACCAATCAAATGTTGTAGGTATTCAAAATATCCAAGCCCTTATTTGTAACTCTTGAATGTAGAGATTTGTTGTACAGCATTAACATTTTCATTTTCACATTTAGTACTGTTTCCTGTGCAACAATTTTCCTGTTCCACTAGTGTGACCTGGTTGCTGATTATAGTTCTACATGGTAGGGACAGTGGCTGAAGGGTCAGGAGCCAGATTCTCATGCTGAAAGTGAGACTCTGAACACTGGACTAATCCCATCTCCGTGAGAGATGGTGGAATTTTCAAGGAACCCAGGCCTGAAGTGGAGGCAGACCAAGTCTAGAGCAAACAACCTAAATGGACCATTTCTATTCCTAAAAAGCCTCTGCCTGGGGCATTGAGACAGTTAGTGGCTCCCCATATATAATTTTGAAACACTTTAAACCACCCCCTCACTCATTACCTGCTTTATAACAGAACTCCCAGTCCCTATTCTAATGGTTGCAAGTCATTGTTTTTACTCAAGTAGAATATAATTTTAATTAGATTCTCTTATTACAGGAATGTTAGTTAGAAAATGTTTTAAATCCAAGCATTTAAGAGTGTTCCACTGCATCAATAGCTATGCCTTGGTTCTTGTGTGTTGGATGGGAGTTGAGCTGATGTTGGATGGACATGTAACTTCACAAAGGAGAAAGTGAGGTCTGCAGATGTTGGAGATCAGAGCTGAAAATGTGTTTTCTTCCCGACCTCTCCGCCCCCACCCCAGTCTGACCTATCACCCTCACCTTGACCTCTTTCCACCTATCACATTTTCAACGCCCCTCCCCCAAGTCCCTCCTCCATACCTTTTATCTTAGCCTGCTGGACAAACTTTCCTCATTCCTGAAGAAGGGCTTATGCCCGAAACGCCGATTCTCCTGTTCCCTGGATGCTGCCTGACCTGCTGCGCTTTTCCAGCAACACATTTTCAGATGTAACTTCACAAAGCCAAGTGAGGCAGGTAAGAGGATTTTCATCAATGTCCAAAAAACCAAAAGAACTGGAAATGCTCAGCATGTCTAGCAGCATCTGTGAAGAGAAATCAGAGTTAACGTGTTGGGTCCAGTGACTTTTCCTCAGAACTGTTCTGAGGAAGAGTCACCAGACCTGAAATGTCAACTCTGATTTCTCATTAATATCGTGACATGTGCTTGGCAGCTAGGTCTCTCTGCCTAAAATGGATTTTAAGTGACTTGGCAGACATGCTGTTTGTCATCAAGCATGCCTGTGTGCACTCAGGTGCTAAAGTTATACTGAACATATTAATATACTATAATAGTATCTTCATAGCATTTATCTAGCCTTGTCTGCTGCCATTTCCAGACTTCAGCTCATCGTGGACATTTGCTGTGGCAATTCTCTAATTGAGCAACTGGTTTCCAAGTCTAACCACTCATTGCATTAAAAAAAATCCATACTTTAATGTTGATTCTTCTCCTAGTCACCTTAAATCAGTGGAGAGAGACAGACACACACAGTTAATGTTTAGTTTGATGTGATTCTTCACAACATTGGTTTCTCTTTCTAGAGATGTTGCGAGACCTGTTGAATTTCTCCAGCATTTTTTTTAAATTTCAGATTTCCAGAATCTGAAGTTATTGCTTTCATTCACCTTGAATCAGTGTTGAGTTCCTGATCTTTTTCTGTCAAAGCAGTTTTTCCCAATCTCCTTTGTCAAAACCCCTCATGATTTTGAACATCTGTAAAATTTCAAGTTAACCTTTCAGAAGGCAAACACTTCAGCTTCTCCAATCTACTGGTGTAAATGAGAACCATCATTCCACGAATTATTTTCATCAATCTTTCCCTCCTTTAAAGCATTCAAATGAAAGGTAGTGATCAGTATTGGACGTAATAGTTCAGTTGAGGCTTAATCAGTGTTTTATAAAGATTCTTGTCAACCTCCTTGCCTTGCACTCCTATGCCTCTGTTTATGAAGTCCAGGATACGGTGTGGGTCTTGTATGCTTTTTAGTTTAATCATTTTTTCAACATCCCTGCCATCTTTTGTTATATATACCCCCACGTGTCATTTATTCTTGCACCCCTTTAGAAATGTGCCCTTTATTTTGTATTTTCTCTTTGTTTTTCTTCTCATGAAAATATATCATTGCGCAATTCATGGCATTAAAATTTCTTCAGTCAATCCATTTCACAAGCCTATCTGTCCTCTGGATGTGTATCACTTTCCTGTCCACAGTTCACAATACGGTTTTGTAGTCCTCTGCACATTTTTAAATTATGCCTTGCGATGGACCCAAGTCTCGGACATGAAACTGAACCAGGAAAATAGTGGCCCTAATTTCAATACCTGTAAAACGCCTTCCTCTAGTCCAGTAAACAAGCTATTTACCAATATTGTTTCCACCCATTCTGCCCTTATCAAGTCTGTCATAACATCAAAAATGTTAAATTAATCACACTTCTTACCTTGTGACAAATTTGTGTTGGCTTCCTTTTTAAATGAATCTACTTGTTCAATTCCTTTCCTCTGTATCAGATCATCTAATCTGTAGCTGGCATATTGTTTCCTCTACATCTTCTTTTGAACATTTGAAAGGATGGAGGTATTCAGCTGTAACCTGCCTATTTTGCTCATTAAGCATCCATCATTGAGGCTAGTTATTCTTGAACAATCTCGGATTAAAAACATAAGTTATAAATATGATCTTGTTTTGTGCATAGCTATCAAACTGTGAAGAAACTGATGACTGTACAGCTTTGTCCTCACTATTACAGTACACAGCATGTTGAACAATGTTGGAACAACTAAATTTGATTCCTTTTTGGTGACTAAACTGGTAATAAATAAAAAGGAACAAAAACAGAAATTTTTGGAAAAGCTCAGCATGCCTGGCAGCATCTGTAGAGAGAGAGTTAATGTTTCAGGTCCAGTGACCTTTCCTCAGAACTCCACAAATGGATCCTGGGTCGATTAACTTGACCATTATAAACATTTTAATATTCACCGAACTGCCAGCTTATCTAAACTTTAAAAAATCTCCCACTGTGGTTCACAGATTGTGATGCCTTTGTTAAATTAACAAAGGTGTAGACGTTCTGGACCTCTTCATATTCTTCCTCAATCGCAGGCTGAGAAAATCACATTATACCTTTTGGAAAAAAGAGGCCATATTACATCCTGGTTGAAATTGTTTTCCTAATTTTTTATTTGTTTCTTCAACGGAAAATGAAAATGCATGCAAGGGAGAATACAAGCTGTAATCTAACTAATCAATTCTATCCAATCTGGACTCCAAACAAGGGCCTGGCACTCAAACGTAACAGAAAATTAGTTGTGAATCCTTTTGAAATTCATTATTCTAATTGCCAATAGAAATGTTTATAATTGAGTATTGCATGATTCAACTCTTGGACAGTTGGCTGTTATTAATGCTCACAATGTTAAAACATTTATTTTGCTGTTTTATCTGATGCAATAAGCCAAGTCCATTTGTTTATATTAAAATCTTAACTAAAATTTACCTTGACTTCACTAAAGTTGGGCGAATGTTTCTGAGACAATAGTAACTTGACTGTGAACAATTTGAGAAGTCCACTTCTACCTCCTTCCCAAAATCCACAACAGACTGTTCTAGTGGCTCCATTTTCAGTCTGTTCTTGCCAATCAGAACCAATTTTTTCCTATCTCAACTCTCTTGTTCAAGGTAGGTAGTTTCCTACCTTGCAAACTATTCTAAAGAGGCAAAAAAAGATGATCTTAATGTTTTCCAGAAAGAAATCTGGAAATTCCCCTTGGATATCTTAAACACCTTACAAAGCTGCAGAAGGTCATTATTTGAATATCTTCTTCTCTTCCATCCCCGATTTATGATGGTTTGAAAGCTCTCCACTTCTTCCTGCGCATCCAACACCACTTGTTCTTTGCTTGGTTGAGCTCATCCTCACTTTGTGTGGTTTGTTGCATTTTATATTGCCTCACTTCCGCCATGTCAGGTGTAGTTATGGCTGGGTCCCAGTTATGGCTGTACCTTTTGAAAGGTATGTGAAACATTCCTTATTCCAGTTCTATTCTGAGGAGGGGGAGTGGGGTGCATCTACAACTCCTTCCCTGATACATAAATGATGTCAATGGTGCTTCTTTCTGCTCTTGTCTGGAATTGGAGAAAATGTAATCACCAATTTTCTATCCCTCTCTCTCACCTGATCCATCTTTAACCCTTTCCTTCCTTGAACTTGCTGTTTTTCATTTCTGGATGTAAGTTGTCCACCAAAATCTACTATAAACTGAATGACTCCCATAATAAAGCCCTTCTTCACTCCATACAACTTGTCCCCACCAGCCTCTTCTCAACTTCCTTTTAACTTAATCTCTCCCCTTACTGTCCAAAGACCCAAACAGACCTTCGAGTTGAAGCAATGATTTACATGTACTATTTTCTATCAATCTACTGTGTTCACTGTTCACAATGTGGTCTCCTCTACGTGGGGGAGACCAAACACAAACTGATAGCCACTATGGGGAACACCTCTGCTCTCTCTGTATAAATGAACCCAGCCTCCTAATGTTTGTAATTTTGATAAGAAACTTGCTCCCATACTAACATTTGTCCTCTGTCCATTGTAGCAGCTCAGAGAAACTCAATGTAAGCAGGAGGAACAGCAACTCCTCTTCCACCTGGTTACTTTACACCTGCAGGAGTCAATATAGAGTTCAAATATTTCTGCTCTCCACCTTGACTTTAAACTCTCCCAGTCCTATGTCTTGTTGCCATTGCACAGCCGAGCAGACACTATTTTACATCTCTATTTCATGTTTCAGCATTCCTTTTTACACTCTGAAACCTCACAATCAGTTCCACTCTCCTCTCCTACCCTTCTGTCTAAAGTATTTAAAGAAAAACACTTTTCCAGCTCTGAAGAAATTACAGCGGACTCAATGTTAACTCTGCTTCTCTCTCCACATATGCTGCCAGATCTGCTGAGTTTCTCTAACACAGTTTTAAAATTTGAATCCATAATTCTTCCTCAGTCCAAATAATCCATAATTTCCTCCTCCTACTGAAATGATAGCCTTTGAAGAATGTGCCCAGCACAAAAATTTCCTGTACTTGGCAAGGGTAATAGTTATCTGTTACATGGGTGGTGACTTTGAAAGCAATTGTTCAAATACTTCCTAGCATCAAAGGAAATTTATTTATTTTTTGACCTAAAGGATTTTTTTTGCATCGTCACATTCCCACCTTACTTATCGCATTCATAACCCACATCAAACAACAGCTTATGATTCCTTCATTAATTTAATTTTTTTAAAAGTCTGCCTCTGTGTTATAACAGACCGAAAGAATGCACTGGCACTCCATTCTCACTATTTTATGGGTTACAATATCAAATAAAAATACATTTTCGAAATAAATACTATTTCAAATTCATGGTTTAAATGACAAGATCTAATTCAGTGCAGTTACAGGTTTATTATCAAAACAAAGCTTTTGCAATCATTGATTAAAGGAGACAAAAACATAGAAGTATAAACGCCTTTGCAAAACAAGAAATTTCTTCTTTCCCTAAGAAAGTACCTATGCGCGCATTTTGGGGTTATTTAGTTACAGCTTGGCTTTGGTCAATGGGTCATTCTTGAAATCTAATGATTACATGTTAGAAGTCTGCTGCTCTGATTCTCTGGCACATGTGGTCAAGCCAATGGCATAGCGGCAATGCCTCAGAATAATGTTCTGGGAATATAGTTCAAATCTCACCATAGTGGCTGGTGGAATTTGAAGTTAATTTAAAAAATAAAACAAAAATTCTGCAATAAAAAGCTAGCCTAATGGCAACAATGTTGCAATTATTGATTATCGCAAGACCTCCCTCCCCCTCCTCCTTCCAACCCCACTCAGAGTTGTCTATCCTGGTCTGTTGTGACTCCAAGCCCACAGAAGTGTGGCCGACTCTTAACTGCCCTCCAGGCAATTAGGGATGTGCAATAGCTGAACACATTTTTGATAAAAGTCACTAATATCATTGTCCCCAAAGTTCTACAGACATTAGTTTGCTCAGGAAATACACTTTTGAGATGTGTCTTCAATCACTGTTTCAAAAGAACAAATGGGTTTCACCCTCAACTCAGTGTCAAGACTTTCTGTTTTGAAATAAGGGATCAGCTGAAAAACTTGTTCTCCAACTGAATAAGAGAAAGTAAGCACCTTTTCAAGCCACTCACTACTCAAAACAGCCCTGGGGGATCTAAGCAAAGCCAGTGTTTATTGTCAGTCATGTGATTTATAGAAAACCACTTTTTATTTGGAGATTTTTCTTAATGTTCACAGGGAATCTTCAATTTCTTTTTTTTTTGAGAAAACCACTCCAGGCATTTCCAGAAAACATGGTGAAACCATTTTCCACAACATTTCAAAATTAAAAGAAATTTAAACTCTAAGCAATGTTAAATAGAAAGCATCTACCAGAACAGAAGAAACAGGACCGTCAGTGACTGGCAAATAAGCTCTCTGCATGCATTGTTGGAAGATGATGTACCGAAAGTTCCTTCGTGGTTCAGCAAGCTTATTCAGTGAAAGGTTCAGGCTTTCAAGGTGGCTCAGTATTTGATTCTATTCATTGATCTGTGCTGGGACAGTGCACTACTGCATTACGGAGGTAAAAACTAGCTTCTGTTCTATTAAATGTAGAAACATATGTCTGTATGTGGACTAAGTTAGGCTTGGCAGTGATGCCCACACAGTTTATTACTATGCTTATATTCACCATGAATTGGAATTTAATCTCAAATGCATTCCCCATGTTCTTCTGGAATGATATACTTTCAGTAGGGAAATGGAGACTTTCAAGACAGAGAAGTAGAAATTTGAAAACAAAAGAAATCTTGCTGTCCACTAAGATCACTGGAACCTTTTTTTGTTTACAGAGGCAAAACACTGCTGAAAGTTTTGTGTAAGGTTTACATCTGGGTCTTGAATATTTGGTTTGGCAAATCACACTTGTCTTGTTACGTGATCTACTAATTTAAACTATTGACTCCCAAGCCCATTGCATTCTAAAGAATTTCATCCACTGAGCACTATTCTCCCTGCATCTGTACTTAGTCAATAAAATAATGTTCAGCACTTTTTATTTGCTACTCAGTGTACAAATTAATTTAGGAAACTGTGTTGATATAATGTGCGGCTGGGGATTTTGAAGCAGCTTTTAGCTCTGTTTGTGAAATGGAGTCAGTCCCAACAAAGGTAATCAAAATTAATGAAATCAGTCGTCAGTGCCAGCCCAGCAAAATTCTGAAGTTTGACATAGAGTAAAGAGAAATAATTAGATTTCACTGGTATAATGGATAAATAGTAGGAGGCCATTAAGGGGAAACGTTCTGTGGTCAGCCACTGTCAGTACTGTTATATACAGCCTAAAAGCTGCAACTGAGCTTGAACACAGATTTTGCATCACTCAGCACAATACAATGGGGCACCGATAATTTGAAATTACTTTGTTTAAGATGCATTCTTCCAGACCCATCACATCAGATTAAGCACTTTGCTGTGGAGGTCCTTGAAATTTTATAAAATCCAACTTTTTCTCACTGTTGTTTGATTTAAAAAACAACCATGGTTTGTTTATTTCTGCCCTTACCTTCACCTCTCTCGTACATTTCCTTCAGCTAGGAAGGTGGCACAGCCTGACCTGTAGCACACTTGATCCGGTCAATGCTCCAGTTACCAGTGGTAAATACTATGCTTGTATATAGAGTGATGATTTGGAGATGCTGATATTGGACTGGGCTGTACAAAGTTACAAATCACACAACACCAGGTTATAGTCCAACAGCTTTATTTGGAAGCACTAGCTTTTGGAGCATTGCTCCTTCATCAACCACCTGATGAAGAGGCAGTGCCTTGAAAGCTAGTATTTCCAAATAACCTGTTGGACTATAACCTGGGTGTTGTGTGATTTTTAACTCTGTATATAGAAAGAACAGCTGAGGTCTATCTGCCCTCTTAAATGGATGTAAGAGATCCCATAGACTCTTCAAAGAAGGGCAGTCCAGCTCTCCTGATCTTGGCTCTCATTTATCCCACAGCTAAAATCACCCAATAAAGATCTGGTCATATACCTCCTTGTGTTTGTGGGATTTTCCCATACTAGAAAGTACTTAATTAACTATAAAAACCTTTTGCATATCATGAAATAGTGAAAGGTGTTACAGAATTTTTTTTCTTTTTTCTCTGGAGCTCAAATCCTTCAAGAATTATATTTCCCATAATGTCTTGTGTCCCAATCCTATTCAAGTGCAGCAGTTGTGACACTGTATTTATGTTATGTCCGTGATTCATTCTCGCACATTTGATTGCCCAGGACAGTTACTGTTTTATCCTTTCATTATAATCTGAATGAGCCCCAAACTTTTGATTGTAGATTTTACCGCTTCTATACTCTGACATTAGTTTTTCTATTTAAAACAAAATTACACCAGCTATGATTAAGCATAGGTGCTTTGAAGTTGTAGATTCTTTTGCTGGGCTGGTATGTGTTTCTGCAAATGTTTCGTCGCCTCACTAAGTGACATCATCAGTGTGTCATTGTTAAGGTGTAGGTGCTCTGTCCTGCCTGGTATTTATATGTCTCTGTGATTTGTGTACGGGGTCAAGTTCAATGTGTCTATTGATTGAATTCCGTTTGGAGTGCCAGGCTTCAAGGAATTCTCTGCAGTGTCTTTCTTTCACCTGTGCCAGAATGGTTACATTGTCCCAGTTGAATTCGTGTCCTTCGATGTCTGTGTGGTTGGAAATGAAAGAGTACTGGTCGTGTCTGGCAGTGGCAAACTGGCGTTTGCGTACTTGTATGGTCAGTTTTCTTCTTGTTTGTCCGATGTAGTGTTTTTCAGCCTTTGCAGGGTATCTTGCAGATAACGTTCAACCTATTGGATGTGGCTGTCAGGTCTTTAACCTTCTGTGAGGAGCTGAGGGAAGGTGCTTTCTGGTTTGTGGGCCACTAAGATTCCCAGGGGTCTGAGTAGTCGGATGGTTATCTCTGATATGTCTTTGATATACGGTATGGTTGCTATCGTGTCTGGTCGTGTAGTGTTTTCTTCTATGGGTTTGTTCCGTAAGTACCGGAGGATAGTGCTCTTGGGGACAATGCAAGAATCGAGCTCACGCTGTTGGTACCACTCTGCATTGCACATCAACCATCCAGACACTACGCCTTACATGACAACATTCCTGTCAGTTCAAAACCCTTATACTTTTGTCCTGTATTATATATAAAACTCCATATTCATTTGTAATGTAGAAATGAAATCAAAATGCAGTAGGATTGTAATTTTTACATGGATCAGTATTTTCTGGTTATCTACAAATTGTTGCCATGATCCAGTGTAGAGATTTAAATAAATGCCTTCCAGATGGTAGTGACCTTTATACCATTAGCCTTTGAATCCATGCAGTAAATAAATTAGAGTTGCGTTTTGTTTATAAAGTCTATCTGCAAAATACTAGGCTATATCTGCTATACAAGGACTGTGGGCAGGAATGCAGGATCGAAGTCTCCAACAGCCAATAGGATAATTTAGTAATTGAGCACAGATGAGTGAATAGTCTACTTTCTTAAACTGAACCTGCAGCCCAAGAGCCTGCCAACAGCTCTTTAACATTACTGCAATCCTTCGCACTGGCTGCAATTCTGGTATTTTCACACTATTTTGTTCAAATGATTTTCCCACTTGCTGTAAAGTTTGTATCATTTCAACCAGCAGAACTATATTGCACATGTGGTGACTGTGGGCAATGCTTCCTGAACTTGTTCTCCCATGACACCGTTTGGATGATTTGGAAGTGGTCAGGATCCTAAGCCAGGACTGTGAGAGCAGGGCAGGGCAGGGGGGCAGGCAGTTTCTCTCTCTCTCTCTCTCTCTCTTTTTATTTCTTTCTTTCTTCATTCACAGAATGAGGATATTGCTGACTGGGCCATTATATATTGCCCATCCCTCATTGCCTTTGAGAAGGTGGTGGTCAGGAGCATTCTTGAATCACTGCAGTTCATTTGGAGTAGACAGATAAACAGTACCAGTACGAAGCAAATTCCAGAATTTGAAGCAGTGACACAGAAGGCAATATATTTCCAAGCCAGTTCTGAGGAAAGGTCACTAGACCTGAAATATTAACTTGATTTCTCCACATAGATGCTGCCAGACCTGCTGAGCCTTTCTAGCAACTTCTGTTTTTATATCCAAGCCAGGATGAGGAGTGACTTGGAGAGGTTCTTGCAGCTGGTTATGCTTCTCATGCATCTGTCCTTCTAGATGAAAATGCCTATGGGTTTTGAAGGTGCTGTCAAAGGAGCCTCGATGAATTTCAGCAACGCATCATATAGAGAGGATGTGGTGCCAATATAGTGAACTACATTTACCTAGATAGCGTGAAGCCTCTTGAGTGTTGTTGAAGCTACAGTAATGCAGGCAAGTGGGGGCATTCCATCACAACCCTGACTTGTCTTTATAGAAGGCAGACAGGCTCTGGGCAATCAGGAAGTGAGTTACTCACGGCAGTATTTCTAGCCTCTGATATGCCCTCGTAACCACTGTATTTAAAACGCTAGTCAAGTTCTTTCTGATCAATGGTAGTCCCTAGAACGTTAGGCAGTATTGGTAATAGTTTTGAATGTTCTGGGGCTGAATATTACATTCATTGGCTGATAGCTTGTCAGGGGAGATGGTCAGCACCAGAGATTGGCTGTTTTTTTTGTACTGACTGTCCTGACTGACAGCCTGCTCAGCCAATAAGCCTGGCCCTGATGTTTGGCCCTTCTGAAACCATTTTCCTGAGCCCTGTGGCACTCCATGGCCCCCATTACAGATTTGGGAATCACACCCGAGCTGTGGTTTGAGAAGCCCTGCTGCACAACTTGTGCTACTCTTTAAAAATGTTTAGGGCACAGTCCTTAAATTTGACTAAATCCTCAACACAAATTCCTTAATAGAGTGTGCATCAATGGGAACTGTTTAAAAAGTAACTGAAGAACTAAAAATTCCAAGTACTGTATGCCTTAATTACAAATGCAGACACTTAAATAATTATATGTTTGAATGTGTTGTAATTTGTGGTTATAGGTTACAAGCTGCTGCAGAAGCACTGATTTACACTAAAAACAGGCTTGAAATGATTGTGGGTGATATCCTTTGGGTGTTTGATAGAATTGTCACCAATTTTCTCTATGAACTAATTTAATTGGCTTCAAGTTATTTAAAATAATTTAATTCCCACAGCTCAGATTAAATTGTTAGAAGTTTGTGAAGAACAATACTATGTAAAAGACCATTTAAAAATATTTTTCTGTATTTTTGGTTGTGGACTGAAATAGGGAAAAGAACTAGTTTTAAAGATTGAAGAATTGCTTACTTGTTAAGAACAAGGAACCTGACACTCATGTTAAATGCTGTTACACAGCTACTTGTTTAAGCAGTATTGAAGTCTGGTTACAGATCAAACAGTGTACAAGTGGGCAATTGACTGACAACGTATAGCTGATTGGTGTGGTGGTATGGTGATCAGTTATCAAGGACAACAGATTCTTGGCTACCAATAACTATCTCCCAGGTAGTTGAATATCTTGGGAATATGCATGTTTGGGAGAAGCCATCAGATGTCCCCATGGCAGGAGCTGTCTCTTTTCCTGTGTTTGTTTTAAAAAAAAACACTTTAAGGAGGACCATCTCTATTTTTCCTTTTAACAGTTGCTATAATATGTGGTTCTTTAACCAGTAAGTCAGAAACTTTTAAGTACAAGCCAGCCTCCCTGTGCCTTCTGCAAACAAATTAAAGTATCTGGAGGAAAACTAAGGAGTAACATGACCTAACAAGCCAAAATAACCACCTTTGTGAATTTTGTGATGAGTCTGGCAATAGGGGGGGACTGATTTTTAGCATGAATGTAGGTGATATCTACAAAATAGATAAGTGCTACCCCAGTTGGGTGTAACAAGTGAGTCTAATTTTCAAGCTGATGTCTCCAATGCTGCTCAGAATCTCTGTCAAAGTTTTTTTTTCATTCAACCTGCAAAGATGAACCAACATTCCTTAATGTAGAGACTTGGGATTTAAATTTTGCAGTGAACTGAAGTATATTCTCATAGTATTGGCTCATACATGGAAGTCAAGGCTGTTGCACATGCCAGGTCTCCTTATTGATTTACTTTACTTGTCAGATAATTATTGTCTTTTTATTGAAGGAATGAAACTGTTTGTGTAAGAGCGTAACAATTTCCACCACAAAAAGTAAACCAGCAAATAAATAGTAATGGAGAACTTAATTTGCAAATATTACTTAAGATTCTTTCTAAAAGAAACAGAAGACCAAAAGTAATATTCTTGCATCATGATCACAACGTTCTGTTTCTCCCCTACTGTAGAACTAGAGATAGAACTGAAAAATGTGAACAAAGACATGTTAAAAGCTGAAATAAAAGCAAAATACTGCAAACGCAGGAAACGAGAATTTGCAAAGTATTGGAGACAATCAATGATCAGGCAGCTACTGTGGAGAGAGAAAAACAGAAACAGTGAACATCGAGTCCAGCTTAACTCTTCTTCAGGATAAATAAGTCATACTGGATTCTCAACATTAATTTCTCTCCACAGATGTTGCCAGACATGCTGAGTTTCTGCCATACTTTCTGTTTTTATGCCAAAAGCCGATTGCATTTATTCCTGGCTAAGAGCTTGAATCACAACTGCCAGTGAACCAGATCAAATGGACTAAGGGGAATGCTTATGGTCCACTGGCCTCTACTTGTTACCCATATATATTTTTTAATGAGCCCATCTGCTT
This sequence comes from Chiloscyllium plagiosum, assembly GCF_004010195.1. NCBI lineage: Eukaryota > Metazoa > Chordata > Chondrichthyes > Orectolobiformes > Hemiscylliidae > Chiloscyllium > Chiloscyllium plagiosum. Next base: position 26,914,264 of record NC_057724.1, read on the forward strand.
CCTCACTTGAGCCAATAGGGGGAAAAGTGTTCCCAGAAAATGGGTGATTTAATGGTGGAAGAAGTCATTTGGTTGTGTGATTGCACTTCTGGATCTAGAAAAACATTTCCAGAAATTTTGGTCCACTACTGTAATCCTGATGGTACCCTGATTAATGGCACCAATCTCCGACCAAGTTCCAGCAGGAAAGTGGATGAGGCCCCATGGAGTTTCTACTCCCAGCATCAATTATCTGAAACTCTACATTAATAGAATCTATTTATGGGAAAGCATATACAATCTAATTCACCTTTAATAAGTAAAATCACAAAGTAAAAGCTATTTAATATAGGAGCTAAATTTTTCTGGTCGGTTTCCTTTATTGAGTTTCATAAATTTGTCTTGTTGCATTGAGTACAAAAGTACCTGTAACTACATTTTTAATCAGTGAAATGAAGGCCTCAGTATCAGTGATGATTGAGAGCTTTCTTTCCTTCCTTTCTTATAAAGAACACTGATGTGAATATGCAAACACATTCAACATCTCTGCTGTTCCAATTCATTGCATTTCAGTAAGAATTAGCACATTATAGTGCACAGTCAATATCTCTTTGGTATTGTTCTCGTCTGTTTGTACCATGTGTGAATCACTTAAAATGGGGGCAGGAGAGGTAAATAATGGTTGGAGTTGAATAATCGTACTCCTCATCCAAGGCAGAGGGACATTTCATTGACTAGGAGGATCTGGGAGTGGACTCTACTGCATTTCCACCTCCACCCAGAGCAGTCTTTCCACTGGATTTAATTCAGGTCTACAAGTGGCCAGTTAAAGCTGTTAACCAGCTGTACGCAGAGCCCCATAGAGAAGCATTTTTGTGGTAAGTACATGGATAGGAAAGGTTTAGAAAGATATGGGACTAGTTCAGTTTAGGAAACTGGTCAGCATGGACGAGTTGGACGAAAGGGTCTGTTTCTGTGCTGTGTGACTCTATGACTCTGAGTACCCCTCCCTTTGATGTAAGAGACTCAGTTATCTGATTAAGGCACCTTTTGTCTCAGAGCACAAGTCTGCTGAGGTAGCCCTGCACTCTATTTTCTGACTCCCAGTTAAAGACTTCTTTCTTGCCACTCCTATTCTGCCCTCGTTCAACTGTGGGCTGCAACCCTTGTCTAAGCCTTTGGTATCAATCACAATTCCTGCGGAGGTCGGGCAAGGAGAGTTGCCAGTGGGTGTCTGATAGCCTTTCAGGCAGCGCAATTTCAACCTCTATTGGCCATTTGAGGCACCCTGACAAATGTGACTTAAGGCACTGAGCAGGTTTCTAGCTGGCAGGTGTGATCCCCATTAAATTACCCTCAGTCTCTCCTGTTTCGTGGTTCTCAAATTTACTAAAATCTGACCCCTATTACCCAGTGTGCTTTTTGATGTTCAGGGGGCTCCAGGTTTGAAGAGATCTCCAGGATTGAGGCCCAGACTGGCAACTACACTTGCAGCCTTGGACCGAGGGCAATAATCACTTGCTCCAATAGTTTTCTATCCAATGGCTGCTCTTAACCACATGGTAGTGAAGGAGAGAACTGGGGCATCAGGTACATAATTCATTTGAAGTTTGCATCACAGGTAGACAGCGTGGTTAAGAAGGTGTTTGAGTACAGGAGTTCAGACATCATGTCGAGGTTGTACATGACATTGGTGAGGCCTGTTCTGGTTACTGTTATAGGAAGGATATTATTAAGCTTGAGACGGTTCAGAAAAGATTTACCAAGATGTTGCCAGGAATGGAAGGTTTGAGTTATAAGGAGGGGCAGGGCAGACTGGGACTTTTATCATTGGAGTGAAGGAGGTTGCGGGGTCACCTTTGTAGTGGTTTATAAGATCGTGACAGGTACAGATAAAATGAATGACAAGCGTGTTTTCCCTAGGTTGGGGGATTTCAAGACTAAAGGGCATACATTTTAGGTGAGAGGAGAAAGAGATTTTAAAAAAAGAGATGAGGGGAATCTTTTTTTTAAACACAGTGGTCCATGTGGGTAATGAATTTCCAGAGGAAGTGGTGGATGCAGGTACAGTTCTAACATTTGAAAGAGATTTCCATAAGTACATGAATAAGAAATGTTTGGAGGGATATGGGCCCAAGTTCAGGTAGGTAGGACATTTCATTTGGGATTGTGGTCTACATGGGCAGGTTGGACAGAATGGTCTGTTTCCATGCTGGATGACTCCATGAGAGAGCAGTAGAGCAAACTGTACCCTTTTACCAAATCCAGTCAGCATTGTTAGTTAGCTTTGTTCTTTAACCGTAGGAGAAGCCCAGAGGTACAGACATTACTCTAAAGCAATCACAAGGACAACCAGGGCCTCTGTAACTTCCCCTTATCCAACATAATTCAACGTGGACTTGTAGCTATCTGGCCACAAACTCTTCAGTACTTTTATTATTAATGGGAAATGTGTAGAGAGATTTTGTGTGCACTCTGTATGTTTTCAGTTTGTTGATATGCTTGTGATGGTTTGTCCTTAAACACCATTTCATCCACCAATGAGCTTGTCTAAATCTTGCTCCCAGGATGTATTCACAAAATACAGAGAAAACCAGAATTCTGCTTGTGGGTGCAGAGATGCAAATTTTTTTTTTAATCTCTGAGGTGCTGCTAGAAGCAATATAATTTAGCAAAAATTTTTGTCCGTTTTCACTGCAATACCACATGCCCTCCATGAAAATTAGTCCTGCACAGATTCTCCAACAATTTTCATTATTTGCATCAGCACTCAGGAATTTACTGATCTCCATTTGAGAAGGTGTATGGACAGTAATGACAGGGTAGGTCACAAAAACACATTGCAGTGTGCTCGGTCAAGATCAAGGGCATTCTGGAGGTACCTAGGGAAGATGTGTATTGTACTCTGTCTGTAGCACGCCTAACCTAACATTGTGAATCTTGGACCAGGGAACAGTGTGTGCTATGAACTTTAAACATCATGAAGCACTGATTTAAAAAGACAAGTTTTGGATTTAAAAAAAAGGACATGATTAGTTTATTTAATAAATGTCTCTTTCTATTTTCTCCAGTCCCATGAATACAACAGTGCCTGAGGTTGCTTTGTGCTGAATCGTGATTTCAGATATCTTGATGCAAATGAACATGTAATTAATGTCTCACATTTTTTTCTGCCTTTTTAATCTATTCAAAAATCATTCAAACAGGGTAAAAACCCACATGTCAGCTAGTGTTAAATACTATCAGCTCAATCTTTTTTTTAAAAGCTTTGGTTAGCATTCCTATAAATTGTATACTTTGTCACCTAATCCAAACTCTTTCAGTCTTCATTTTGCATATAATAGCCAGATTTGCCCATGTTATTCAATCTTTCATTTAGCATTCAGACAATTGAGCTGAATTTGAAATGGATCTTGAAATGTAGGCTAACTGCTGAGAACCTCACAGCTCATGAGTGACAAAAGGGCATTTCACGCTCATGAAAGAGACCCTGTATGTAATTCATCTCTGCTAGTGTTATGCCCTCTATATCCCACTACAGTCACTAACTATGTTGCTATGGTGATGCCAAAGGAACAGTTTGAATGTGCAAATGTTTTATTGCAGTTCAGGGAATTTGATGTCCAGAGTAGAACTTGCTCAAAATGCCTACTTTTTTCATTAATGTTTAACATACTTGTAAATGCTTCTGTACTATACAATTACTCATTCAACTAAATCCATAGTATTACCGATTCTGATCCCATTTATGTGAAGTTGAGGTAATGATTTAATACCACTGAAATCCTTCCCATTTTGGAACAGTGAATGTTCTGCGAAAGGAGTTAAGTAGTGTGCAGAAAACAAAATGAGACGTTTGTTTTTAATAATCTGAAACACTAAAAGTTGACTTGCAACCAATCTCTAAAATATTGTTAACTGGCTACGTGGATTCCATAGCAAGGATTTACAAAAATGTCCTGTTGAGCTATATTTAAGTGACTAAACCTCTGCTTTTACTGCATTGCTCATCTTTCCTTCATACTGATTACGCATGTTAATCAGCTCATATCACCACATTCTGCATCTGATTAACCATTACATTCTACTCCCACTGACAAGCCCTGTGATCGTGTAGGTTTCCATGATATATTGCTTAAATTGTAAAAATACTATGTATTTATCTGAAATACAGCAGTGAGGAAAGGTATAAACACTGAAACTGGAATTTGCGTTTTCATGGTCAATTGCTGGGAAGGCTGCTTGGTGATTGTCACCATGGTTTCCTACATCTTACCTAGGACATGTTAATTGAAGAAAAATCTGAGGAACACTATGGAAATTGCAACGTCTCTCTAAATTTAATAACATTTCCCACATGCATTTGTTTTTGTGAGCCACTGATTATGAAGGTGGACTGTTGGAGGGCATGGGAGTCCAAAGTGTGCTGCGCTAAATTGTGACTCGAGTCATTTTGATAGAATGATAAAGACTTTAAACATTTTAATATCAAGTGAAACAGCAACTGTGAACATTTTTCACCAGTTAGTGAGGAATTTATTCAAACTCAGTGACAGGCCATTTGCACATGCTAGTCAGGGTACGTAAGATGTTGAGCAGAGGGAAAAAGAAACTGATTTTGTCTCTTATACTTTTTTTAAAATAATGTGTTCGTGAAACTCATCAGTTCTCTCTTCACCTTCATGAGAAGATAAGTATCCAATGAAAAATTGAGTTCTATTTTTCCACAGAGTGTCCACAAATCAAATAACAATTAAGTACTTTGTTTGGACACACATTTATATATTGTAAACTTGCCTCTTCCTCCCAGCCTACTGCCCCACCTTCCTCATACTAAAGAAACTCCTATTTGTCACTTTTTCTTACCGTCTCCCTTGATGAGGGTGTGAGAGATTCATCAAATAATTGGCCAGAGTAGGTTGGAATGTTTGCTTGTTGAACTATGAGATACCACAAGCTCCAGTGAACAACACAATTCACTGTAAATCTGTGCACACATTGCCATTATCTTTCTGATCACATGCAACATCATGCTGAAACTCTAACAATTATATCGCCCAACCCCCAAAGACCCTTACAGCTGAATACATGATTGCAAGCTTTCATATGTATTTTCCCCATGTATTGTCCCTGCAACAGTAAGTTTGAGATTGAGTTTCATCAACTACTTGATGGCTAAATGTTTTGGAATACTTGAGTAGTTGGTGTCAGCCACCCTTGTTTTGGACATTTTACAACTGCATACCAAGCTTACTCAAACTACTTAGTCCTTCATATGAAGTTTGGCGCTGTGACTGTCAGCTCTGATGAAAAGTCACTAGACTTGAAATGTTAACTCTGTTTTTCTCTCTGCAGACACTGCCAGACTTGCTGTGTTTCTCCAACACTTTCTGTTTTGCTTCAAATTTCCAGCATCCGCAGTTCTTTATTTTTATTATGCCAAAGATGTGGACCCAATTTAAGAATAAAATTAGGAAAACTTCATAACTTTGTCCTAGATTATTCTGAGGGCTGCAGGAAGCCTGTTCATTATTGTAAATCCAGAAAAATAATTCTATATGTAAATCCTATGTCATCAGAGATTGGATGTTGCTGTTATTGAAGACAGACCAAAGTGTCCATCTCTGTCATTCTAAAGCATTGTGGTCAGACTGGTATTGGAATTGCAGAATAAGTGGGTACCAAATCAACCAATAGTTGTAAAAGATGCCCCTAGAATCTGCAAATTCACATCTTCAAGGCTTATTTTTGATATGTAAAGACAATGATACTGCATTTTAAGATGCCCATCCATGTCCCACTAGTTGGTCAATTAATCAAAATGTTTGACTGAACTAGAGTTAACTGTTAAGTTACACAACAATCTTGAATGTAAAGGAAGACCTTCAAGCCTTCCAGAAACCTTTTTGGAACAGACACATTTAAATCCATCCTTTACAAATGTGACCATCATCTCAATTAATGAAGATGTTGAATAGGGTCCATACCTCATTTCTTTTTGAGAGAAGTATTTAGTTAAATTTCTTTTTTGTGTGTGGTATTTTACACATGGAATTTTTTATAAAGCAGTTGCAGTTCAACAAATATTATCACAGAATGAAAAATAAACAAGGGTAAAAATTCAAACACAACTTCTCAATAGGCCAGACCTGCTGCTATGGTGAGAGCCTTTAGATAAACATGATGGGTCAGCAAAGGGATTAGTCAAGATTTCCATTATTGTGTCATTTCAAGTAGTTTATGTTAGCTTTGTCACTTAAATATTTAATTTTGAGATTTATTAAAAAAGAACTCTCTAAATTCTCCATATGATCAAACAATTACAACTTGGAGAAGTCCTTCTCAAAAGATTTAAAGTGAATAACAATAGTAGGACAAACATTAAATATCTCTAATATTCCAATTTTGACAATCAGGCTAATAGTCAGCATTTTTCCTTTTTGGGGTAGTAGATGATTGAGAAGCTTATTGTATAGCTAGTTTCTTCTGAAATTTCCCTTTAATTTTTAATGAGTAAATTTATGGATGGAAAAGTTATTGAGAATAAAAGAAATACAAACAAACAAACAAAGTCGAGGAAAGGAAGAAGTAGCCTGCAATCAAAACTCATGTTTACAGCATATCATGTGTAATGAGAAACAAATCTGGGTTCAACATGGGTACGTAGACTTTTCCTGTGGGAAAATACAAACAAGCAAATATAAAAGTCCCTCAATCAATTGTTGTTGCTCTGTGAATGTTGGTTCAAACAATAAAATCCAAAAAGGAAAGGACAGTGAAATGCTGCAACATGTCACCTGAGTTTATTGGGCTTTGACTCCATCTGGCCCAGATCTTTAAGTCAGCATCAGATACTGACTGTGAATTAATATACTCCACTTACCATTTTTCATTGGAGCCTTTGCACATTCTGATGCTAGCTCCTGAAGAGAGCCAGAAGATTAATGTCAAGCATAATTCTGGTGCGGTTGAGCTCCTTTGCTTATCATGAACTGAAAACAAATACTCTTTTTAAGGTCTGCCTTCAATTCACTGACTGTGTTGAATGGAGTTGTAAACCTCAAATTGCACTCCCTAACAATGCCGATTCTACTGACATCACCTGGACAGGAGCCAGGGTTTTTTGGTAGGTGAGTCTGGGAAGGGAGATTTTAGGAGTAGGTGAACACTGTCCATGCAGGAACTTGGGCAAAACTGGAAATCGGAAGTTTCAATTTCTGCTCCAAGTACAACAAATGTCCATGTGTTGAGATTTCTACAGTCCTAATATACATTGTAATATGAGTTCAATTGAAAAGATCCCCATATCAGAAGATTTGGGATTGTTCAAAGTTTGGGAGAAGATTTGTGCTCGGGTGCTCGTTGTTATGGTTCTGTTCGCCGAGCTGGGAATTTGTGTTGCAGATGTTTCGTCCCCTGTCTAGGTGACATCCTCAGTGCTTGGGAGCCTCCTGTGAAGCGCTTCTGTGATCTTTCCTCCGGCATTTATAGTGATTTGTACCTGCTGCTTCCGGTTGTCAGTTCCAGCTGTCCGCTGCAGTGGCCGGTATATTGGGTCCAGGTCGATGTGCTTATTGATTGAATCTGTGGATGAGTGCCATGCCTCTAGGAATTCCCTGGATGTTCTCTGTTTGGCTTGTCCTATAATAGTAGTGTTGTCCCAGCCGAACTCATGTTGCTTGTCATCTGAGCGTGTGGCTACTAAGGATAGCTGGTCGTGTCGTTTCGTGGCTAGTTGGTGTCGACATGAAACGACATGACCAGCTATCCTTAGTAGCCACACACTCAGATGACAAGCAACATGACTTCGACTGGGACAACACTACTATTATAGGACAAGCCAAACAGAGAACAGCCAGGGAATTCCTAGAGGCATGGCACTCATCCACAGATTCAATCAATAAGCACATTGACCTGGACCCAATATACCGGCCACTGCAGCGGACAGCTGGAACTGACAACCGGAAGCGGCAGGTACAAATCATTATAAATACCGGAGGAAACATCACAGAAGCACTTCACAGGAGGCTCCCAAGCACTGAGGATGTCACCCAGACAGGGGACGAAACATCTGCAACGCAAATTCCCAGCTCGGCGAACAGAACCATAACAATTTGGGATTGTGTCATCTTTAGTGAACACGTTGTGTCAACATTTTGCTAATATTTGAACATAACTGGCAAATGATAGTTTAACCATTTGAAATGGAAAAGAGAATGTATACTCCCTCCACTAAAAGTAGAAAGTGCTTGCTCGTTGATTCAGTGATGTCAATAACACAGTATTTGTTTTCTAATTCTTGTACTGAGGCTATCTGGTTACATGAGTAAATTTCTGTAGATTTTTGCCAAGTTGTTGCAGAAGGTAAACTATGGCGTTAAGGATGAAAATTAAACTGGACAATTCTTATACCATTTAAATTGTGTGCTCTTAATTTATGATCGATCAGCATTGCTTGCTGCTCTGAGTGAAATCCGTGTCCAAAAATTGAGCTAGTTTTTAAATGGAACAGAACATGTGACCAGGAGGACAGGATAGAGAGGGGAAAATCTGATAACATGTTACTCTCTCTTTGCTTCTTTGTTTCAAATCATTCACCATAGCAGAATGGAGCTAGCATTTTGTTATATATTAGAAAAGATAAAATGACCTAAACCTCTTTTTTTTATATTATATCATGCCCCTTCCGACCTCTCCACACTAAGTTTAGTACTTTAGTATGGGATACAACTCACACCCACCTTGTACTGTAGCTGTGGTATCAAGTTGAGTCCCACAGTGTTCAGCTTCCATCTCGGGAATTACTGCGTCTAAAAACAGGAAAATCAAATCAGTTGATGCACACTCTTCAACTAGCTGCCTTTTTTCTTTTACATTTCTATCTTTTCAGATGCTACGATTACTTTTTGTGTATGTAATATCCTAAGTTGAAGAAGAGTGAGTACTGGGTTGCATGAGCTTATCATGTGATCACTAATGAGCAAAAGGGTTTAGTTCCAACAGTTCAGTAACTCTATTAACCTCTGATCCCATCAAATCCACAACGTGCATAATGTTCCGAGGGTAATTTTTACACACATTGGAATGTGTGTGACTATAATTAAAATGTGTTCATTATGCATAATGAAAAGCTATAACATAATTTGGAAATGAGTCCAAGTCATGTGCAAAAATCATTGAATTCATTTGTTATTATCCTCACAATGTGATTTTCGGTGTGGCCATTCCTAGGTGATGCAGATTAACTCTACCGAAAAGACTGTTTTGCCTTTAGAAATTAGACAAATTTGGAAATCATACTGAATTTCTGTCTTTTATAATCTTATGCAACAATTTAAATCAGTATGTTGATAACATTTAGTTTTGCTAAAGGAATATATTCTCTTTAAGCCTACTAATAGCCCTGCATGGAGATAATTCTTCAATGTTTACCAATCTTCCTTTGCATATTTTGTAGTTACTGGCATTTTGCACAGGAACATATAATTAAAAGAAAATTTAATGTTTATTTGCACCTGACAAAATAATCAAGGGAACAAATCAGCACATTATACTCCCTCACGGCTGCTGTTTGTACAAATCCTCCATCCATAACTGGGTAATCAATCATGATACAAGCCCTCTATGGAAGACTATGCAAAGAATGTTCCCCATTTCCCCAAAGCAACAAAAAATCAATTACCTTAAATTTATATTCAATAACAATGTTTGAAAAGCTCAACATCATGGTTCAGTTAATATTTAAATCCTAATTTGCCAAATAAACAACTTCATATGGCTAGCATTTTAATGGTTAAAATTGTGCCTAATGTCCCTCCTTCAGGGGAAAAATGAAAAACCTTAATTCAGTGCTCAAGGAAAAAGAGGCTTGTATTTGTGGTACACACCCATGTTTGGAAGTGATGGTGGTAACAAATGTTGAGTTTTTTTTCTCGAGTAGCTGTCCTTTCAACTCAAACTCCCAATCGAAATTATGTAAGAATTATTAAAAACAGAACATGTTGGAAATAACCAAGTATTTTCTGTAAAGACTTTTTAAACTAACATCTGTTATCAGAGTTAATATCACTACTTTTTTGTTTTATTGTCTATCAGTAAGTTTACTCACATGAACTGTTCATTCTTCCCACAATTAAAAAGACTGCTACCCCTTCATCAGTTCCGATGGGGTGTCTATCACTACAACTATTATTCAAAATTTTCAATTCCTTTTCATATTATTTAATGAGCCCTGATGTGCACTTGCACCTATTTGATTTTCAATCACAAGAGTTGCATTATATAAAAAGTATGAGAGTAGTACCATTGAGCACCCTGAGACTTTCTGTGGATGTAGCCTGTTGTAAAGCTTGTTCCACTTGCTCTCGTCGCTTTGACTCAAATTCAAGTGCTTCTTGTAATTTCCTCTTTGCCTTTTTCTCTTTCTTCAGTCGCTTTTGAATTGTTGCTGGATTCGTAAAATACAAATTCAGAGCAATGTATTTATTTTTATGGTTCACAAGACTGAAAATGTAACATAGTCAAGATCTTTCCATATACCTTTTGATTCTGCACACTTGGGGGAAAAAAAAATGAATCTCACATAATAAATCTTGAATTTTAAGCAAGCGCTATCTATTGCATTTCACTTGGATACACCGAACATTCTGTATCAAAGAGATGTAATTTCAGTAAAGATTTATATTGCGTTTTTTTTCCGGCTCATTACGGGTTCCCATGCTTTCCACTTCAACTTAGTTTCCGCCAATATAATTATTTATGCAATAACACCTTATCACTGTTTACAGGAAGTAAATCTGTAAAGAATCTTATGTTTACACTGTGATTGTATGTTCATTACATTGCATGTTGGCCAGTTTAATCACATGAACTATTTTTCCCTCCGCCTTCAATACTGATATTCCAATATGAAGGACTGAACTTTTATGAGCAAAACAATTGTTGGGACATACAAAATCTAGTCAGATACTCCAAACTTGTGCACTGTTTCGCTGTGGCAAAAACTGAAAAATCTGACTGTCGTGAGAAATTTGAAACTACCGGAACAATTTTTTGAAGAAGTCTAATTATAATGTTTGAACTACTGCAATTAAAAAAAGGTGAAAGTGGAATCAGAATGATTAGACAAAAGAACATTGAAAAATGCTGATTAAGAATTTTGGTCTGCTTGGTTATCTTCGAGGAGAAAGTGAGGACTGCAGATGCTGGAGATCAGAGCTGAAAATGTGTTGCTGGAAAAGCGCAGCAGGTCAGGCTGCATCCAAGGAGCAGGAGAATTGACGTTTCGGGCATGAGCCCTTCTTCAGGAATGAGGAAAGTGTGTCAGCAGGAATTAGCCAATTGTAAAGGCACAGGGATGAGATAGTGAAGGCAATGTGTCATTTAGGATTCAGGGGCACAGGTTACAGAAACACAGTGCATCAGTACTCAGAGGGCTAGTTACAAGATACATCAATATACTGTCAGTACTCAGAGGGCCCAGTAGGTAGGTTCAGAAATTCTTCTTCATTGCTTTGAGGACACTTGGTGAAGAAGTGCTCCTTTAGTACTCAGAGGGCACAACAGCTAGATACAGGAACATTCCAACTTGTTT
>NC_057724.1:26926048-26973956 GCF_004010195.1 Chiloscyllium plagiosum
GGAGGGGAGGGAAATATATCCCTGGTGGTGGGGTCCGTTTGGAGGTGGCGGAAATGACGACGGATGATACGATGTATATGGAGGTTGGTGGGGTGGTAGGTGAGGACCAGTGGGGTTCTGTCCTGGTGGTAATTGGAGGGGCGGGACTCTTTGACCATGCTTTTGATTATTTCACCTGATATCTCTTTTTTTTTGTGGCTGTGTCACAATCTGTTTGATGATGATTATATGAAACACCTTAGGGCCACTTTTTATTCACAGGTATGATTATAAGGTAAGTTATATGAAATGCACCTGCATTGCTTCCTGCAAAGCTATGCAATTGCTATAAGCTAGTGCTAGAAGGAGCCCTGGTAATATTGTAATTATATCATTAGACATAGAAAATCTTGTAACTAGTTATACAAAGCTATTGAAAATAGTTACAGCTGATTTAGGAACATAGAAATATATAAAATATGGCAGACCAAATCAACCTCTTCTATTACTTGGGTTTCAGATGGTTGAGTTTATTATTATACAATGCATCTCTCATCAAAAATAGATCTATATTGTTAATGAATAAACTGATCCCAGATTGAATAAGGTGACAATAGCTCTGCATTTATGAATTGCAGGTGAGGGGTAAATGCTGTCAAAACTGTAACTGGGAGTTGAAGGTATTCTAACAGTTTAAATACCAGTCTGCAATGTCAGTAACAGACAGAAGCTGCTGGTGTTTAAATTGTAAATTAGTGTTTGCCTATAAACAGCACCCAGAAGGTGACAACATTCCTAACTGGTACATTTAGACTTCCCTTTACCTCTATACATGTAACAGAAAGTGCAGGGTTCTTTTGATGCTGAACAGTAGCACAAGTTTAAACAGCTGTTTGGCAAACTATCAAAACCACATGTGCTTCTTTCCTCCCCTAACAGTGTACCTGTAGTATTTTAGACTGTGCACATACTTCTCTCCACAAAGCGAGAGAGCCATGCCATAAATTGGAGACTTCTGAGTTGACATCACACCTTACCAGATATATTTGTACAAAGACTATTTACTTTTTGGCTGATAGTGAATGATGTAGAATGGTCCAAAACTTGTCTAGGTGTTTATTCTTTACACCAGTTGAGCCAGATGGCCTATTATGCTGCTGCAAATTTTGTGACAAAGTTTAAAAATTAGACATGTGAACTTCAAAAGTCATAAAAATGCAAAAAGATTTCAGGAGACTTGTACTTTGAATAATGTAATTTGAATTTACATAGATTTGAATTTACATAGATGACTTTACATAGGGGACCAAGTATAATGTGTCAAAGTTCACAGATGACACTAAGATGAGTGGTAGAACAAAGTGCACAGAATGTTTGCAGAGGGATACAGATAGGTTAGGTGAGTGGGCAAGGGTGTGGCAGATGGAACGCAATGTTGGTAATTGTGAGGTCAGCCATTTTGGCAGGAATAACAGCAAAATGGACTATTATTTAAATATGGTGCAAAATTGCAGTGTGTTGCTGTGCAGAGGCACCTGGGTGTCCTTCTGCATGAATCACAAAAAGTTGGTTTGCAGATGCAACAGGTAATTAAGAAGGCAAATGGAAAATTATCCTTCATTGCTAGAGGGACAGGGTTCAAAAATAAGGAGGTTACGCTACAGCTGTATAGGGTGCTGGTGAGGCCACAGCTGCAGTACTGTACACAGTTTTCAAATCCGTACTTGAGAAAGAATGTACTAGGACTGGAGGGTGTGCAGAGGAGGTTTAATTGATTTGATTCTAGAGTTGAGTAGGTTGGCTTATGAGGAGAGATTGCGTAGATTGGGACTGTTGAAATTTATTGGAATTTAGAAGAATGAGGAGGGATCTTATAGAAACATGTAAAATTATGAAGGGAATAGATTGGGTTCCTTACAGTGCGGAAGCAGGTCCTTTGGCCCAACAAGTCCACACCAACCTTCCGAAAAGTAACCCAGATTGACCCATTCCCCTACCCTATATTTACCCCTGACTAATGCACCTAACACTATGGGCAATTTAGCATGGCCAATTCACCTGACCTGCACATCTTTGGATTGTGGGAGGAAACCAGGAAACCCACGCAAACATGGGGAGAATGTGCAAACTCCACAAGTCGGTCATCCGAGGCCGGAATTGAATCCAGCTCCCTGGCGCTGTGAGGCAGCAGTGCTAACCACTGTGCTACTGTGCCACCCTAAGAAAGAAGCAGGGAGGTTGTTTCTCCTGGTGGATGAAACTACAATTGGGGGCATGCCTACAAAATAAGGTGGGTTGGGATTTAGGACTGAGTTGAGGAGAAACTGCTTCATCCAAAGGGTTGTGTATCTGTGGAATTCCCTGCTTTGTGAAGCAGTTGAGGCTACCTCATTGAATGCTTTTAAGGCCAAGATAGATTTTTGAACAGTAAAAGAACTTAAAGGTTATGGTGAGCAGGTGGGTAAGTGGAGCTGAGTTCATGGAAAGAGCAGCCATGATCTTATTGAATGGTGGAATGGACTTGTGGGTCCCTGTGGCCCAATCCTGCTCCTATTTCTTACATTTTTATGAATCGCGTTTCTTAGATCTCAAATGACAGGAACATCAATATTATGAAATGGAACAGCTGGAGTGCTATTTGTTGGTTGTAAACTATTGTTTTTATCTCGGCATGTTGCGGTGGAGAATATACTATTGCTTAAACATATAAATAAAACTTTAGTTTGGCATGTTTATTTGGATAGAAATTTGTATGAATAACAGAAAATGCACCACAGTTTGCATGCAACTAATTAAATCAAAACAAAACATTAAATTTAATGAAGAAAAATTATATATGTGTATCTAGATAAAACTGGCAGTGGACTGATTCCATTTTGGTTTTCCACAACACGACAATGGAATTGACATTCTAGTGACAGAGTGTTGGTGGAACAATGCAGTATATAGCAAATGAGAACTTCCAACCAAAATTTGCTACCTGTTGAGTCTACAGTATCAGCACAATGTGGGGCCAATTCGAAGGAAGAAAGTCAGATAGTAATTCTTAACTCTTCCCACATTGTAATGGTCACCCAAAAGTAATTAAGACTTGTAAGTAATAAGTAGGCTGATTCATTTAGTGTCTTTAATTTAGCTATGGTGTGTAATGTGAGGGGACCTTTAAATGGAAAAATAAAACTTTTTTCTTAAAACAGTTAGTCGTTGGACAATGTCATGAATATAGCAAGGATTTGGAGATGAAACTGGTGAAGTCCTCCTAATAGCTGTAGACTATAAAGTGGTACGTAATTGGAGTCAAAGTACCTAAATGAGCAGGAACTGACATTGACCTCACCTTGATGGGCTAATGTTGTCCATAATTGGAGTGGCCAAAATATTTGCTGTTTCTAGGCGTTGAATTGAAACCACCGAGGGTTTCAATAACAACAAATCCAGTCTTTCACATCCCCGCTCACCACTCACTGACCTGATTCACAGGCTGCCTCCCAAACACTCACCTACCACATTCCTGGAACAGCAACATGGCCAGGCAGGAATACAAGAGGATGATCATCATCAAGCATCATCATTTGGTTTCTGACTCTGAGCCGCCAGCTCAGATACTGACATTATTTTCAAGGATAGAGCTGAGGCAGATTTTACATGTACTCAGTCACTTTTTATTGAATGGCTTGCAGCCAGAACAGGGAGAAAAGGTCTCTACAGATCCAGCTCACCTACAGTACACTGCTGATCAGTAATAGAGGGAAGAAATAAAGATTTGCAATACTTTAGTGCCTTTTGTGATCATAATATTAAATAGCATTTTGTAATGTAGTGCCTACTGTAATAAGGTAGGAGGCACTACAACAAAATGATTTGCATAAAAGAAGTTCCCACAAACAGTAATGTGATAATGATCAGAAATTATTTTTTGATGTTGACTGGAATATAAATATTGACCAGAACTGTGGCTGAATCATACTGGTGCCTATTTCCCATACTCTTCAAAATCATATTGTGGGATTTTTGCATCCAGCATAGAGCACGGGTGAGGCTTTGATTAAATGCCTCATGCATCAGTACTGCTGCAGGTATTACTTTTTGATTTTTGTGTTCCACTCCTGTAGGTTTAAAGGGAGAGTGCTACTAACTGAGCAATAAGAGACCTTTTAGGGAGGGGAAAGGATACTATAAAATGGGGAATAGAGGCTGTGTTGACTTCTACCATGAACCAATCTTGGATGATGTGTTGGAAAATTTGAATTGGTTGAATTAACTTGTTCCTCCTCTCGTTTCTTGTTCTGGATACATGGAGAAAGGGAGGTGCAGTGACCTACTGAGGGAAAGTGTTGTGTAAAACATACAAGACCTCAACTGGATAGGACACACTCTGCTAAATATTTCAAATTTTCTCCAGAGTGAGGAACCAATAGAAATATTGTGGGAATATCCTAATGGTCTGGTTGATGAAATTGCATATGGTAGCACAGCCCTCATTGCTTAACATCCAAGTGTGACTAGATTACACATCTTAGCCATAAACCAGGGTGACTGAACAGTTTCTATTGTCTAGAAACACTGGATTAATGTGGTTACAGAAATACTGGTGGTACGGTGGACTGATACAGAATAAAGGCTTTGTGGTTGCTGCCAGGATACCAAATATTAACCAATGACCAAAACCTGCTGCAGAAACAAAATCTTTTTATTTATTCCAAGGAATCTTCCCCCTCCCATAACTTGGGGTTTGGCACCTCTGTTGACTATTTATGCGAGTGACCTTGTAGTTTGCCACCTTTTACCTTCATCATCATCAATGTCACTCTCTGGAATCCATTGTCAGGTTCTTTGTGCTGTAATGCATTTGTCCATAAGGGCCTTATCCCCTATTGAGTTGGAAGCCTCTTCATCTTACGCATCCATTATTATCTTTGTATCTGAAGTGTCATCAAGCCAAGTCTAACTTGTGCAGAGCATTAAGCTGTTATCGTTTTTTTAATCTGCTTCATTTTAACGAGACCTACCTCTATTGTGCTGTTCTGCTGTGAGTTGCCGCTCTAAGGTTTCTCTCATTTCTCTCTCCCTGAAAAGCTCCAGTTTGAGTTCTTTCTTTTCCTGTTGTATCTGCTTTTCTTGCACACGTGCATTGTCTACAGCCACCTTCAGCAGGCCCTATACAATCACAGAACAGTGCTGAAGTTAGAGCAACAAATTCCCAGTAACACAATTCAGATCCTTATTATAAGTTTGGAAAAAGAAATGTTTGTTTTTGCATATTTTTATAATCTTCCAACTCTTATCTAACACTCTATGAAATATTCCACCAAAAATACAGCCCGGTGCATTACTCAACTTGGAACAGTCAAAATTTTTGAGGAAGGAAGAAAAATTACCAATAATGTTCACCTCTGATCAGATCTATTGGAGTTAATAAGTGTCAATCATTTTCAGTCTGAACTTACGCAAAACAACAAATGTTTTGCATCTCTGGCCTTCTGAGACAAATTGGACAGTTTTCAAAGTTTGGGAATCTTGAAGGTTTTTGCAGTGTGTCTGGCCAAGGAACAGATCGCTATTATTATAGGAAGTACAAACTGTGGGTTTATTAAGTGCTGAGTAATTTTCTTAGGTGAAAATGACCAATGTGCAAAGACACAGGGCACTTTCCTGAACTGGGAAAAGAAGTTTAAGTTTGGTCCAGAAGCAATGTAAAGTTACAACTTAGATAAACAAATGCCTTGTGGTGGCTAAGTTTATTTTACTTGATAATAGTTTAATTATTTGTCAAAAATCCTCACTGAGAAAAGGCTGCAGTAAGAAAAGCGGAATTAAATGTAGGATAACAGGAGGAAGAGGTTTGAACAGTAGTTTTTAGGTAATTAAAAGCAAGAAGAGAAATGGCAAAGATTTCAATGAGTTCATAGTTACTGATAACAGCCAACATATACAGGGCACAGGGAGCAGGTAGAATAAATTAGCATAAATACATTTAGGGGAATGTAATGTGACACACAGCTGGTGGTGATGGCTGAAAGAGTAACATGAGCGAATGTCACTTGAAAGAATGTTAAAGATTTATAAATCAATTGGTTAAGAAGTAGAATTTTTTTTTGCAAAGAGGAGAAAGCTGTCTATATGCATCTTTTGAATATAGGAAGGAATATTGTGAAGGGGTTCAGAGAACTTTTATGCAAATGCCGTTGATGCAGTATTGAAGAAATTGAGCTATTGGGATTAAGACATATTGAAATTTTGCAAAATAAGTTTCAAAAGAACACTTTCTACAAACTATTAATCAAGGAAACAACCTATTGAACATGCAACCTTGCAAATAGACTTTTTTCTAATATCATATTTAAATTGGATTTGCCACCCAAAACTAGGTTGGGGTTTGTAAATATTATCTAAATGTATTTTTTAATTTAAAATCAAAGTGTTTAATTAGACTGAGCTCATGCCAATGTTATTTATTATGCAACACATGAGATGTTGAATGGCTAATGATATAATTAATCATTATTAACTACAATTTTCCATATTTGTTGCATCACTGCTTCCTGTGATTAGGTCTGCCTTTTTTGATAGGAAGAAGGGATTATATTCAAGCCTGTTCCATAACTAAAGCAAGATCCCAGCGGACTGCTCAATCAGTATTGCACTGTGGAAAGTTGTTGGAAGTCTGTTAAGCTAAATGCAATCTCTAAAGGACTGCAATTTGTGATCATTTGGGACATGATTATGGGCCAGTCTGATTAAATGACTCTCTTTCAGCCAGGACAATTTGATGTCCCTAAATCTTATTAAGCAAATCTCTTAGTTGTTATCTTTCTTTAAAACCAGAAATTAGTCTATCAGTCATCCGTGAGTTATGCAAAAACATATCACATCTATCTTTTTATTGAGAACTTGTTAAGCCTGGTCACACTTGGATTGCTTCACCGATGCTCTAAAGTTACAGAAAATAGCATTTCATCTGTATTTAAAATTGCCTTTACAAACTTCCACAGTAATTTTATTTAATTTTGCATAATACTTTCCCACTTCTTGTACAAGTGAATTAGCTGAGTGTCAAGACTCTTCACACTGATGCCAATTTTGTGCCCTGAATTTAAATCAGCAGTAACATGTCCTAACCGATAATCAATGTGTCTCATTCTCTTTTTTTTCCCTTGTGTCTTCAATAAAGTAGAACATTTTGCCAGGGATTGCCTGTTTATAATGCATATGTTGCTCATGACAAATCAACAATCGAATTCATAATGAAAGTTTAGGGAATTAATCAAAATATACAGTTGCTAAACCACAGAAGTGGGATTGATTCAGCACTCCCCTTAAACAGGAGGAAGAACAAGGATGTTAGCAAACAACAGCATTGAGAAGAGAGAAAACATTGAAAACCAGGATGGAGAAGCCAAAACCAATGAATTAAAATAAACTGGGAAACTTAACAGAAATGTGCAAGTGTTTCAGGGTCTAAAGTGGTTCCTGGAACTGATCACCAATCTGCACGTGTAGGAGAATGATATATGAATACAAGTTCATTCCTTATCTAAAAGATAGTGGATGCCCAATAACCGTTAAATGCATTTCACTTCAGGGTTTACTGCAGAAGGAGGGACACAAGAGATATGCATATTCTTCTTTTAGATTTTTAAGCATAAATGAAAAAGAAATGGAATTCCCATCAAAAATTTACAGGTTGATCATGTGTTCATCAAGGACAAACAATGCTGTATTGAAACTAGGAATATAACAGAGCAGAATGAAACTAATCAGGGTATATTAAGGTTTCCTTCAAAAAAATAAATCAACTTCATTTCATTTTGGAGGTCAGTCAGTTGAAGTCATTGCTTTATTTTCCATTTCACTCTGGGTTTTTATAACAGACAATGGCTAAATTTATAGACAAATTTACAAACATTGCAGGAATCAGCTTTACTGTAAAATTATTACATTTTGATTCCCATGAGCTTTAAAATTTTCAGTAGGGGAAATTGCAGAAGTCCCTGTTTTGGACAGCAACTGTATACTTCTGGATTGCAGTCTGCAACTTTAACGACACACTGATTTATCAAAATTCTGTCATCAGCTACAATATAATATTGCATACTCAAGGTAATCAATTTTTTAAAGTGCACTTTAAAGTATTTAGATAACAACATCAATAATATGTTGTACATATTAATTCTATTTTCACCTTTTTCTTCTGTAGATGAATTTGTTTCTTCTGTACAATTTGCAGCCAATTAATCCCTTGCAGAAATGCTAAGCCCGCCCATCAATCCCTCCATCAAGGGGAATGAAGTTTATTTCTGTCTACCCTATTTATGGCCCTCATAATTTTACACATATCAAACACATTCCCACTGCTCCTCAATCAATCAGTCTCCTCTGCTCTAATGAAAATAACCCTAAGTCTATCTTCGGATTCCAGAACTGCAGGTGATAGCTATTGGCCTAACCAACATGTTATACAGCTACACCATAACCTCCCTGTTTTTAATCTCCATGTGCCTCCATACTTCCAAGTTCAAAGGCACTTGGTGTCAGCTCGAGGGACACCCCTCAACATTAGAAGGGGAAGGGTAGAGGGGACTCCTGAGAACCACCTCTATGCCTTTGTAATGGACCCTGTGGGAACCCCACTCCTCCCCACTTCCACTCGCCTGTGCCATCAACGATCATGGGTCTTTGGATGATGTTATACTGGGAACAGACAACCTGCACCAGCGTCCCACCAATGGCACTGCTCAGCAATGAAGAATGGCCAACCTCTGACCAACAGCTCTTGTTAAGTGGGCCCTGGGGGTCCTTGATCCTTGGGGACACAATCACTTTGGTCAGTGCCCGAATAGCACTTAATCCAGGTGATTCTTCCCAAAAGAGGTGATGTGGGGCCTCCAACACCTCCAATATGCATATATCTTTCAACCCAAAATTGATTAAGCACAAGTTATCACCCTTAGCTCAGTGTCCATTTTGTTTGCATTTACTGTGAAGCACTATACAATCTTGCTATAAATACAAGAAATATTTCCTCTTTTAACATCAGGCATTTTAAATTCACAATTATGGATGTCCCCACCTTCTGCATCTGCCCAGTTGAGTTTTCCTCCCATAATTTGAATGCAATGGGATCGATGTGCATTTCAATGTTTAGAAAACCATTATATCACAATAAACACACAGTAATGTCCTTAGCTTTTTGATGCTATTTAAGTTTACCTGAATATTGGTTAGCAGTGTTTCTATTGAAGATAGTCCATCAGCGAATAAAAATGGAGCAGGAAATCCAGGTGGCAAGGCTTGCCCAGCCATGTGAAACTTTTCAATGCTGGTTCTGATGGCAGGCATCATGAGCTGAGTCTCATCTACACAGCATAGAAATGAAATCATTAAGTAATGAAAGGATTCACAATACAAAACAGTATAATTCTAGAGCATGAAATCCATGTGGAGCAGCAGGCATTTGTAACTAGAATGATGCAGCTAAGAAATGGCACATTTGCGCAAAGAGATCAAAATGTTGAAATCACCATTGTATACCTTTGCATTCCTTTAGCTCCTTTCAATTACTTGATTATTTATGAACTTATAACCAGTGTTTTGAAGCTGATGAGTTGACTGGGTAAAGAAGTTACTGAGAAAGAACATAGATCTATGACATCAAAGACACAACAGTACAACAAACAAATGTCAGAATGTGTAACTGAATTTATATTCTTAATATGTGGGATATGTGTATCCTGCAAAATATTAAAACACCAGTGTGCAAACATTGTTTTAATGACCAGTTTAGCCACCTTGCTTTAGAAAAAACATCACCAATCATTGGAAAATGCCTAAACATTCTTGAATAGAAGTATAGCTCCTGCTGCATGAGCTCCCAATTAATTATTGTATATTTTAAAAGCATAAATTGATATGGTATTGTCTAAATTTTAATTTCCCTAAATCTCTTGAAGATTCAATGTTTAGCTATGACACACAATGTTATTTCCCATTTATTACTCCATAATTAGACTTCTGATTCCTAATTTCATGTTAAAAAAACACCCCTTGGTCTGTAAAAAATAAACCTTCTATCATTTTATTCATAGCATTACCTTTGATTCACAGATAAAATTTAACAAAGCATAGTTTTTGAAAGTCCTGCCATTCACTTCTCTCTGCCCTCTGTGTTCATTGAGGAAAAACCTGAGGCCACAAAATAGATGTAGGTGTCATAAATACAGGCAAATTAAACTCTCTTTTTTCAAACTGGTTTGGGGAATACTATTCTAGTCATACAGTCATAGAGGTGTACAGCATGGAAACCCTTCGGTCCAACCTGTTCATGCCGACCAGATATCCCAACCCAATCTAGTCCCACCTGCCAGCACCTGGCCCAAATCCCTCCAAACCCTTCCTATTTCATATATCCTTCCAAATGCCTCTTAAATGTTGCAATTGTACCAGCCTCCACCACATTCTCTGGCAGCTCATTCCTCTGCGTGAAAAAGTTGCCCCTTAGGTCTCTTTTATATCTTTCCCCTCTCACCCTAAACCTATGCCCTCTAATTCTGGACTCCCTGACCCCAGAGAAAAGACTTTGTCTATTTATCCTATCCATGTCCCTCATAATTTTATAAATCTCTATAAGGTCAGCCTCCGATGCTCCAGGGAAAACAGCCTCAACCTGTTCAGCCTCTCCCTATTGCTCAAATCCTCCAACACTGGCAACATCCTTGTAAATCTAAATCAGCTCTAACTAACATACAGAATGCCTGTTTCAAGGCATTGTAATGCTAAGTAATATCTTCACCATAAATTACATCTAAATCTATGGATATTACAACATATCTTTCCTTATCCCATTAGCTCAATAACTGACCATTTGTCTGTAAAGCAGAAGACTAGTTGCTTGAATCTTTTGACACTGTCCAAACTTTGTCTCCTGACTGAAGAGTTTCACCATCAGAGCAAGTTAAATCACTCTTCCAGGCAGTTCACCAAACAATATTAGGAATGTCCAAGGTCTAACCTGTCTTGTTTCCTAACTCAAAGCATGATCTATGATCAGAAGTCTCAAAAGTAACTTTAAAAAACGAGAACAAAATGCATTTCTAACTCTGAATAAATAATTTCCCAGTTTTCTGATTGCAATGCTAAATTGAGTGTTTTTTATACTGACCACGGTTAATGGCTTACACTGTTTTTGCAATGGTTCAAGTTCAATGATCAATAAAGTTTGAGCTGTATCTATTTCAATACTTCTTTCCCACAAGCAAAAAGCGTTGGTTTATCCATCTCCAATCCAACAATTCAGTGAGATAAAGTCACCCATGTTTCGCCTGGTATCTAGAGATTGCTTGTCATCCTTTTATTAAATGTCTTCCTGTTGTTTAAAACTTCATTTTTTATGTTTGGTTTCAGTCATTGAAAATATCTGAAAAGTTGCCAGGAAATCTGTCTCCACAGTGCTAGGGCCTGAACCGGTATAGCTGTTTTTCAATCTACAGCTGTCACTGCTGAAATAATTCATTGCAAAACAGCCTGAAAACGGAAATGTAAAACAAATACGGATGATAAGATATAAGGTCATATAAATTTTGTGGGCTGCATGTCTGCACTGTTGCATGATTTTCCAGCAAATGTCAATAGTTGCATCTAGGATTCATTTCAAAGCATTTAAGACAATTTCCCTTTTACTGACTAAGTGTAACAGTGGACATGTTGATGTTGACTAACTCCCTGCTCCCACTGGATCACGCACCACTCTTGGTAATCAGCTTAAGAACTGATTAGTGAGTTCTTGATGCCAACAGTGGCATTTCAGCTTGAGGCTAGCAGCTTCCTCATTCTAAAATCGATTGGTTGCGTTATCCTCTCCAAGAAATGGATGCTGGGCCAGTGACTCACTTGCTTCCCTCAGAGTGGAGGTAACAGCGAGGGAGGTGTTGGAGTCATGAACAGGGTGGTGGCTTTTAGCAGTCACCTTCCTCTCTCCCCCAACCCCCCCCCAACTGCCCCCAATTCACAAACTGAGTAGGTAGGTCACCCTGGTCACGCCAAACAGGTAACCAGCACTATTCTTCCCTGCTGGGAACGCAGGTAACTGAAGAACTGATGAGTCAAAGCCCTTAAATGGTCAATTAACTGACCACTTAGAAGATGTAATTGCTTTCAAGTCAGGAGTCCCCCTTTTGAATATTCTCTTTCAGTGCTGGTGAGAATGTGAAATGAGAATTTCTCCACGACCAACTCACCAAACTGTTTCTCATTCTCACCACTTCTCTCCCCATCTCCTGGGGAGAAAAATTCCATTCTATTACATTTCCATTTCAAAATTCTATTCTATTTGAAGAGAACGGCACGTGTGCCTTAGAACTTTTTTAAAAATCTGTGTATCTCTCTGCCATTTTCTGGTGATATTTTAGAATGCTCTTATCATAAATGACCAACTTTGCCTCTTGCCTCCTCCTTCTCCATGGGTCCTGACTGCCAGCAACATAGTTTTTGAAAAAAAACAATTGCTTAAATGTCTAAATTATCTCAGTCTGCTTCAATGATAATTCAGTTTCCAATAATTTACTTTTCTCATGTGGGCAAAAATTTCATACCTTTTGGTGAACAGGGAGTATTTATGCAAGCAGGAAGGAATTTTTTTGTACTTTTTTTGTAATCAGTCTGTTCGGTGATGTTATGACACACATCTGAAGTAGGTGGGACATGAACCCAGGCTTCCTAACTCAAAAGTAGCATCACTACAATTGTGAACACAACAGCTTTTTGGCCATGAAAGAACATAACAGCTTTCCCGCTTCTGCATGTTCAGGCCAATGGGAGGGGGTGGGAGGTCTTCAGTTAACAGGTGAAACACCCACCACCCCCATTACCAACTTTAAATTCCGTACATCACGATGCAGCTACGCCAAAGTTGTTCCATAAAGTTAGCAAGGGTAGTCTGTTCAATGGGAACTAGCCAGCCTTTCCTGTAAACTGACTGAACGTTTTAATCATCAGCCCTGCAAACAGTAGAAATGTCACAAGACATCAGCTGGAAAATGAAAGCAAAACAATCTGTGAAAACCTCCTCCTCATTTAAAATGGTCAATTGTGATTAGAAAATGAGAAAGCCTTCACTCTACCTGATTGTCATTTCACATCTTTTGGAAGTGTGGCTTCAGGTCATTCCATCTCCATGGTTACAACTGAAGAAATGTCGGAAATTCAAGAAGGAATCGACCATTCTATCCTTCATGCCTACTCCACCATTTAATAAGATCATGACTGATCGGATTGTGGTCTCGATTCAACTTCCCTGACTTCTCCCCCATAAGCCTTTACCCTCAACCTGGATAAATTTAATGACCCTGTTTTCTGGGGAAGAGAATTCCATAGAATTCCAAGAAAATTCTCCACTTGTGAGACATCTTATTTTTAAACTAATCTCATCAAGGGGAAACTTCCTGGTATCCACTCTAATGAGTCCTCTTAGGATTGCAGATGCATTACCAAGAACACCTCTCATCCTTTTAAACTCCAATGGGTACAAGCCCAACCTGCATAACTTTTCTCACACAAACTAACCGCATCATCCTAAGCATCAGTCAAGTGAACTTTTTCAGACCAGCTTCTACCATTACATTCTAATGCAAAGTTTTTCCAAATAAGGCAGCCAAATTGTTCACAGTTCTCCAGATATGGTCTCGCCAAAGTTTTCTGTAGAGGTGCAGTAAAACTTTCCTACTTTTACTTCCCATTCACATTGTAATAAACACCACCATCCCATTTGCCTTCCCAATCACCACCTGTACCTGCTCGTTAACATTTTGTGATTCTTGTAAGAGGGTTAATGCTAATTCTGCCTGATGCCGTTGTACTCTTATTATCCTGCTACAGCCTTTTGAATGAATTTTACCAATTTCTATTGTCTGATGTTAGGCTAGTTGGCCTGTAGTTTCCTGCTGCTTATCTCTCTCATTTCTTGAGGAAAGTAATGTTAGCTATTTTCTTCAGAATCCAAAGAATTTTAGAAGATGATAACCAACACTTCTAAATCATCTCGTCAGTCACTTCTTTTAAAAGCTTGAGATGTAGGCCATCTTATGTTCTTAGCAAGGTATGCGGACCTGGATGTTTTCTAGGCACCTTTTCCATGGTGACCATTGACATTTAAGTTCTTCCCTCACATTTGCCTCCTAGTTTTCAAGTATCCCTGGGATATTATCCATGTCTTCTACAGTGAAGACTGACACACTCTGCCTGTTCAATTTTTGCATTATTTCCAGAATTTCTTGCATTGCATTTACTTCATTGCAAATCAATGTAAATCTGTGCCTCTTGTTCTTGAAATTTTTGTGAGCTGGAGCAATTGTTTGCTGTCTACTCTGTCCAGACCCCTCATGATTTTGGAAACCTCAATCAATCTTCTTAGCCAACTTCTCTCCAAGAACAGCAATCCCAACTTCTTAAATTTTAATGGAAGTGACCTAATCGCTGGAACCATTCTTGTAAATCTCTTCACTTTCTCTCTCCAATGCATTCTCATTGCCCTAAATAGTGGCCCAGACCTGTACACAGTATTCCAGCTGAGGTCTTAACCATTGTCATATGTGGGTTCAGCATAATCTTGCTCTTGTAATCTCTGCCCTTACTTTTGATTAAAGCACCTGGGAAGCTGTTAGGTTTACTAACCGCGCTCTATACTTGCCCTGCCATCTTTTTATAACCCATATACATATTGTCTTTCTGCTCCTGTAGCTCCTTTACAGTGATACCCATTTTATTTCAATAGTAGGATGACAAGGTAGAAAATAATAATCAAGTAGTGTGAACATCTATAAAGAAATTATACAGTGAGGGATAACCCGAGAGAGATTTATTTGGATAAGACTGCTTTCACAAGTAAATGAAATAAATTACAGATTATTTCTCCCAGCACTTTCGGATTCCATCTGATTTAAATATGGGATTTAACTTGCACAATGACCATTTAAATATAGGTGTTCCTAATTATGGAAATTATAATTGGTAACCTGTTCTTCTAGAACTACACCAATATTATTCCGGTTACATTATAACTGGGTTATGAATAGTAAAATGGAAGGAAAACTGAGCCTAAGCAGGAATTTATATTTACACCATGTATTGTAAAATAACAACATTGAGTGGATTAAGTTTGGGATTTTTGTTTGTTTTTTGGTTTGGTGTTTGTCAGTCAGTGAGGATTGATGTTGGTACCAATACCCAATGAAGATGTAACAGCTGTTTTGATGCTGATTTTTAGATAATGTGGCTGAGAATAAGAATTCTATGGAGGAAGAATGAAGAAAACTACTTACACAAAGTTTTTTTTAATACTCAGTACTACCAGGGGTTGAAGTTTTGCCATGTCCTTTTCAATTAGTACAGGCTGAGCAGGTTAGGAGTGTGAAAAGCTATTTAGGTTCCACACAGCAGCCGTTACTGAGAGGGCTGATTGCTTGTCTTGAGAGAAAAATCTGTGACTTGTGCCAAACCCGTCCACTTTTCCAGAAGGAAATGAACAATCATAGGAGCTGCAGACTTAGCACATAAGGCTGGGTAAACCTTAACTGCCTTGATGTTGACCTGAACCTAATGCTGGAGGCCATGAGGGAGAGAGGAAAGCTCTTCCTCCTCCTGCAGTGTTGCTGCAAAAGGCCATTGCAATGTGCAGTAGGGATCTTTTCTACTTCACTGCCATCTTCCTCCAGCTCAAGTTTGTCAACCTTGTCTTCTGAACATACTCAATCTGTATGAGCTGTCTTCTTCCAGGTTCACTCATCTAGGGAGCACCATGATGTAGAGAGTACAGCAGGCCGCCAACGGAATGGAAACTCTTGCAGTTGGAAAGCACCATCTGACTGGTCCTGGCATCACAATCCCACCTTCAGAAGCCCGACGACTGACTTGTTCAGTAGCTCTCCAGTGAGCAGACTGTATCAGTCACATTGCACTTGTGCCTTTTTCTGAGGTTCACAGGATAGCTCTTGTCCCCAAGGATGCATTTTTGAGATTGACAGTGAAGGTTTGGAGCATTCTGGACTGGTAACTCCAATTTTAGCAGTAAATGTGTTTGACTCCCAGTGCCTTCCTGCCCTGTATCTATCTGCTACATTAGGTTCTGCCCCTCCTGTGTTGCCCTTTAATGCCACATGGTCCAAACTCCAACTCGTTACAACAGCTGAAGCTTCTGTTCTGGATAAAGTGGCTGCTTCAGTGTCCCTCATAGCCTTATTCTCCTACTCTTGATGCCCCTGTGATGCCAGATTGTTGCTGAACCCTTTATATCTTTAGAGCTCAAAGTGCTGAATGCCCATTGTCCCTTCAATCTGTGCAATGCCAAAGTCACCCCCTTACCAAACATCCAGTCCCCCTTTACCACACTAATCAGGAGCCAGGGTGACACGCTGAGGCAGTCATGAAGTGGTTACCCATTTTGTACCTGCCTCCCTTCAGTCGGTTAGCTTTTGTGTTTGTGCTTTTGGTGGGGGACAGCATAACAGGGAAAGCCATAGTGGTCAGGTCTCTGGCACTGAGCCTGGTTCTGTGGCTTAGGAGGGAAGGGGGAAAATTAGAAAAGCACTGCTGGTAGGAGACTCAATAATGAGAGGAATGATCAGAAGATACTATGGTCATGAATGGGACTCCCAGAAGGTTTGTTTCCTCCCAGGTGCTAGGGTCTGATCTAGTCTACAAGATTCTGAAGGGGGAGGGTGAACAGCCAAAAGTTGTGATGCACATTGGCACCGATGACATAGCTAGGAAAAGGGATGAGGATCCAAAAAGTGATTTCAGGGAGTTAGGTTGGAAGCTAAAAAGCAGGACGAGCAGAGTAGTAATCTCAAGATTACTACCAGTGCCATGAGCTAGTGAGGCGAGGAACAGGGTGCATAACAGCACAACATGTGGCTACAGGGCTGGTGCAGGAGGGAGGGCTTCAAATACGAAGATCATTCTGGGGAAGGTGGGACCTGGAGATGAAGGATGGGTTGCACTTAAACTGGAGGGGCACCAATGTCCTGGATGAGCAATTTGCTGGAGCATGTCAGGAGGGTTTAAACTAGTTTGGCAAGGAGATAGGAACCAGAGCTACAGAGTTGTTGAACGGTCAGAAATAGAATGCAGAAAGTCTGTCAGGAAAGATGCACAGTTGATAGGGCAAAGGGATGAGTCAAAGTGTGCCTGTTTCAATGCAAGGAGTGTCAGGCATAAGAGTGATGAATTTAGAGCATGGATCAGCACTTGTGACTATGATGTTGTGGCCATAACCGAGACATGGATTTCACGGGGGCAGGAATGATTGCTGGTTGTTCCAGGGTTTAGATTTTTTATACCCCACTCCGGTTCTTTTTAAAAGAGGTGGGGGAGTAGCATTGTTAATTAGAGAGTGCATCACAGCTGCAGAAAAGGAGGTTGTTGAGGACGGTTTGTCTACTGAGTCATTATGGATTGAAGTCAGTAACTGGAAAGGAGCAGTCACTTTATTGGGTGTTTTCTATTGACCCCCCCCCCCCCCCAATAGCACCAAAGAGACAGAAGAACAGTTTGGACAGTAGATCTTGGAAAGGTGCAGATGTAACGGAGTTGTTGTTATGGGTGACTTCAACTCCCCAATATTGATTGGAACCTCCTTAGTGCTGATGGTCTGGATGGAGCCGATTTTGTCAGGAGTGTCTAGGAAGGAGTCCTGACACAATCTGTAGATAGACCGCCTGGAGGGAGGCCATGTTGGATTTGGGGCTTGGCAACGAGCCAGGCCAGGTGTCAGATCTCTCAGTGGGAGAGCATTTTGGTGACAGGGCCTCAACTACCTCACCTTTACCATAGCAATGGAGAGGGATAGGAACAAGCAGTGTAGGAAGGTATTTAATTGCGGGAGAGGAAATTATACTGCTATTAGACAGGAGCTGTGGAGTGTAAATTGGGAATAACTGTTCCACGGGAAGTGCACAACAGAAATGTGGGGGCTGTTAAGGAGCAGTTGTTGCGTGTGTTGGATAACTTTGTCCCACTGTGACAGGCAAGGAACAGTAAGGTGAAGGAAGTGAGGAATGAGATTGCTGTGCCTCTGGCGATGATCTTTGCATCCTCACTCTCTATGGGAGTAGTACCGGATGACTGGAGGGAGGTGAATGTAGTTCCTCTGTTCAAGAAAGGGAATGGAGAAATCCCTGCGAATTTCAGACCAGCTAGGCTTACATCTGTGTTAAGCAAAGTACTGGAAAGGATTCTGAGAGATAGGATTTATGACTATTTGGAAAAACATAGTTTGATTAAAGATGGTCAGCATGGCTTTGTGAGGGGCAGGCCATGCTTCGCAAACCTTATTGAGTTCTTTCAGGATGTGACGAGACAAGTTGACAAAGGTCGAGCAGTGGATTTGGTGTATGTGGATTTCAGTAAAGCATTTGATAAGGTTCCCCATGGTAGGCTCATTCAGGTATGGGATACAGGGAGACTTGGCTGTCTGGATACAGAATTGGCTGGCCAAAAGAAGACAGCGAGTGATAGTTGATGGAAAGTATTGCACCTGGAGGTCGGTGACCAGCGGTGTCCCACAGGGATCTGTTTTTGGGCCTCTGTTCTTTGAAGTTTTCATAAATGACTTGGATGAAGATGTGGAATGGTGGGTGAGTAACTTTGCTGATAACACAAAGGTCGGTGGTGTTGTAGATGGTGTTGAGGGCTATTAGAGGCCATTGACAACAAGACATTGACAGGATGCAGAGCTCAGCTGAGAAGTGACAAATGGAGTTCAACCAGGATAAAAGCAAAGTGATTCATTTTTGAAGGTCAATTTTGAATGCTGAATACAGGGTTAAAGACAGGATTCATAGCAGTGTGGAGGAACAGCGGGATCTTGGGGTCCTCAAAGTTGCCACACCGGTTGACAGGGTTGTTAAGTAGACATATGGTGCTTTGGATTTCATTAATAGGGAAATTGAGTTTAAGAGCTGTGAGGTTTTGCTGCAGCTCTATAAAACCCTGGTTAAAGCACACTTGGAATACTGTGTCTAGTCCTGGTCGCCTCATTATTGGAAGGATGTAGATGCTGTGAAAAGGATGCAGAGGAGATTTACCAGGATGCTGCCTGGATTAGAGGGCATTTCTTATGGACAGAGATTGAGTGAGCTAGGGCTTTTCACACTGGAGAGAAGGAGGAAGGGAGGTAACTTGATTGAGGTGTATAAGGTAATGAAAAGCACAGATAGAGTAGATAGCCAGATATTTTTGCCCAGGGCAGAAATGGTTGTCATGAGGGGTCATAATTTTAAGGTGATTGGAGGAAGGTATAGGGGAGATGTCAGAGGTTGGTTCTTTCTGAGAGAGTGGTGGGTGCATGGAATGCACTGCCAGCAGTGGTAGTACAGTCAGATACATTAGGGATATTTTAAGTGACTGCTGGATGTGCACATGGATGGCAGTAAATTGAGGGGTGTGTAAGTTAGGTTGATATTAGATTAAGATTAATGCTCGGCACAATATCGTGGGCCAATGGGCCTATACTGTGCTGCACTCTTCTATGTAACCTGTCTGGCCACTTTTTTTTTAACAGAAAGCAAAAATTACAGCCTTACAAATTCAATCAGTTGCTGGTTAGCTCAGTTGGCAAGACAGCTAATGTATGGCTTGGAATAATATGAGCATCGTAGGTTCAATTCCTGCTCCAGCTGAGGTAGATGTAGAAAACTTGCTTTGTGCTCTGCCCCAGGTTTGATGCAGAATGATTCCTTTTAAGCTGTGTAATGTCTGCCCTCTGTCAGAGCTGGTGATTTACTGCTGATATAAAGACTGGCATCCTTAAATTATCCTGGTGCCATTTCAGATTTTGAGTGATGCTAAAAAAAAATCAGACCTCAAGTTCCAACTCCGCTTTCCGGTATCTGCTGCCTACATCTGGTAAGAGTAGTAATTGCCTACTAACTTTAGAAGGGAGAAGAGATGAGAACATAAACTAGGATGACCACAATACTCCAACATATTCTTAAATGATCCTATTATCTTGTCTCTATTGCTTTTTTTGTCCTGGAGCAACTATGGAATTTCTAGTGGTGTTGGTCTCAGCCGTGTTTTCCCTGTTGTATCAAAAGATTAATAGTTATTTAGTGTTCTACAACAACAAACTAATTCCTGTAATATTTATACATAATGTGTTTACAACTGCAAATCACTAAAGTGGTTAAACAAATGTTTAGAATTTTAGATTTCCTTTCTGGGCAAGCTTTGAAATCTCTATCAAGGCTGATTCCACTGTCAAATAAAAAGAAGTTTTGGTATTTCTAGATGTGAAAATAGGTAATCTTTTCCAGGTTATAGTTTTCATCATGCAGCAGAATGGAACATGGGGCATTCTTACTACTTTATAACAGCACCAAAGAATGTGACCTGTGTGGCTGAACTGAAAAAACACATACTTTTTTGAGAGTGACAAACAGTACACTTTAAATGTATTCAATGAGATGGTTGATTCTTTTTTTTTGTTTTCCAATGCTAATTCTATTCACAATTTTAAGATTTGCAGCACAGTGTAATTACTTCTCCTCCACCTCTAACCCAGTCTATATTGGTCTTTAACTGCCATTTAAACTGAATTGATATTTTCATGCACCCAGCCCATCCCCCGTTCCCTAGTCAGCATCCCATCAGCACAGGGAAATAAATAGAAGTGTGAAAATAACTGAGGTATGATTCATTCTCATAATCTGCCCGTGGAGAAGCAGGAGGAGATCACACACTAGATTGAGCTTCTAGAAGAAGACAAATAGGACAGGTATGGCACTAAGGGTGGGAATTAGGATGACAGTAGCAGAGGTTACATCGATTTTCAATGATAAGATAACCTCTTGCTCTCTCCTACCTATTATTTATTGACTACCTATCGCATAAGAGAGAGGTTTTAGATGTGTTCTTAATGACATCATCTGGTTTCAAATTTCTTTCAATGTAATTATTTAATTGTTGTTTTTCCCTTTTCTTTGTCAATCTGATTGGAAAAGATTTTAAAATATTTAAAATATTTGAAACGTCTTGAATTGTCTGCTATCGAACTTCCAGAAACTGCTTTTCGGACAAAGGAGGCGGACTGCAGGTCTGGATCCCAACGGTGAGATTTTAAAGCACATCTGTGATTATTTTGGGTCATAACTTCCAATTTCAGTCATTAACAAGTATTTCTGGTGCAGGGCCTCATTTTTGTAATGTGTTCTCTTGACCTTTCACTCCTTATGCACGATTTTCCGCAGCCGTTTACTGGTTTGATCCATGATGATAACAATGAGGCCCTCAAAAATAACCAACAATTTTTTTTCGGTACTTCTATAATTGAATCAATGTGCAAAATGATCACAGTATTTTAATGACCGATTTGTCTGTCTCAAAAAACATTTTCAGACTCTTGCCTTAGGCCAATATGGCCTGTTAAAGTGATTTGACTTGTGTACACCTATTTTGGGATTAATTTCAAACAGCATATGGATGACCAGCCATTACATTTTTACATTGATATTTTCAGCCAAGCTCCTCTAGCTACATTCATTTTTTTTATTGTGGTATGGCTGATAGTTAAGAGAGAATTTGGCAACACTTTACAAAAAAGACATGTGAGGTGAAGCAATAAATAGTATTTTTTTTAAATGCCTACCAGCACAGCCACTGTGTAGTAACAATGTGAAAATTATTTTACAACCAGAAATTGCAGCATTTGTAAGGCCGAAAGCATCCATTGATTTATAAGTTGTCACCGTGGGCTGATCATTCAAAGATATGAGAGATTTTGCTTTGTATACACAAGCCTAATAGCACCCTGGCAGCCAGAAATATTTGAGTAGCTAATGTGACCAAGGTCAAAATTAATCCAAGAGGGTTTAGTGTTTAAAAAAAAGTCTACAGATCACTTAAAGATATTTTTGATTCATTATTCACACAACATACAGAGTCCAATATTTTCAAAAGTTTGATTTGCTAACGTGCAAAGTGATCTATTCAACCTCTCTTAGCTTAAATGGCATTAAATCTGTCAAAATTAGTTCCATCTGTTCTCATGATTTTACCACAGCGTTTTCATTTGAAAGTGGCCTTTCAAAAGGAAAGTGTTCAGAAATGTTTCAAAAGTTGAAGCAGCCAACAAGAGCCAAAATTTTTGTCAAGCCCAGCTTTTTGAAAAATACTAAACCCACAATTGGATTGTGCCATTCGCTTGTGACCAACTCATCCCAGTTCTGTGGAGTTGGGTGGTTTTTAAGGTAATGGTTCAGAAAGTGTGAAATCTGAAGTTGCATTATCTCCACCCAATCTGACAATGTGTCAGAATCATTTGGTGGAGAATCTAGTTGTCTCCTCCGGATCCTGATGGAGATAAACATATTATCACTTGCTCCTTGCAAAACTGTTGCAATAATGATTAAGATTAGATTAGATTACATTACATTACATTACAGTGTGGAAACAGGCCCTTCGGCCCAACAAGTCCACACCGACCCTCCGAAGCGCAATCCACCCATTCCCCTACATTTACCCCTTTTACCTAACACTACGGGCAATTTAGCATGGCCAATTCACCTGACCTGCACATCTTTGGACTGTGGGAGGAAACCGGAGCACCCGACGGAAACCCACGCAGACACGGGGAGAACGTGCAAACTCCACACAATCAGTCGCCTGAGTCAGGAATTGAACCCAGGTCTCTGGCGCTGTGAAGCAGCAGTGCTAACCACTGTGCCACCGTGTCGCCCATTAACTCGTTTTTAGATTTGTACCTATAGCTATCATACTTTAAACAATGACTTTTTACGTAAGACAGTGTCACTTCTTTTGAGTCTCACAGGTGGGTTATCCTCTACCACTGATAATTCAACAGAACCCTTACACTCAGCATGTAGGGGGAAAAGTTGGAAGAGAAGAAAGGAGGGAGGGTTCGTATGGTATAGTGGTAGTGTCCCCACCACTGCACCAGGCAGCTCCAGAGGTGTGAAATAATTTCTCTCAATAGACTGATAAGAAAATATCTAGAAAAGAGTGAACTGTCCCAATGCAAAAGCTCTCAGAACCCAATATGACATTAACAGTGAATATCATCACTTCACTTCAGGTAAGAACAGTGGAAGAATCTATCAAACAAGAATAAAAAGGAAATTCTGAAGACAAATGGTTTTTCACTTTTTAAATACATTACTGTAATAAGAAGATAGTCAGTCAGCAGCCCTCATGAAAGAAACAAGAGAGCAAAAGAGGCCCTTGAGAAGCCAGGCTTCAGGTCATGGTCGGTGAGGGGAGCAGAACAAAGAATAAGCAAGAATTTTTTTTTTGTAATTTCAATGGGTTGTAAATCTTTGGCATTCTGTCCCCACAAAGGGCTGAGGAAGTTCTCTCTGTATGTCTAAAGTCAAGGTTTAATACATGTCTGATGACGAAAAGAGTTATGGGGATGGTTTAAGGAAAAAGCATTGAAATGTTCGATCAGCTACGATCATATTTAATGATTTGGGTTGGAGTAATGGAGTATGCCTGTTCCTGTGTTCTTCACTAGCCACTCTGAGGAGCCCATGTCCCAAAGCACACCCACTCTGTGGAGGCAACTGGGAGCTCTGAATAATATTAGAGATGTCTGAGGGTAAATGGGCAAAACCTTAAATGGTGCAAAAAAAACCCACATAGGCTTGAAGGATAGAGAGAAAGGGGAGTATAGATATTTTCAGTCAACCTGCTCAAACATATTATGGGACACCACTGGAGCAGCTGGGTCTTGAACCCAGAATGCTGCACCACAAAAGGCACAGGAAATGAGCATTCCCCCATCCTTCAAAATGAATGTCACTACCATCATTTTTCATAATGTGTGGCCAATGAGGATCAAAACGACAAGTTATACTGAGGTTCTGGTATTGGTCAACTTGTAATTGTGCAACAAAAGAGTAAATTGAAATGGATTTGAAGAAAAGATTAGACTAGATTCCCTACAGTGTGGAAACAGGCTCTTCGGCCCAACAAGTCCACACCAACCCTCCGAAGAGGAACCCACCCAGACCCATTTCCCTCTGACTAATGCACCTAACACTATCGGCAATTTAGCATAGCCAATTCACCTGACCCACACACCTTTGGACTGTGGGAGGAAACCAGAGCAAACCCACGCAGGCACATGGAGAATGTACAAACTCCACACAGACAGTTGCCCAAGGCTGGAATCAAACCCTGGGACCCTGGTGCTGAGAGGCAGCAGTGCTAACCACTGAGCCACCGTGCCATCCCCAAAAGGCCTAGCAGAAGAAAAGGTTGGATAGTCAGAAGATCGGGATGTATAGCTCCGATCATGATTTTGCAGGTTAAATGTATGTGTCAGATTTGTTTACTTAAAATAAAAGTTGTGAAAGGGAACATTTATTTTTTTATCACACTGCAAAATTAAGAAAACTTTAATTTAGCCCAAAATGAAGAAAGAGGCATCCATCTTAGCTGTAGAAGGTAGAAAACCTCTTTCAGAAAGTAGGAAATCACATTTTGACTATTAACTAAAGTAGGAAAAAACATCAGTAACCAGTACAGGTATAAAACATTGACGTTCAGTATAGAGTCATAGAGATGTACAGCATTGAAACAGAACCTTTGGTCCAACCTGTCCATGCTGACCAGATATCTCAACCCAATCTAGTCCCACCTGCCAGCACCCAGCCCGTATCCCACCAAAGCCTTCCTATTCATATGCCCATCCAAATGCCTCTTAAATGTTGCAATTGTACTAGCCTCCACCATTTCCTCTGGCAGCTCATTCCATACACGTAACACCCTCTGTGTGAAAAAGGTTGTCCCTTAGGTCTCTTTTATATCTTTCCCCTCTCACCCTAAACCTATGCTCTCTAGTTCTGGACTCCCCAACCCCAGGGAAAAGACTTTGTCTATTTATCCTATCCATGCCCCTCGTAATTTTATAAACCTCTAAAAGGTCACCCCTCAGCCTCCCACACTCCAGGGAAAACAGCCCCCTGAAGCTCAGATTCTCCAACCCTGGCAACATCCTTGTAAATCTTTTCTGAACCCTTTCAAGTTTCACAACATCTTTGCGATAGGAAGGAGACCAGAATTGCATGCAATATTCCAACAATGACCTAACCAATGACTTGTACAGCTGCAACATCACCTCCCAACTCCTGTACTCAATACTCTGACCAATAAAGGAAAGCATACCAAATGCTTTCCTCACAATTCTATCTACCTGCGACTCCACTTTCACAGAGCTATGAACCTGCACTCCAAGGTATCTTTGTTCAGCAACACTCCCTAGGGCCTTACCATTAAGTGTATAAATCCTGCTAAGATTTGCTTTCCCAAAAATCATCTCTCATTTATCTGAATTAAACTCCATCTGCCACTTCTCAGCCCATTGGCCGATCTGATCAAGATCCTGTTGTAATCTGAGGTAACCTTCTTCGCTGTCCACCATGCCTCCAATTTTGGTGTCATCTGCAAACTTACTAACTTTACCTCTTATGCTCACATCCAAATCATTTATATAAATGACAAAATGTAGAGGACCCAGCACCGATCCTTGTGGCACTCCACTGGTCACAGGCCTCCAGTCTGAAAAACAACCCTCCACCACCATGTGCTGCAGTCCTGTTTGGCTCAGTGCTGTTGGAAGGGACTTCCAGGATTCTGACCCAGTTACAATGAAGGAATGGTGAGACAGACCCAAGTCAGGTTGGTGTGCAGCGGGCGGAGTCGCCATCCTTCTTTTGCCTTTGTTCTTCTGGGTGATAAAAGTTGCAGGTTTGGAAGGTGGTGTCTGTGAAAATTTGAATTATTGCATCTTGTATTTGGTATACACTGCTCCACTGTAGTAGGAAAGAGTGTGAATGTTGAAGTGGTGGATGTTATCGATCAATCAATCAGGCTACCTTCTCCTAGATGGTGTCAAGCTTCTTGTGAGTTGGAGTTGTACTCAGCCAGGCAGGTGGACTATATTCCATCACAGTGGCTTGTATCATGTAGACTGGCTTTTGTGAAATGAGTTATTAGTCACAGCATTCCTAACCTCTGACTTGCTCTTGAGCCACAAAATCTATATAGCTGACCCTATTCAATTTCTGGTCAATGATAATCCTCAGAATGGTAAATGGGGGATTCAGTTACGATGATGCTATTGTAACGGCAATAGTTAGATGTTTTCCTGTTAGGGATGGTCATTACCAAGTACTTTTGTGGCTTGGATGTCACTTGTTAGCCCAAGCCTGGATGTTGTCCTACTTGTGCTGCACAATGGACACTGACTGCTTCAGAGCCTGAGAGGTTGTGAATGATGTACTCTGTACAACCATGGGCAAGCATCGTCACTTCTGAGATTATGATGATGGCGGGGAGGGGAGGTCATTGTTGCAAGTGAAAATTATTGGACCCGAGGAATTCCTGGAGCTGAGATGGTTGACCATTATGCAAGGTA
This sequence comes from Chiloscyllium plagiosum, assembly GCF_004010195.1. Taxonomy (NCBI): domain Eukaryota; kingdom Metazoa; phylum Chordata; class Chondrichthyes; order Orectolobiformes; family Hemiscylliidae; genus Chiloscyllium; species Chiloscyllium plagiosum. The sequence goes on from NC_057724.1 coordinate 26,952,453, forward strand.
AGACTTCAACAAGCATCCCCGATTCCCCACTAACTGCAGTTTTACTAGGACTGCTTGATGCAACACTCATTCAACAGTGATTATTACCTCATATCTTGATTCTATTTTTGTGCACATTTGTCCACAAGGTTATAATGAGGAGAGGAGTTTTCTGGCCCTGGTTCAATCCAACCTGAGTGTCAATGAGCAGGTTATTTCAAAGCAACTGCTGCTTCACGACCCCATTCAAGTCTAAAAGCAATTGCCTGGCCCAGAAATCCGGTATACAGCAGGAAAGGAAAAATACTTGCTCAACAGAGCTGACATCTGACATGATGGTCCCGCAGGTGAGATGAGACAGCTACCTAAGTTGGCAATAAGATTTCCTCTGTCAAGGGAATTCACAAGATTAAGCATCCTCCAGATAAGTTAATGGATCAACTACCAGGTTTAGCAAAAATGACTTCCTTCACAAAGTGCATCCAAAAGATAAAACACTCTCCAGAGAAATGGTTAACTGATCAATCAGGGTCAGTCATGGCCTGAGAACCAGTCTTGCGAGCCAGAAAGGAAGTGGACATCACAGCTGATAGGACAGTGGGATGTCATGATAACATCAGTTCAGTTGCTTCTCACAGTTTGAAGGGACATCCATACAAGCACCCTTCTTGATATTGTGCACTGCACACATCCCAGGGAACTACTGGCTTCAGTAGCACTCTGATCAAAATCTCATCCCCAGCATGTTTGTATCTGGCTGTTCGGTTCCTCTAACGCTTGTCAAAAACATTTCAATGATACCATTCAGCCTCTTTGAGATCAGTGTGCATAATTAGAACAGCTTAAGCAAAAACCATTATTGCTTTGTTAGCTGCTTGCTTTAAAAAATTGCATATTGGCTAGGAACATGTTCTTCTCTAGTATTTTGAAGTCTGAAATATTTCCAACTTTTTTTTGTCTGACAATTAAATGCTATGAATTCACAAAACTCTCGTGCTGCACTCAGTGAGGAAAAATAGCTATCAACAATACCTTTTTGCTACCTTTGAGTGCAAAACTAGACAGATAGAATGCATGTTTTTGTCATTATTTGCTGGGAAGGGTTCTGACATAATTGTGGACACTATCAACCCAGTTCCTCATGGATGTGGACCCGCAGCACAAATTTGCTCTTAATTCTTCATAACTATCAGATATCTTAATAAGGTTCACACAGTAGGTTGATATGACAGCTATCAGTACTGATGATTTAGTCTTTTGCATTTGTTTTGGATCCAATATAAAAGAAGCTTTATTCTATACTTAACCATTGTCGATATTTGAATTAATGTTTTAAAATTTTCATTTCTTCAACTATTTATTGATGCAAGGTTCATTAATTGAAAGCCAGGAATAGATTTGGGTGCTTTTGCTATAAAGCATTTAAAACTAACTCTATTTGATAGATTTCAAGTTGGGTAAATTCAAATATAGCCAACTTTTGCACACACAATGGCAGGATGTTAAACAACACTTTAAATTTAAACAATTATCTTTTGTCATGCTTGTCATAAAATGACATCTGATCAACGTTCCAAAGAGCATTATCAAATAGAGGATATTGTGGTTAACCAGTTGTATATGAAAATGGATTGGTTAAATTGTAATCTTGCTCCATACAGTGTTTGGACTAAATATTGTACATTTTTTTGCATTAGCTCATCTTTGTTTGAGGTGAAGGGCAATGCTTTTGGGGCACAATCTGCTTTATTATTGCTCCCATTATGTGAGTTGGTGTTTCTCTAATAACTGATTCCCTCCATCCATTTTAAGTGACAAAACTACTCTGTGTCTGATCAAATCAAATTCAATATATCAGATTGAATTTACAAATGGTAAAAATAATAAAATCAAGATGGATAACACAACTAACAAGCACTTACCGGTCAAATCTTTCTCTGTTCATATTTCAAGTGATGTTATATGTGGTTGTGAGAAAGGTAGGTTTTCTCTCATCCTCCTCTGAGCTGAGTAGGACAGCTGCTGTGTATTTCCATTCTTATCCATCTAATTGTACTCTGAGAATTACTTTACAATGCCTTCTCTTCCAGCTCCTGCATTGTTCCTTTAGTGTCCTCCCAAAGATCTATCCTTGAATCCCACCTATTTGTCAATTGACCCCCAGCAACATGCATATAAAGGCACAACATTAATTTTCTTACATAACCCTGATTAAACCCATGCCACCACACCGTCCATTTCTCTCAACTCCATTGTTGCTTGCTTCTCAGGCTGCTTATCTAATATCCTTGACTGGATGAGCAGAAATTTCTTCCAATTGGGAAGACCTGAAGCCATTATTTTCAGTCTATGCACCAAACACTGCCTAGCTACCAATTCTATCCCTGCAGCAGCCTGTGCTTCTGCCTCTCTAACATCACCTGACGTTTCCCCCATTTCCATAAGTTTACTGATAAAACACTAATGAGTCTGAGTCACCTGTAGACCTGACTATTTCAATGCACTCCTAGTTGGTCTCGTAATCCTATCCTTCATAATGTTGAGCTCAGCTGCCTGTGTTTTCACTTGCAGCAAACCACATTCCACATCATCTTTCGTATTTGTGGACCTAACACATTGACTCTTGGACAACCTTGTTTCCAAATCCCTCCATGGCTTTGCTGTCATCTCTAATCTCCTCTAGCCCTGCAATCCTCCAAGGTATTTGTGCTGCTTTAATTCAGGCCTTGGGTGAATTAGTGGTTTGCAATTGTTCCACCAGTTGTGGCAGTGCTTTCAGCTCTTTAGGTCCTAATCTCTGGAATAACCTCTTTGTACACTCTGCCTTTCTGTTTTCAGGGCACGTCTAAAACCCATCATTTTGGCCAACTGATCTAATATCTCATGGCCTGGCCTAATACTTCATTTTATGACACTCCTATAATGTGCCTGTGAGTTGTTTCATTGCAATACAGATGTTCTATAAATAAAAGTTATTTTGTGTTGAATATAGGCTCCACATTTGAAAGCGATTAGATTAGATTCCCTACAGTTTAGAAACAGGCCCTTCGGCCCAACCAGTCCACACCGAAGAAACAGGCCCTTCGGCCCAACCAGTCCACACCGACCCTCCGAAGAGTAACCCACCTCCCCCCCACTAATGCACCTAACAACTATGGACAATTTAGCATAGCCAATTCACCTTAGCTGCACATCTTTGGACTGTGGGAAGAAACCAGAGCACCCAGAGGAAACCCACGCAGACACGGGGAGAATGTGCAAACTCCACACAGACAGTCGCCCAAGGCTGGAATCGAACCTGGGACCCTGTGAGGCAGCAGTACTAACCAATGAGCCACCTTGCCGCCTACTAATTGCTCGCCCCTCTTGATTTCGTAAACCATGGGTGAATTTTCTTTTTGTTTTAGTGACTAAGTATGGACATAGAACATAGAACATTACAGCGCAGTACAGGCCCTTCGGCCCTCGATGTTGTGCCGACCAGACATACCAATCTGAAGCCCATCTAACCTACACTATTTCACGTACGTCCATATGCTTGTCCAATGAGTTAAACAAAGCGGGAAGTACGTCTGCTCAAATCAGGGCAGGTTTTTCTGTGTGATTATGTTCTTCTCAGCTTATTACATATTCATGCGTGTAAAATTCTAAGTTCTATGATAATTTCTGAATCTCACTGGGTTCCAGCAGGTTCCAGCTTCCAGATTCCATGTTTAAAACCAGCCGTGCAGCACTTCACTCTTGACTATCACAGAGACCATCTCCCCAGAGACCAGTCAAAAGGTGGTGGCAGGCTTTAGCAATGCATCCCTAGATATTCTCCTGAAGCAGGAAATCTTTCCCACTGAATTAATAGTTCTTTCATTTCATCCCTAAGAACTCAATTCTCTCTCTTTCCCAAATACAGCACCTAAGTTCCAACCTCAAAGACCTGATTCCTCCTCTCATTGCAGCCTGAGGCCTGACTGTCTAAAACATATGAAGATCATTTCCTTTATATCAATGTTCATTTACATTGTTAGAGTAATACTAGGAGTTTATTTACCACTCTTTTAAACATCTATCAAAGAAATTGTCCAATAAAGATTTACAATACTTTGATACAGTTTCAATTTTTAACTTAATAATTCATGATAAATCTACCTGAGTAAACATATTGTTAAGCTGAGATCAGTAACATAGACAGACATTCTAGGGCTGCAAGACAAATATATAGACCGAAAAACCTGTGTATTCAATGAAGATGACTTGATTAAATCTCAGAATGGCTTTTACAGATATAAGGAGTAGTTGAAAAAGCATTTTCTTTTATTTTTGTGCTGCTAATGAATGATAATGCATTTTATTTTAAGAGAATTTAAAGCAATAAATGTACAGTTCTCCATATTAATAGTTCAACTGCTGAATGATTGATGCATCACTTTATCTGCACATTAAATCTATCATTTGCATACTACATAATAGGTTTGGTGATCAAAATGGAATTACATAATATTTCTTCTTCAAAATATTTTCGAACTAAATCAGGTTTTTACACAGTGGTTGCCATTCTTTAGGAATTTGGGAAGTTAGTTTGTTGGGTCATTACAATGTCACACAATTCTATAGCATGCATCGTGTGCAGAGAAATAGCCCAAAAACTTTGCAGGGCAGTGACAAAGTATATACACTGAGGAGAAGGCGAAGTAGAACTAAAAAGGGAACAGAAAGTTTAACAAAAACACAGGAAAGCAAAGTGGGAGGTAATTAGGTTGGAATGTTAGGTAGAGAGTTTACATCAGAAGGTAAGGGTGCATAGTAGCCAAAAGAATGTTACTAATGGTGGAAAGTGGAACCAATGTTAGTGAGAACACAGATGATGAGGAGGTGCTGGTGTTGGACTGGGGTGGACAAAGTTAAAAATCACACAACACCAGGCTATAGTCCAATAAGTTCATTTGCAAGTACTAGCTTTCAGAGCGTTGCTCCTTCATCAGGTAGCTAGTGGGGCAGGAAAGCTAGTACTTGCAAATAAACCTGTTGGACTGGAACCTAGTGCTGTGATTTTTAACAGAGAGAGAGACAGTGGACTTGTAGCTCCAACTGCCAGCTGACAGCTCATACTATAAAAATGTAGGAGCAGAAGTAGGCCATTCAATCCATCATCTACTGTTCGATGAAACCATGACTGAACCAATCATCCTTAACTCCACTTTCCTGCCTTTTTCTTACAACCCTCAATTCTCTTATTGACTAAAAAACTGTCCATTTTAAACTTGAATATAGTTAATGACCCAGCCTCCACAGCTCTCTGCAATTAAGAATTTCACAGATTCACTATCCTCTGAGAGAAGAAATTTCTCCTCATTTCTGTTTTAAATGTGTGGTCCCTTACCCCGAGATTATGCCTTCTAGTCCTCGACTCGTCTCATAATGAGAAATAACCTCTCCACATCTGCTATGTCAAGTCCCCCAAGAATCTTGCATTTCTGAATAAAGTTGCCTCACATTCTTTGAAACTCAAATGAGCACAGGCCCAACATGCTTGTATATCAATCCTTAGCTAAAGGGGGCAAAACTGTTCACAGTATTTCAGGTGTGGTCTAGTGTATTCTTTAGCAAGACATCCCCATATTTATAGCACAGCAGGTCAGGCAGCATCCAAGGAGCAGGAAAATCGACGTTTCAAGCAAAAGCCCTTCATTATTCCTGATGAAGGGCTTTTGCCCGAAATGTCGGTTTTCCTGCTCTTCAGATGCTGCCTGACATGCTGTGCTTTTTCAACACCATTCTATCCTTGACTCTGATCTCCAGCATTTGCAGTACCCATATTTATACTCAATTACCTTTGAAATAAAGGCCAACATTCAATTTGCCTTCCCTATTACCTGCTGAGCTTGGAGGTTAACCTTGTGATCAGTGTAAGAGAACTCCCAAATCCCTCTGATTAAATATGGATCAGGTCGTGGTTAAAATAGGGGATGAATAGAGGAGCTAACTATTATTTATAGGGAAAAAAACTGCAGAAAGTTACAGGACAAAATGCTATGTATGAAATTGTTAGTACACATGCCTCCTCGCAAGTCCAGAAGCACTAAACAAATGGTGGGGCTTTCCTAATGGATGTGCTTCTGTTCTGGGCAATAGCAGAAAAAGAATAGCAAGGGCAAGATGCTATGGCAGAAGATAGCAACCTCATTGTCCCTATTGGTGCTATTTTATTTTGTGGTATAATCAAAAGTGTTCTATAGATAATGGCAGACTCTGGCCAAGATTTCGACATATTTCACTTGTACTGAAACTTTGACAACTTCTGGGCTAACTATTACTGCCCTTTTTGTAATAAATGTTTTTTCATTTCTGATTAATAATTTGGCAAACTGGCAGTTTGCAAGCGAGCACTGAATCATCTACATTTGCTGCGCTACTTCCACAAATATATATAATTGAAATAAACTAGCATATTTTAACCTTTTTGATTTTGTTGCAAAGCAAAAATTACTTAGCAGATGCAGTTAATAATTTTTAATCCTCAGATTGAAATGTTTCCTTGAATTGAATATGCAGTTAATGACATGCACAAGGGTTATGAATCACTCAGGTAGCTTGTGCTGATAGGCTGGCTATACTTTGGTAACCTAGCAGGTACTATCTTAGAATCAGGACATTCCAGTGATACACAATTTGGGTGTACTGTATTCACAAAGCAATGAAAGTTGGATTGTTGTGTTGTCCATAATGAATCCATTCTTTGTCATGTAAGCAAGTCCCTCTTTTCCAACTTGCAGCCAAATCCCCCACATCACAACGTACAGAAATAAAATGGGTCATTCCATCACCCTAGCAGCACCAGTTCAGTAAGCTTTATGAGACCATAGCAGTTTTCCTTAATGGCCTCAAAATAAAATTTCACTGTTGTGTGGCACTTTGTCAAACAGCTTGCTTCACTGAATACTGATCAAGTTCATCCAACTGAGGCAAGTAACAGCCAGAATACTGAGCTATTAAACTGTGTTGCTCTGCCATAAACAAAATATCTGGGACAATTTAGCAACTTCTTGATCTCATCATCTTGACTACATTCAAAGTCTTCAGTTATAAATTACATAGAAATAATCTGATTGTCCAGGAAAGATGTTCAAACCAGCCCAACATTGTGAAAGTCATCTGTTAAAATTTAGGTGTTTTGGCAAATTTAGTACATCAATTATGATATTTATGATGCTGGAATGTACATTCCCAACTTTTCCATTAATCGCTTGTAAATATTTTATGAATTGAATTACAGTTGGAGAAACAGATGGAGTAAGGAATCCATGAAATATTATGCACATTATTCCATTATTCTTTTAATTTTCCTTAAACGATGTGTTTTCCATACGGGGATCCCTCTGTCACTTAACATAAATTATAACAAAAATCATTCTCTTCAGTTTCTGAAAGGAGAGCTTTAAACAGGATAGAAAATCTTCATAGATCAATGAACAAATTCCAATGAGACTATGATACATATTAATAGAGTTGAATATTAGTTTGGGCTAAAGTGCAAAAAAGTTTGCTAGTCAGCTTTCTCAATTTGTAACTGTTTTTGGGACTCTTGGTCATTACCAACATCCTTTCTCATATGCCAGTATTGTTCAACAATCACTTCCGTCAAAAGCATAAAATGAAGCTTCTAATTGAATTATATAAAGCTTAACTTTCCCGCTCAATCACCATCTAAACACTTGCGAATTATCTTCTTGGTCCATTAGTAAGTTAAACATTTAGCATCTATCTAATATTACAATCCATTATCATATAAAAAGCAATACACTGGTTTAATGTTGTTTGCTGAGTCATGATAATCTAATCTAGTATTTTTCTATTTGCCTGTAAACATTATATATGCGCTGAAGGTACGCTGGGTCAATAAAGCTAGTTTTGCAGTAGCCCAGAATTTGTTGTGGCTGTGTACCATCCGTACATTAAGAGAGATTAATTCAGTTCTGCTGTTTGATGCAAACAAAAGCTGAGCAAGACCATCAATTATATAATCTTAACAAGTCCTGCAATTTTCTTTGAATAAAACATAAGTAAAACACAAAATAACCTTGGCTGGAGTTAAATAATAAATACAAGTTGAATGATCTATCTGATTTGCTTTAAAATGTACAAAGTAATTCAGCTTTTGCATTTCTTTTTCTACACTCTTCATTGTACCCATAGTACAGAGGTAGAGATTTATCAGTGGACCAAAGCAGTTTGGCGGCCTGTTATGCCTGGTATTTATTCAATTCCATTGACTGCAGTAACACTGAATATCAGGCCCTGTACATAGGGGTGATTGATCCAATTCCATTTGTTTTATGTTACCATGTGAGGTGAATGTCTATCCCCTGGAGTGCAATAGTTGAATGCTGTTGCAAGTACCAGCAAGGTACCTATTCTGCTGTGGAGGAAATAGAAAAGGAGTTACACAATGCACTACAGTAAAGCTGAGGCAATCTTTTGGTGATTCCAAATTATTCGGCATGTGGAGTGCACCTGTATATTTCAAACAAATAAGCTTATGTGAATGTTGTCCATGGGCATTGAGCTAAAAGTGTGGTACTTGAAGAAGTCAATTCATCTACATGACTCAACATTGTCCCAGAAGTCAGAGACAGGGCATCTGCCTGATTTGGGGAGAAAGTGAGGACTGCAGATGCTGGAGATCAGAGCTGAAAATGTGTTGCTGGAAAAGCACAGCAGCTCAGGCAGCATCCAAGGAGCAGGAGAATCGACGTTTCGGGCATGAGCCCTTCTTCAGGAATTTCCTGAAGAAGGGCTCATGCCCGAAACGTCGATTCTCCTGTTCCTTGGATGCTGCCTGACCTGCTGTGCTTTTCCAGCAACACATTTTCAGCATCTGCCTGATTAAACTATTATGTTCCCTGCTACTGGGAGAAAGTGAGGACTGCAGATGCTGGAGATCAGAGCTGAAAAATGTGTTGCTGGAAAAGCACAGCAGGTCAGGGAGCATCCAAGGAGCAGGAGAATCGGCATTTCGAGCATTAGCTCTAAGATTCCTGAAGAAGGGCTTATGCCCGAAACGTCGATTCTCCTGCTCCTTGGATGCTGCCTGACCTGCTGCGCTTTTCCAGCAACACATGTTTCAGCACTGTTCCCTGCTACTATCAACAGGTTTGAGCTATGCCAAGACTGAGAGACCAAAGCAAAATTATTATTGGCATAAGAAAATACCTTGTTTGAACTGAGACAGAATCTGGTTGTCAGTTATGAATACTAAACATTATGTAATGACTGAGTAAACTGGTGTAGTGAATTGAACAAGAATTAGTAAGACGCTATGATTGATAAAGTAAATTAAAGGAGGGGGAAATGAGACTCCTTCTAATCTTCTAGTTAAGGTGTTAAGATAATAGTCTGAGCGCAAGGACAGAGACCTTCATCACTAGTAAATATCACATGTAGATGAATATTAAATTGACAATAAATATGACCCAGTACTTAAATCCAGGTAATTTTATAAATGGGTAGTTTCTACTCAAAGCTAATGGACTGTGGCTGTTGTCTATATGTGATTATGTGAAAGTGCCCAATGAATGTTTAATACAGGATCTTATTTCCAGCAAAATACTTTATAAATGTATTTGGACTGAGTATGTTTGACGTTTAAAGATCACGACCCATGTTAATACCTGAATATATTGAAATTTCACTAATGTGAATGCATCTGAAGACATATGTCTGACTTACTTTTAAACAAAATAACCAGACTAATAAATAGTAAATAATCAAATAAATAGACTGGCAATTGATACATTCATTGAGAAGAACTTCAGACTTCACCAGATATGACTGCAAAATGAGCATTTGCCACTGGGAGAAGTAATTTCAGCTTTTTAGGATAGAATTTTGCACTCTATTTACAATGCACCTTAATGAAAACCGAAGTAAATTATCAAAACTGATAAACAATCCTAATTCCCAAGCAGCTATAGACTGTTCTGCCATTGAGACACTATGATTAAAATCATAAGCAAACTTAAAATATAACACATTTCCTAATAGATGCATACAATATATTTGCATTAATGACCACATAAGAATGTGTGCAAATCATTTCTGTTCTTTACCGAATAAAAGTGTGTAAGCCTGTCCTATTTTATCTTGTGTAAAAATGTGATTTTGTTAGTCTTATGGAGATATAATATTATGTATGAAAACCTTGATGATTGTGAATGCCCAACTGTTGATTTTTGTGTGAACTTAGAAAACAGGCCATCAGCTGCTGTCAGCCCTCCTTTGTCAAACCTCATAGTTGCTGACATTGACCACAGTATCTGAATTGATTATTTGGAAGAGAGAGTGCACTGTTGGAGGTTATTCAGCCCACTATGACAGTACTAGCTAAGAATTCCTAAATATTCCCACTGCCGGCCTTTTACCCTGCTGCCAAGGTAATGATTCTCTCAGTCAGCAGCGATCCAAATCCTGCTTAGCCAGCTTCTGCACCATGCATGTTCAGTTAGTTTATTCATGAGGTTTGATTCAATGGACACTTCTCTGCCTTATCCACTTAAAACTTCTATTTAGCCAGATATGAACATTTGGCCATTAGCCAACATTTTAAATGAGTAAATAAACAAATCCTTTGGATTTGTTAATGGAACATTACTTTTTTTTGAACGATGGTAAATTGTGGAAATTAGTCACTTCAATGTAATTATTGGGTTTTTTTAGGATGGCCATGAGTCATTAGGATTTCTGGCTCCAGTTATGCACCAGGTGTCAGGAAATTCCAGAACAAGTAATGTTGCTGGAATTGATCCCAGTTGTCAACACAACCATTGTCAGGACAAACTGGCTCCGGCTTTGTGAACGTGAGTCTGGGTAATGGTTTAGCCGATTTTGTTGACCAGATTCATATTAGTTGAAAAGAAATCTCACATCATCATCTCCTGCAAGAGGTACTGTTGATTTTAAATTTCTAACCAATAATGATTATCTGTCTGCTGTTGGAATACAATAACAGGTGAAGATGAGCTGTTCAACAGTATTTCCTTGATGACATTTTAAATTTTTTCTCAATAAGTACTTCTCATTTGACAAGATTTATAAAAGGTTCTGTGAGTAATGAAAACATAGCAGCTGCAGTCTGCAGGAGATTAATTAGTTATATTGGAAGAAACACAGGATGGAATTTTCTCCTCATGCATCTACGAATAAAGGGGGAAACTCTGTTGCATTTAATAGAAAGCAGCTTGGTGTTCCAAGAAGTTATGTGGTATTGTGCCATCCTATCTCAGCCTGTGGAAAGCCCCATGGAGTGCTAGTATAAAATATAGAGTCAAAACAGTTTGTGGGCAGATATCCAGTCCAGGCTTTTTTCCTTTCTGCTGCAGGAGTTGGCTCCTAATGCTGCAACAGTTCGTCAGGCATCAAGCATCCTCTAATATCACACTCAAATGCTTATTGTTCCTTCTATGACGTTGTGAGGGCAGAAGGCATTGCCCATCTGTCCAGTCCTCTCTTAGCTTCCAATTCTTGGATTAAAGGAATATTCAGGAGATTAGCTAATTCAATATAGTCAGGCACTGAACCTGGAACCATATCATTCTGTACAGTTCAGCTACTTGCCCGACTTTCAGGATCACAGAGCACTTTTCTCCAAACAGAAAAATATGCAATCAAGTTAGACAAATATATTCCTTATTATTTGGCAGATCACCACTCTTGTCTCAACAGCAACCTGTTTTAGTGCATTAACAAGGAAACTCTTTAATTTCTGCTATAGAAAGGATGTTGTGAAACTTGAAAAGGTTCAAGGAAGATTTACAAGGATGTTGCCAGGGTTGGAGGGTTTTAGCTATAGGGAGAGGCTGAATAGGCTGGGGCTGTTTTCCCTGGAGCGTCAGAGGCTGAGGGGTCACCTTGAGGAGGTTTAGAACATAGAACAGTACAGCACAGGAGCAGGCCCTTCAGTCCACGATGTTGTGCCAAACATGACTCCAAATTAAACTAATCCCTTCTACCTGCCCTTGGTCCATTCCTTGCATATTCACATGCTTATCTAAAAGTCCCTTAAAAGCCCCTATTGTATCTGCCTGCCTGCACCACCACCCCTGGCAGCATGTTCCAGACACCTACCATGATGTGTTAAAAACTGTTTATAAAAACATGAGAGGCATTGGTAGGGTGAATAGCCAAGGTATTTTCCCCAGGGTAGGGGAGTCCAAAACTAGATAGCATATGTTTAAGGGGAGGGGGGAAAGATTTTAAAAGGAACCTAAGGGGCAACCTTTTCACACACAGGGTGGTGCAATGTTTGAAATAAGCTGCCAAAGGAAGTGGTGAAGGCTGGTAAAATTAAAACATTTAAAAGGCATCTGGATGGGTATATGAATAGGAAGGATTTGGGCCAAATGCTGGCAAACAGGACTCAATTAATTTAGGACATCTGATCAACATGGACAATTTGGACTAAAGGGACTGTTTCCATGCTGTACATCTCTATGACTCTCTTAACTGATGCTTTACTATTAATATTGGGATATTTGACAGATAAAGTTGTACCTTTATATTTTAAAGTCTCAATTTTCAGATCTTGTTGGTATGAGATGACCTGAATACTTCAGGAATTAAAACTAAATGCTATTCTCTAAAAATAAGTAAATAAATATGAAGCAGGAATGCAAAGGTTATGTGCATTTCAACAGCTTTCAAACTAGGGTGTATGTGCCCCAACATTTAAAACATAAAATTAATCACTTTAATTGAGTTGTTTGGGTTCACTCGCACAGCTTTTTTTAAAAACCATGTATTCTGTGTGTATGGATTTAAAATAAAATTACTCTGCAGCTTGTTGATATTAAAATATGGAATTTGTCCTTTTTATTTATATAAAACAAAACATGTGAGCTCAGACTAGCCACAGGGCTGTCATTAATCTTTGCAATAAACCGCTCCAAATAGCAGTAACTGTTGAGCATTAGTTCTGGTTGAAATTAACATTTTTCAACAGTCCAGTGAGGCATTACTGTGTTGGTGCATTAGAACCAGCTTTCAGCATTAAAAGCTGCAGAAACTGGCTGGAAGATGTGTTTGGTTACTAGCCAGGGCAAGACCTCTGAGAAGGAAAAAGAAAGTCACTATTTCCATAAGATGAAAGCAAGTAGTAAAGGAAAGATAGTTCAGCGATATGCTTAATTGGCAGACATCAAACATGAGGATTAGAAGCACTTGTGTCAAAAATCTGAAACATGAAACTAATTTCCAAGTTTCGCTGCTTATTAGAAATGATAATGTTTTTGTTTGTAGTAAACCTTCTGACATGCTTTGCACCATCACAGTGGAATAAAAATGTTCAATTTTCAGAAAACATTCAACTCCGATTCATTTGCACCACACTATTAATGAAAATTATTTTGTAGGAAGTCATCATTGATGCTTTGTCTGCATAATTGATTTTGAGAAATGTAAATGAGATTAATCTGAAAGTTTGATCAGAATTCTGCTGCTGCCTGAATATCCAAATTATCAGCTGTGATATCAAAACAGTATCTGTCAATGTTTAGTGCCCCATATCAACAAGGAATTTGAATTTTCTTATTCCTTGTAAGAGGTTACATAAAGTTGAATTGGATGCACTTTAATTGGTCCCAACTAGTGACCTGTCTAAATGCAAGCCTACTTTCCATCTCCATTTCAAATGTTTCTTCCCTAACAGTACTGACACACGCACACAAACACACACACACAGCATTTTAAGAAGGTGGCTTTCCACCACCTTTCTTTTGTTCTCCAGAACAATTAGGGATGCACCTTAACTGCCAGCAATGCTTACATCCCATGATCAAATAAAGCAAAAGTTGGAAATCATATTAACCCATCTTGACACACACAGTCACTTGGGCCTTATAGAACTTATATTAGTGTGGTTAGGGAAAACTGGATAAGAGTTACAAGACTGCTGGCCTTTATTAGATTGTAACTTTGACAGCAAACACAAGTGGTTGCTTAGTAATTTCATATGTTTTTACACTTATTAAGCACTGAGCACTTCTCTTGATAGAAAGATCAGCACTATTTTACTCAAGGGCCTTTTGACCATGCAGTGTTCTGCTTGGTATTAATGGCATTCATAATTCATGTTTCAAATCATTGAGTCTGATAGACCAGTGGTGTGTCAATTCCAGATTTGCTGGCATACTGCTCGGCTCAAGGCCTGTGTTCTGAGTTTCAATGGCGTGGCTACAAGAGCTAGCAATTGGGCAATTTACCTCCTCCACCTCTCATCTGGCTTTCTAGACACAGCATTTCTTCTCAAGAGCAAGAGAAAGGAAGGATGCACACATCTGTGCTCCTGTTGCTAAAGATGTCACACCGTGCACCATTGACTTTGTCAAATACTGACAGGGCATGACAATCAATGTGGCCTTGAAATTCTTGACTTCTTTTAGTTAATTTCAAAGATCAGCTACAGACTTTGGTGGCATCTTACAGGTTGCTGATGCCCTCGTTGCCAGGGCAGGACATTACATTCATGTTACAGTAAGCATGATAGCTTGGGCAGCTGGTGGTATTACCTCTGAACACAATAACTTTGTCAAACAAAAACAGAAACTGCTGGTGAAACTCAGCAAGGGAAAGAGATGAGTGGAGAGAGAGGGAGAATCAAGGAATTATTCTTAATAGGAGCAGAGAGTGGATGAGAATGGGTTGGCTGTGCTAAAAGCAACTCGTGTCATGATGAGGTCAAATTTGAGGATGGGGTAAAAAATGTGAAAGGATGGAATCTGGCTCTGAAGTTATTGAGCTTTATGTTGAGTTCTAGAGGCTGCAGGGCCCCTAGGCATAAACTGAGATGCTGCTCATCAACTTCATTGCTGAGTCTCACTGGAACACTGCAGCAGGCCTGTGACAGAAATGTCAGCATGCAAGGCAGTCACCCAGTCTATGTTTCAACTCCCCAGCCTATTCCCAAAAATGGAGACTAAGAAAAGGAAGAATCTGAGATGGACCAGGTGAAGACAGGAGCCGGGTGGAAATTGGAAGCGAAATTGATCAAATCTTTCAACTCTGGATGAGAGGGAAGCAGCATTGATGATGGCTTCAATGTACCAGAGAAGGAGCTGAGGGGAGAGGCCCAAGAACGATGGGAACAAAAGAAGTTCTACATCATAGCTTTCTCTAGATGTGCGTTCAATTTCCAGGAAACTGCTATGATTCTGTTAACTTCCAACAGATCTGAGATCTTCACTCCAGTCCCAAAATGACGGATGAATCCTATGAGACAAAGAATATCCCTTGAAGATGAGACTGCTAACAACTCTATGGAAGCCAGAGATGGAAGAACAGATGCAGTACTGCCAATCCCATCTCCTCATTAGGAACACCATTGAGAAGGTCATCATGCTTCTGAGGATGGCATTCCCATGCCTGGTCAGTTTGGGTGGTACTATCTAATACTCTCCTGCAAAGTATTCAGTCATGGTGGTGGCATGCTGCACTTTCTATAATGTAATCCTCCAGAGAGGTGTGCACCATAAACTCAGTGAAGTCCTGGAAGAATGATTGTCAAGAGGAGCAAGGGTTACAGGGAGAAAGCAGGAAAATGGGGTTGAGAAACTCACCAGCCATGACTGAATGGCAGAGCAGGCTCAATGGGCTGAATGGCCTAATTTCTGCTCCTATACTTTATAATCAACTTATGATCTTACCCAGGGAGACCGGCTGGAGTAAGAGTTCAGATGGAAAGAGAGAGATAACACTGAAATCAAGAGCTTCTCTTGCTACAAGATGATTAAGATGGATCTCCTTGTTACCCAGCAGGAGGAAGACCTCTCTCTTCAACCTCAGTCTCCAGCATTAGATCCAGGTTGACATCAATAAAGTGGGATCTGTCTTGCCCTAGATGCCAGACTTCCTGCTCTGTTGTGACATCTTGCTTCCTTCTGGTGCTGTGGAAAGGTTTTGTCACAAGCAGCTGATTTCTTTTTGAAGACAATCATCAGCCTCCATAATGGCTCTCTGAGATGACTAAATGAGTCCCACGGTTTCTCTGAGCCGCTTCCATTCCTGATCTCATTGGCTCTAAGTGGACAGGAAGCTTGTCTCTTATATCAATTAAGGGCTTAGTCATGAAAAAAATCTTTTAAATTTAATCACTTTATCCCATGGGTGTGGGGGGTGGGGGTTGGGGGTTCTGGTCTCATTGTGTACACCTTCCTATTTCCCACCTGCAAATCAAAGATTAAACTCTGGGCATTTGACTTTTAATATAAATGGCTTAAATAATCGGGGGAAATTATAATCCATCCACAAGGACGGTCTGTCATTGGAAGCTTCTAAAAGTTGAGCATTTATTTTCATACCTTTCCTACTTGTAACTCTCGTCAGCTAAGTTTCCTCTGGGAAACTCAGAAGTAAGGGAGGGGTAGATGTGCCAATAACCCAGAGAGGAGTGCCTTTAAAGCACTGATAATGGACCAGAATGAGCAGGAGTGTTTCCACCAGCCCAATAAGTTAGTTTATAAACCACCTACATGCTCTCATCACCATCCCCCTGTCATTTCCCCTTACTATAAAAATGGTCACTACCACCTCACCGACCATCCTCTTATCCCATCCCTGCCTACCCATCCACCCCCACTGGGCATTCCTACCCAACTACAATCAGGCTGGTTGTCTGACAAGTCTGGGAAAAGAGTTATGACAATTAATGAACAAAGCCAGGAAGTATCCTCTCCACATCCCCCAGCATTGAACATACTGCGCAATATATTTTGGGAGCAAAGTAAATACTGGGAGCAATGTCATTTGAAACTATTTTAAACAGTCCACTTTTGATTGAGTTCTTGCACTGTTATAATCCCATGTAAGACATCCCTCAGACCCACCAGTTATCAAAGACCACCATCACAGTGGGGAGGAAAGAAACACACTCAGATTTGCCATGGGTTCTGTATTTAGTTCACCAGTACTAATTGCAGGTGCACTCTAAAACAATTCATATTCTTATCTCAAACAAAATATTACAAATTGCTGTAGAGAATTTCAAATCGCCAGTTCCAAATTGCTTCTGATGTGTTTGTGTGTAACTCAAAAGGAGAATGTGTTGATCAATTCCATATGTTTTATCCATTTTGCGCACGCTGGCTATTATTCAGTGCAGTATTTCCTTATTATTGCCAGGGCCCTCTCTGCTTTCTTTACATCTGTGACAGGGTCACATCTTTTTGTTGCTTTAAATGTACTTTGTATCAGATTAAGAAAAAAAAGATAAAATGTTTCAAAGTTCAAGGCAAGTCCCGTCCTGAAGAAACCCACAGTTCTTGCTTTACTGTCTGTGGCCATATCGAGAGTTTTGAACCTACCTTTCTTTTCTCTCCAAAGATCTAATTTTACTTGGCAATGACAAATTGGAAGTTTACAACAGGGAAACTCTGAGACTTGAAACTAACAAAAACATAAGATGGCTTTATAAGTGAACATATAAATTTGCATGCTGCAGTTATCATTGTTTGAAAATAACTGCAGAAATAATATGTTGGGAATTTTAGCCACTGAGAAGTTTTCAACGTCTTTTTTTCTCTAATCCATTCATTTTTATGCTCTTCCCACCTCATGTCCTTTCTCAATATTGTACACCACTCTTCAAGAATAATAGGGCAGGTAACTAAACCATAGGTTTCTGTTAATATTCTTGAACTTGGTGCAAAAGAGCCTGACTTGCTTTCTGTAAAAAGTACTTCACTTCTGCTTGGTATAACTTCTGATGACCTGTTATGTGAGCTGCCATGGGTATTGTGGTTCGGGATCCTCTTTGTAATACAACATTGCATTTACACTCTCCAATACTGAGTAGCCATATTAAGTTTTTATTAAACGTTACAATCTGATCCAAGTAATGATGTACATTCTGTTTTCGTTCCAGTGTGCCCATGTTTAATAATTTCCAAAGATGAACAGTACACTGAAGAAGGAATTGTAGCCGAACGTTACATAGCATCAGTAGGATTGCTTCAGATTTTTCCCTCTCACCTGATTTTCTTCAGTCGATTTTGAATCGCTTTTAAACATGAATCATAAATTACAGCTCATAAAAACAAATTTTGTCCCACATAGACAATGCCTCCATTATTTTATATTTAAATAATCCCATCTAAAGTGAGTTTCACAGCTAAAAGACTTCAGAAACAAAGCACCCCAAATATCTTAGTGCTCATAACTCCCCTACTTCAATTCTCTTTCCCTGGAATCAACTCTACAGGATTTTAAATATACACATTGGGATTTATATTAATCTTGTTGAACAAGAATAGCTTATTGTTCTGTAGAACATTTTGGATCAATGTTTACATCAGCAATGAGAATTCCTGTTGAGATCAATGCTTAATAAAAGCAAAAGCTTTATTGGAAAATCCTACTTGCGCTTAACTGGAAGGAAATGACTGCAGCTGGAAATGTTAGGCAACAATATATCAATCCTAATGTATAAAATATGTGGTCCTTTATTTGGGCATTTTTACATGGTAATATTTGCCTAATTATAGTAACCTTTACATGTCAGAGTAAATTTTTAAATGACTCGTACCTTTTTTGCTTAAAAACTCATCTGCAATAGCAGCAGTTTTTGTAAATGTACAGGTTGACATTTTGCGAGTATCCATGAAACTAGCTCACCAGTGAATTCCTTCTACCTGCTATTTTTAGGTCACCCATTTATATATTCCCATCTGCTATATTTTAGTGGTGACTTTAACTCTTAAAATAAGCCATGTACATTTTTCAAGCAGAAATGTAAGACAAAGATGAGAAAATTGAGATGGTGAAAAGAGTGGGAGAAGAAAGATTTTCTGAAATTACATTAAAAAGTGATAAAGCTTTTGCTGACTTATCTGAATATGATCTTTCTAATCTCTTCCACAGAAACTGAGATCAAAGAGTATTCAGGGAGCTTTAACAACATGGTTATATAACTGTTGTCTCTCACTTCTCTTAAACTAATATTAGATTAGAAAGCTGTCCTACCTTTCTCCTTTTGACTTCTCTTTATATTGGGTCCATTATCATGGTCAGTGAGCTCCCCTTCTCTAGTCCCAGGCTGACCAGCTGTTGGCAAAAAAAAGTAATAATCTAGTTTATTCAACTGAACCAACACCAGAAATTTGTTTTTTTTTAATCCATTCACATTACATTGTATTCTCACAAATCCCAGATATTTAGCTTCTTATTAACCTGGGGTCTCCTACCTCAGTTCCTCATCAGCATGATATTTGAGTTTTTTTTTTAAAAAACAAATATCTGAGCACATACTTGTAAGCAATGCCACATCTCCCCGCTCTGTTGACATATTAGCTCTATCTTATGTGATAATGCTTTTAAATATAAACTAATGATCAATCAGTTTTTAACCAACCAACAGAATGGTTTCCCTGCCCATTAGAGACTGGTTAGTTTTCATTTTCAGTGATGAATAGTTTTATGATGGACAGGCAATCTGTCCCGTAATTCACTGTCTAAGTATTGAAGATGACACTTACCCTTTTACTGTATGTGATTGTGTGTGGTATTGATCTTCCTGTAAATGATTCATTTAGTGTACAGCGTCTGTTGTCACACTTGAGAAGTTGCATCTTGTGAATTCCACTATTGCAAATTACAATTTCTGACTGGCTTCCAATTTATATTCACAAATCACAAAAGAAGAAACTGACAGCATGCGAAACAAACTTGGAAAAAGTTGATAACTAAACGCTGAATGACGAATCACTAAAACAATGGGTTGCATTTTACAGGGGTGCAGAAGGAAAGTCAGCCAGAGGTCAACTCACTCCAAGTAACCTCACCATCTAGCCACAACCCACTGTGCTCTAGGTGAATTACTTTTTGCCTGTCAATGGGAAGGGGTCCCTAGTTTAGGAGCTGCCAACCAACACAATCAGCTTGCAGCACACTTAAGCTCAACAGAGGACCCTGCAAACAGCACGAACCCTCCTAAAGTGGAGCATGGCTGTCCCACAAAGATATATTTAGGACAGGATGGGATCCTAGACTAGAGGAAGATGGTTTGGGATTATCCATTTTGTAGGAGAGCTAACGCGAGTATCCCCAATGGACACAAGGCAACATGGTGAATGATATGCCCCCTTTACTTAGTGCCTTTTTATCACACGTGATTAAAATACAGCCTATTCAATTCTGCCTGACTGCACACCTCAACCATATTTTGGTCAAGGCGGTTTATTTTTCAGATCGATAAGCTTTCTAAAAAATGTAATTGACCTCTTAATTATTTAAAAATAGTGGGTGGACTGCTTTATTAGCACCAGCACACCACCTATATTTCTGGAGCTCCACTCAGGAGCAGAAATGGAAGGCTGTAGGCTGGCCACTCGGCCTGATTTAAATGCTTTCCCACAGAAAATACACCTAGCAGGGGCATGCTAAATTCAACCCAATGCATTAATCATGTATTTACTGGGCTTAAGACTTTCAGCAGAACAGATATTAAATCATGAATTTAAGATTTTAGTAACTTGCTTATAGTGTCGCATTTCAGATTTTGAAATTGTGGCTTTGTTGCCTCCATCAGGGTAATTTACTTGATGAAGTAATGCTTATGTTATCGCTCTTACAATATCAATGCCTAGTTTCTTATAATAGGAAGAATTCAATAGATTTGTATTAATGCTATTACATTTTGCAGGCACTAAGTGTCTGGGCTGGTATTCAGCTATTATGTTACATAGAACTGCACCGCCCTCTTGAATTGTCCAACCTGTCTATCGTCCTTCCCACCTGTCTGCTCCACCCTTCCCTCTGACCTATTACAATTACCGTCCACCTGCATCTACCTATTGCCTTCCCAGATACCTTCCCCTCCCACCCCAACCCTCCTATTTATCTCTTGGCCTCCTTTCTCCTCCTCACCCCACCCCCCAAACATTCCTGAATAAGGTCTTGAGCCTGAAACGTCAACTTTCCTGCTCCTTGGATGTGGCCTGACCTGCTGCACTTTTGACTCTGCTCTTGTAGTGTGCCATGCTTCAAGTGATTGTGGAGTAAGATGCAGTATGACACCTTTTGATTAAGAAAGCAAATGCAATGTTGTCTCTTATCTCAAGAGGGTTGGAATATAAAAGCAGAGATGTACTACTAAGACTTTATAAAGCTCTGGTTAGGCCCCATTTGGAGTACTGTGTCCAGTTTTGGTCCCCACACCTCAGGAAGGACATACTGGCACTGGAACGTGTCCAGCGGAGATTCACACGGGTGATCCCTGGAATGACAGGTCTAACATATGAGGAACGGCTGAGGATACTGGGATTGTATTCGTTGGAGTTTAGAAGATTAAGGGGAGACTTAATAGAGACGCACAAAATTATACATGGCTTGGAAAAGGTGGATGCTAGGAAATTGTTTCAGTAAAACGAGGAGACTAGGACCCGTGGACACAGCCTTAGAATTAGAGGGGGTCATTTCAGAACAGAAATGCGGAGACATTTCTTCAGCCAGAGAGTGGTGGGCCTGTGGAATTCATTGCCACGGAATGCA
>NC_057724.1:26974653-27058708 GCF_004010195.1 Chiloscyllium plagiosum
ATTTAGCATGGCCAATTCACCTGACCTGCACATCTTTGGACTGTGGGAGGAAACCGGAGCACCCGGAGGAAACCCACGCAGACACGGGGAGAACGTGCAAACTCCACACAGTCAGTCGCCTGAGGCGGGAATTGAACCCGGGTCTCTGGCGCTGCGAGGCAGCAGTGCTAACCACTGTGCCACCGTGCCGCCCATAAGTTGCCAGAGGCTGATGTGTGCTAGCTACTTGCCTTTGTTGCTGTCAGGAGGCAGGCAGCTCCTATCTTCCGTAGACATTTAATGTCACTCGGCCTGAAAGCCAAGCCTGCCTCCTTTCTAATTAGGCATTCATTTTTTTAAAAAAGGGCAGATTGTGGCAAAGTGGTAATGGCACTGGACTGGCTATCTAGACTGCTAGAATTTAAATTCAATTAATTTATCTGTAATGGAAAGCAAGTCTAACTAATGGTGCCTATGACAGCTAATACTTATCGCTGTAAAAACTTAGATGGTTCACTAATAGCCCAATAGGGAAGGAAATCTTTCCTACATGTGGATCTTGCCATCTGAAATAGTGTAGTAAGCTACTCAGTTCAAGGGCAATTAGGGCTGAGTAACAAATGCTGGCTTTGCCAATGATGCCCACATTGCATGAAAGCGCAAAGAAGAAAAATTTTAAAATACCATCACAAGAACAAGGCTTTTAAAGAACAGGATCAATATTCTGAATTCTTAGTTTGTGAGCTAGATGTGGATTTTCAAAACAATCACACCCTGCAGATGTCTGTTCCTGCAAATTGCAAGTTGTTTTTCGCAGTGTTGCAACAGCAAGATTGGGTGTTCACAGAATATAGCAGGACTTACTGGAACAAGTTTTCCCTGCATCCTGGTCACTCCATTGAAAACTGCTGGAATAAATTGTGTCATTTTTTTTATGACTACTTCTGTATAAAATATCAAAGATAGGATGTGCAACCATTACACTTTCCTTCTCAGAACTGTATAAGAAATGGCAATCTAGATTACGCATTCGAGTCTGTGGAGTGGGTTTTGCAGCTTGTAACTTTGATTCAGACATAAAATGGGACTGCTGCACCAAGATGAACAATTATCCACCAATTGCTACAAGCGACCTTTGTATAGGATTATGAAATATGATGAATTCTTCCATTCCCCCATCTCTCCCAACATCAAATGTGTATTTATTACCCCCTGCACTGCTTGCTAAACCCCGACTCATCCTTATCATTACCTCTTCCTCTTTGAAATGTCTGTTAAATGTCAGTATCCTTCTCCCTCAAGATTCAACGCCACTTATCTCACCTTTTGAGCTCCTAATCTTTCCCACTAACCCCTTCCAACTCATGTAGTGGAGGCGAAAAGCCTCAAACACTTGAATTTGTTTCCTGTCTTTCTAGGTTCTCGGAGACAACTTCCTTTCATAAATCAGATTGTATTTTCCAAATAAATCAAGTAAATAAGAAACTGCCTTTCTTTCCATTTATCCTTCTTGCCATTGACTGCAATTTATTTCTCTGTAGGAGAAATTAAAATCTGTACCTTGGATGTATTGTCCTATCCAGCCTTCAGTAGTACACGCGAGAATTTGATTTGGTTTTACTCTGTACTAACATTAAGTTTAAGAAGAAAAATCTTTTCTCCCTATTTCTCTGACCTTGGATTGGTATCTATCCCTTTCTGGCCAGTTGTTCTACTCTTGTTGTAAGTAATTTTGAATTTCATCCTGTTTAATACATTTTTGGAAGTGTGTCATAAAACAAAAAAAAAACCCAAAAAAAGATGTTGTGATTCATGCATCAACACCCTATTCAAACCTCACCATGTCCTAAATATAAGCTTAACCTCTGAAATTGGTCCTTTTTTAAAAAAAAAAGTTAACAAGAAAACCAGCAACTGAAAACTGTGAAAAGCTATCAAAACACACTTGAGAATTTGGCACTGTCAAAAATATTGTTCATATCCCAATATTTTGGAGAAGCTGAAATCTTCAATAAGAACTTTAATAAAAGCATCCGGTCATTTGAATTTATACATTTAATGATGTTATTGCAGCATATGCCTATTCACATTTATTCTGACCTCTAGAAATGGCAGTCATTAACAAAGAAAAAAAGATAAACTTATGAAAAAAAAATCTAGAAGTGTTTTGAGAACTTTCTGAAAACCCAAGGGCCAGAATACTTTTCACAATGACGAGGTTACAGAAAAGAACCAATTACGGCTATGGTCATAGAAATTTTGATGTGGGAAAACTTTGAAACAAATATTTATGCAGACAAACTCTGTACATATCTAATATAAATATTCAATGGGTTTTGACATTAATTTCCAAATAATATGACATATCAAAGTTTAAGTGTTCAATAGTTACAGCAGTTGCATTTTTAACCTAGTTTTGAGTACAAAATGTCATTATTCATATAAAAAGTGACAGCATCTGAAAGGACTTTATATTAAAACTTGAAGCTCTTTGCAAAAAAACTAGTAATAACAGTTACATGCATACTTTGTTAAAGGAGGAATATTGCAAATATATTAGTGAAAAGCCTATACACAATCAGAATTTAATCTTGCTTATTACATGCAGAAATTTCTCAATGTATTTCCAGTACCTCTCTCCATTGGTGGAAAAATTTGTAAAACCTCTTAGATTGCAGTGTTTGTCAAATGCTTTTACAAATTTATTTCCAATTTCCTTTGGGAGACTTTGTTTTTTACAAATAACCCCAATTACACATGTGTTGTGGGACACACTGGCAATTATCTTGGAAAATCTACCTGCATGCATTGATATGTATTTGGAATTCTTCTATATATTCGTACAAGCATGGCTACATTTATTTACCAATTTTCTAATGACTTGCCATTTCCTAGTATTTAACTGGATTATGATATGATTTATGGTAACTTCAAGATAATTGGTCTTGGGGCTAAACTGAAATAGCAACTTCTTTTAAAATTCTGATTCATGCCAGCATGTAAACCCCCAACAAAAGTAACTACTGAATTGTTGACATCATTATTCTATCTTAAAATAAGGTGATAATTAAAGCCTTGAAATATGCATTAAATCACTAATGGGTTAAACAGTCTATAAATTTCAGAAATAATTAACTCACATAAACAAGGGCTGGAATATTTGGGCTGTGCAATAGTTCAGAGAGCTCAACAACAAGAACTTGCTTACATATTCTGTCAGAGGCAATGTCATGTTGGGATGGTGAGCTAGACACACTGCTGCTCTGATGTGAAGAAGGGTGACTTCCAGGTCGGTGACTGTCTTCAAGGGATGGTGCTGGGGATGGGCTATTATGAACCCGCTCCTGGTGGCAGAACAAAAATTCAAGAGGTTGTCCAAGTAGATGAGTGTAACCTTTACTGGCTTGTAGTGGCATTCCCTACATTCCGAAATACAAGGTTAATTTTCATTATTCATTCAGGTTTGTACATACTTAAATATATTGTTATTACTGATGAGACTGTGGAAAACACTGAAGTTACACATATAGCACTTTCAACACACTTCCATTCATATCAATATTCACAAAATATTATGTTCTTATTTAACTCATCACCTGGGTGGTTTCTGTGAATTTATATTCAAAGTTATGTATCGATTATATTTCCATTCCAAACAGAAAATGAATCTTTCTGCACCAGTTTGCCTAAATGATTATGAAAGATCTGTATTGAATAATAATTTACTTCAAATAAAATTGGCTAAACAACCTACTGGTCCAATTTTATAGTGCATAGAACATAACATTCTTTCTGACACTATGCTTCACACAACGTGTTTGCTTCACATTGTAAATGATTTCCATTTTCAATACATTCTAGTCTGTGTAGACTGGATGCCGATATGATGCACACGCTTTAAGTCGAACATAATGTTTCTGTTAGTTATATGAAAGTTGATCAAGTAACACTAGTCGAATAGTGATTTGAGTGTTCCTGTTGACTTAAGTGAATATCAGTCTGGAGGTGTCAAACATCCAGCGTCTTCAGCAGCTCGAGAGAACTTGCTAGATGCAGCTTTTGATAGAAAAGATGGGCTGAATTTCAACATAGAAACTCTGCCCAGAGACTAGCAATGCCTACTCAATACACAGACATACACAGTCAAGTCCCTATGTATCCAACTTTCCGCTCAAATGGCTGAAGGACAGAAAGAGGCAACAGCAAAAAGCTGGAACAAAATGAATGTGACAGAGGTATCTCAGAATGCATTGCTGTAGCATGGGTTTCATAGTTATGTAACATGAAAGTCATTACATGAATGTTTCACAGAAAATGAATTCATATTTTACAAAAAAAGAACAAATTGCAGATTACTATAAAACAATGGTTTCGTATTGCAGCAGAAACAGGTCTATTAAGTACAAAGGTACTTTTGAGAACAGGGTTTTCAAAAATGATCTGATAAGTAAGCTCCATTATGGATGCAACTAAAAAAAAGCCTTAAAACGCTGCAGCTAAGGTTCATAATCAGGCACCATCCACAGCAGATCAGATAAGTCAAATATTTATGACAATATCATAGGTTTTCAGTAGCTGGATCTTTCAGTCCAGTTCCTAGCCAATAACCAACCAATGATGTTCAAGTGAGTTTCACCTCCAAAATGGATAACATTATTAAGGAAAGTCACAAAAGGGGCACTTTAAGTTTGAAATGAAAATATAGAATGGCTATGTTAGTCAGAATAAAACAAGTGTAAACGTTTGAAAGAACTGTTTACAAAAACAAGGCTTTATCAGAATGCCTGCATAATTTCACAACAAGGAATTCAATAACTATTGTGAACTCCTGTCTTTTTATGGCTATGGATTCATGCAATGTGCACTTAGAGCCAAGGTGTTTGTTTACAGGTGAAGCTTATTGGTTTTCAGCTAAAACTGAGCAGGTTTGACCTGGACACAAGTTACAGAGACACAGATACACAGAGAGAAAGAGACAGAAGGATGTGCATTTGTTCTCTCTAGCAGTAGATGGCTGTTTTCTGCAATTAAAAACTCAGTTTAAAATTGAAGAAAACTAGATAACTTTCCTTCAGCAGTTGCTGTGAGGTATGACTGAATTGACAGATTCACTCGGAAATGTTTCTAATTGGTCATTTTGTACTTCTGACAAACCAGTGGAAGCTAACAGACAGAATGAACTAAACAAAATCAGGAAGCAAGGACTGGCTTTCCAGTTTATTCTACCTCCACCAATAATCTATCGCTATCACAATGGGATATAACACAACGTAATTCTTAAAAATTGAATATGAGGTAAATTTGAAAGATGAGATCAGTTGGCTTCAATCCTACATTTAATAAATATGAAGACCACAGAGCAGAAATAGAAGTAGGGGAAGGAATGCAGCTGTTCTAGCGCCCTGAGAAAGAGTAGAAAACTGTGACTAATTTGGTTTGATAGGGAGGACGACAGCCTGTTTAGTACAATATAGTTAGAGACTGGAAGAAAGAAATACTGTTCATAAGAGAGATGAGGAAGGTTAAAGCACGATGCAAAAGGTAGGAACAGGCTGTCTGCTAAATAACAAGCTTTAATGATACGTTTGGGGGTGTGGTGGGTTTGTTGGTCTTCCCCTGATGAGACTAGTCTTTAAATTTTGTATTTAAAAGAATAAAAAGAATTTTTAGAGAGGAAGATGCTGCATAAGTGTTAAAAATGCATCTTTTCATTAATTTTGCGATGTTTTAGTTTTTTAAATAGTGCTTCGCTTGACGTGTCAGAGTTTGTTTCAATGAGAACTGAATATATTTTTAAAGTGTTTAGTCCAAGGAAACTGGAATTTCCCCAGAGCTATCTGAGATCACCTGCTCTCAGCAGCACACTCAGGAAATGTAGAAATTAATTTTGGGTCATGCAGCACTGAAAACAAATCCCAACTGTATAATATCAAACATATCCCATATATGTTCATTGTACGCTTCATTTATCACATAGTGTTCAGTGAAGAAGTTTTTGCAGGCTTTGCATAGTCAACAAAGGGGGTGAGGTCGTGCATTTCCATTATGACCTTATTGACCCTCACAGGTAATAACGCTGTGTTTAGCAGGCTGAGCTGACTGGCTATTTGGCACAAATACTCTGAAAGGGTTTAAAATAAATTACATTCATGAATAGTAGTATTTTATTAAACTGGCCAGTGAGCAGGTGCTAATCCCTGAGAGTCCCACATATGTACATATTTTGGAAGAGGGAGCGCACTAAATTTCTTAGCATAACCCAAAGAAGAATGCATAGATTTTATTATTTAACATATTGCTTTAGGTAATTAAGGCTTTTACCTCTCTTTTAAATTTATCTTCTTCACTCCAGCATAAGACCTTACTTGCTCATGCACTATGGTGACTGCTTACTACTTCAGAGTGGCATTCTTATTTGTCCACCTACTTCACTTTCAAAAAACACTAAGTGAAATAGTAGTGTCTCCAAAGTGGATTGCAGCTATTTCTGAATCCAGATCCAAATCTATCCTGGACTTAAAACAAAAGATTTGAATTTATTTAGTGACTTCTTATGTCTGCTACAAATGCCTTAAAATGCAATGACTTAAAGGCAAGTGTTTTCATTCATGTAAAACCATTGAACAACAGTGAAATGATTGACCAGGGAGATTGATTTGTCATGTTTATGATTTCAAAAACCGAGCTGAGTCAACACAGGAGGCAGAGCCTCAAACTGTCCAGCTCCAGATTCTGGAGATTCAGCCTAAATTTTACACCTCAAATTTTGGCACCCAGTTCAAATCCAAAATCATTAAATGGTGAAAGTGCTGTCAACTGAGCCAAGATGACACCAATCTATACCTACAACTCCAATGGCTTGTTGGTTAAGTCAGGAATAATTACTTCTGAGAATCCAGGATTGGTTTTCGCCTTGGTCTAGTGCTGAGCTGCCAATGTTAGGGAGCTGCAAATGGACTTCAGCAGCTCTTGGTTAGAAGGGGAAATGGTGCCCAGGGATCTGCTCCTGATTACAGTAATCCCCTTCATGTCAGGAGAGAATGAAACTCTGCTGTGTATAGTTATTGTCATTTCAGTTTATATACAGTGAGGGTCAGTCATGAGTAAAGTCTTTTGGACAGGATAACACCCTAACCAGGTGCCTTCAGAGTATGAAAGATTGACAAAATTGAGAAATTACAGGAATAAACTTTTAAAAAATCTATTCCTAGCAGTACTGAAGTGGGACTCTGCATCATGAAATAATCTTTCCACCATCACAAGGGCCATGATTTCACCATGTTCAGCAGCATTCACGACTTCTCATACTGAAGAACCCTACGCCCAAACCATGACCTAGACAATAGCCAAGATTGGCAATAAACATTTGTACCCCACAAATGCCAGACAATGACCATCTTCAACAAAAGAGAATCTAAGCAACACACCTTGACATTCAATGGCATTACCATCTCTGAACTCCCATCAAATTCCTGGAGTTTACCAGAAAACTAAATCAGACTAGTCATCTAAATACTGTGGCTACAACAGCAGGTCAGAGATTTGGAGTTCTGCAGTGAGAGATACTCCCCTCCTGACTTCTCCAAGCCTGTCCTCTGTCTACAAAATACAAGCCAGGAGAGTGATGAAATACTCCAGATCTGCCTGAAGGAGTGCAGTTCCAACTACTTTCAAGAAAATCAACACCACTGTCGGACCAAATAGTCCTGTAACTCCATTCTCCACTACACTGTGGGTGTCCCTACATCACATGGACTGCAACAGAGCAGCTCACTGTCACCTCAAGGGTAATCATGGATGAGCGATGATCTAGTCAGCCATGTCTACATCCTGAGAATGACTGGAAGTTAATTAAGGCCCCTGAGAAACATTTAAATTTGAGACTAGGTAACTATTTTAATGCAATGTTATTTATTGTAAGGCATGAGTAATTTAGGAATTACATTTAAGATAGAACTAAACAAACCTATTATCAGTCAGTGAGCTAATGAGTCGACATGCATTCTGTTACTCAAGCCCTACAAGCAGCGCCTCATTAGGTAACTACTATCCTGTGAAAGTCTGTTTTAAATCTGATAAGTAACTATATCATTTGCTAAATAAATCAAGTGACTAATGGTATGACATTAAATCCAGCAATGAGAGTTTAATGATGAAAGTAATCATACATGTGTGAGCAATTGAAACTATCTTACCATACTGAAAGGAAACAATGTTGAATGTGTTTATACCAAATCATTTTCTCTGGTTAGGACAGCTGAAAAAAAGAATACTGTTTTGATTTATATTGTGTAGGCATTGCTGATGGAATATTTATTATTACGTGGTGAATCACAATTATCAGAATGCACTTCACATGGTCAATTATTTTTGGGCTTTAGCAGCCTTTAAATGGGCTGTATGGTGGCTGAGTGGTTAGCACTGCTGCCTCACAGTGTCAGCAGTTCCAGCTTTGGGTGACTGCTTGTGTGGAGTTTGCACATTCTCCCTGTGTCTGTACTGTGGGAGGAAACCCACGCAAAGATGTGCAGGTTTGGCGGATTGGCCATGCTAAATTGCCCATAATGTCCAGAGATGTGCAAGCTACGTGAATTAGCCATGGGAAATGCAGACTTGCAGGTACAGGGCAAGGGATGTGTTTGGGTGGGACACTCTTCGGAGGGACCATGTGGACCTGATGGGCCAAATGGCCTGCTTCCACACTGTAGGGACTCTCGGATTCTAAAATAAATGCTGTTATTGCCCTACAAAAACAAAACCGTGAGATAGCTAATAGACTGATGAATTTAATTTTATGATATGAAAGAAAAATGATTGGCTGAGAACATTGGAAAACTGCCTATATGAAATGAAATATAGCTTTATTGTCCAACAGAACAGCAAGACTGAGCTTTAATTTAACATCTCATCAGAAGGAAATGATTGCCTGACTAAAGAAAATGGTAATCATTTCTCCCAGTAGGAATCCTCACAATGTAAAGGTTGCGATTCCAGTATTAGCATTGTCATGGGTAAAGGGCAGCTCACCACTAATTATGATTGTCGATAAAAAGGTCACATTCCATTGCAGAAAGCAGTGATTTTATTTTTGCGTCCAACTATGAAAACAACTCATACAAGTTGTGACAGGTTTATAAAGGTTAAGGTGATGACATTATGATTTTTGCTTCTAGCAATGATGCTATACTCTAAAGGCTTGAGCCATTACTTCCTGTCTTGGTAGGAAATATTTTCTGAACTGTAAAATGTTTTGAATGCTGTGATTTGATCTCCATGTTGTATCCATACTTTTTTTTTAGAAAAGGAACTATTTCCCTTTTTTTTTTCATTGAAAACTGTTAAATGCTATAGCCTGTCAATTACTCTGTAAATATTACTTTGTGATTGCTATCAATTACTCTTAATTTAGTGGAGGTGTTAACCTATTGCTTTACAAGGAGAAACTATAGGTTAAATTTTCACTCCTGTGCTCGGAGGGTGGAGTTGCATTTCTTGACTCTGCAAACCCAAACCAGCAGGAAGTGACCCAGAAGTTGAGATTTTTATTTTGGGATGGAACAGTCTTTAAGACTCGAACCAGAAAATTCCAGTAGAAGGCTATCTCCATGCACCGGTGCTGTACATAACATTTTAAAATGTTAATACACTTCACTGCCCATGCCCCATACATAGCATTGCATAAGCTCTAAGCCCCTCATTAACTCAGCATACCCTCCCTCTAACCTATGCCCCTTACTGAACTCCATGACACATTATAATGCCTCACAAACCTCTCCCAAACTAGTGCTTACGTATGCACCCCAACCCTTACCCTCTACCCTTACCTCTATATTAATTCACACAATCTGAGCCATGAGCAAATTTTGGGATCCATACTAAAATTAAATTAAATAAAGCTCTAAGTATCTATTGAACTGTTCAGTATGTATTAAAAAAAATGACTACATTTAACTTACTTCCACTTCTTAATTTCATTCAAAGTGTAAAACACTTTATAACAAGAAGCAATAAAATGTGAAATTCCACTTCTA
Organism: Chiloscyllium plagiosum; assembly: GCF_004010195.1. Lineage (NCBI taxonomy): Eukaryota > Metazoa > Chordata > Chondrichthyes > Orectolobiformes > Hemiscylliidae > Chiloscyllium > Chiloscyllium plagiosum. The sequence goes on from NC_057724.1 coordinate 26,984,664, forward strand.
AGAGTTTATTAGCACTTGGAGTTGTCAATCAAACTGAAATAGCAGGCACCTTACAGTTAGAATGTTAATTGGGAAATCAGTCATGTAGCTCTAATTCAGAAAAGCTTCCAGTTTATGTCAATTTACAAAGTGAACTAGCAAAAGTTTTTTCTTTAAACACTCCAAGACTTTATTTTTAAAAAAACACAAGAGCTTAAAATGTTTTGACATTTTTGATAGTTTTTTTAATGACTGGTCTTCTTGAGAATCACTGTTCCAAATTAGTTTATATATATTTTCATGCTTGCTTTTAACAATTCCATTGGGCACTTGGTCTCCCTCAAAAGTATCCCACGAGCAAATCCACAGTGGTACCTTATCTCTCCAAAAAAGGTACCCTGAATTTCCAAGCAAAATCAAAAAGTTTACAAGTGCTTCTATCAGGTGTAATCTATGTATTTTGTGTCTTGTACATACAGAGTACCAACAGTAGAGACATCTGCTGATTTGTACAGCTGCCTCAGCAAAATGTGCATTTGCAAAGCAGGTCTTCCCTCTATTCCCATCACTACCAAAAATGCTACATGCCTGAGTCATGAGTGGGGCTTCCAATTTTTTGGCCACATCAGTATTTTCACCCCAATGGACAGTCTCTCCATCATTAAAAGGTTTAGGCCTACGTATTTCCAGTGTTTGCAATGTAGCCAAAGACAAACTTCAATGCCCATGCATAATATCCAAACAATTCTTTGGAGGAAAAAGCTACTGTAGATTATTGACCTATCACTACCACAAAACATGTATAAGATGTCAATAAGATGGCATAACTGCATTACTCTGTGTGTAAGAAAATTAACTTTGGTCACAAACCGTAAGATGCAAAAAATTAAAAGTTCAAACTCTGCTCAGATTGACACAATACTATGAACTGCAGTGATTATGAACCTTTAGAATTCCACAATTCAATAACTAGCTGTCAGTTTGTAAATTCTTGCTTTTACTCTTAATGGACAAGTAACACGGAAGCACATTTAGAAAACTAAATTGTCAAGGGAAAGTTTGGTTATTGCTTCAAAATTTCTAAACTAAAATGAAACTTATCACCATAACTCTAAGGTTGGGAAACGATATTGCCCCACCATTTGCTGGTATGGGGCATCTTACATTGTTGCATGACTGGCAACACCTTTCCCAGAACCCTTCAGCTCAAAAATGTCTTGTACATTGTTGAGAACACATGTTGATAATGGAATGCGAAAGGTTACAGGACACTTGGGGCTTTGTTGAATAGCCAGTAATCTAGTAATTAACAAATAGACAGTGAAGGAGTGTGCATTTGATTGTGTGAATTCAATGTCAAATTGGGTTGAGAAGTGGAGAAAAGATTTTAAGAGAGCAGAAAGAGGAACACAGATAGTGAAAAAGAATAATTAAAATTTTGACATGCAAAATCTCCAATGACAAGTTACTGCAGAAAAGAATGAAAGTTCACATTTTTTTAGTTGTTCACTTTCTAGACCAGAGAGGCTGATATGAAGTAATTAAGTTATTTCAAAATTAAAAAGGTACTTATGACGCCAATTATAAGAGTTGCATTTAAGTGACAAGTTTAATGGAAAATTAATGCATAGATGCAGAAACATTATGAAACTCTGAGGAAATTCAAGGGAAAGATGCCAATTTCATAATGCTAATAGCAGAGTGATGCAAATCATTCACTAACTTATGGCAATTCATAATTTACATGGTTTATCCTCTTCATCTTTGTCTTTAGTTGATTTATGCATTAATAATTGCATTCATCATTATTTTTCAGTAAATTTCAGTTCATTAACTTTCCTTTAATGCAGTTACTTGACTAAGAAAACAGTTTAAAATCAGAGGAGAATATTTGCATTATGAAATATATTATTGATATTCTTTTTTTAAAAAAATGTATGCACCTGTGAACAACACTTTGAAATTTAACTAATTTTCTCTCCTTGGGAGTATTCTAAAGATTTATAGTAGGTGTTTGGCATATATCTTGAAGCAACCATGCAAATAATTGCATGTTGATTCTTCAGATAGTGTTTTCAGGGCTGAAATTAAGTTGAAGCAGCTGGAACATCCCAGTACTTGTTAGGTACTGTTATGCATTCATCACTTTGCTACTCCAACTTCTTAGATCACTGCAAAAATGCGAACTTCTGCATTACAACAAGGAGGCACATTAAGTCATGAGCAGGCAACCAACATACTACTTTTCTCAGAATAGTGCAGGGCACTGCTTGAAAGGGACGGTATAATTACTCACTGAACTGAAGATTCCTAGGAAAATGTTCTTCTATTTCAAAACATACATGTGGGTAGAGATTACATTTTTATGCTGAAAGAATTCCTCTAGGTTTTTTATCTTTGCAGAATGATAGTCAAGTTTGCAGGTGACTTTGTCACAGAATGGTTGTGCATCCAAGAGGAGGAAATTGCAGGGCAAGGATGCCCACACAGCTCTTGTGTACCTCCTTGTAGGTCAGTTACAGAACAGCAAGGATAGATGTGTCAACACCCACTCTCAGTTAGGAAAGATATATTAAATGGTAAAAAGAACAAGTTGTAGGGAAGTAAGGATTCCAAAGTAGATTGTGGTGAAGTGGAAGTTGTAGTTGAAATAAAAAAAGAATAAAGTTCTTTTTTAAAAAAAGCTATCAGCCATTTGAAGCATATCTAACACTATCCATCCTAACCTACCCACCGCATACCCACCACTGATGAGATTAAAACAAGGACTTAACATCTTAAAAATATGCATCATGTGATATACAGTACTGATTCAATATAGATAAGGAAACTGAAATATGAATGTTGATCTTGGCTTATGGAAAGGCCCAACAGTTGTTTTTATATATCAAGCTGTGTGTGTGTGTTCAGTTATTTGTACCCTGACTAAAGTCAAGTTTACACACTGAAAATTTCAAGTCAAAGTACTGTACAATTGCTTTGTGATGCATTTTCTTATTTTGCAACTTAACCTCAAGAATTAAGGCTTTTCACTCCCATCATTCTCAATTAATAAGTCAGGCCACATTTGGATGTGGAATAACCTTTGGATAAATAAAACCGTTCATCAGCTTTTTAAAAAATTATTGATTAGAGGCAAAAACATAATCCTGATTACTAGCTATTTCTACACAGAGATAACATTGGTTTCAGTCTTACCTTAATAACAGAAGCTCCTGCTCGGGAAAGGGGACTGTGCATTTGGGCTGCCACTGCCATGTTAGCTATGGTGCTGAGGTGACTCATCTGGCTCATTGCCATGGTAACCGATGCAGGAGGTAGGCTGACAGGGATGAGGGGGTGGGGCATCATCATGAATGGCAACTCTAGTCCTTTCATATAGGGAGAAAAAGAAGATTATATGTATTAATGTCTTTATCTTCTGCTTGAATGTGACCTGTATTCATTTCCTATTTTTTTTTCTTAAAGTGAGCCATCATTATCACTCTGATGAACATTTTGTGGTTATTGTGACAAGTATATGTAAGAACCCTCGAGTATCTGACAGCAATGTTAGTACAGATTTTAATGTTCCACAGTTGTAGCATTGTACCTGTGGGCACTTCTTTTGTTTGGTTAACTTCGAACCAGCATCTCAGTAATGAAGGACTCGATGATATCTTAATACCGAACTAACCCTTTAGCAGGTATTGAACTCACCCACGAGGCCTATATTAATTTTTTTCTTGCCATAGCTTTAATATTACTTATCTGATCTCTAATGAATAACCATTTTCTGTAAAGAGTTCACCAGAGAACCTAAGAGTAAATGCATCAGATCAGGAAAAACTTTGCTAATATTATAATTGAAGGTGTAAAGAAATGTCAGCAAGAGAATTTCATATAAATAATAATTATGACTGAATGGGTAGCAACCTGTCTTGTACCAAGGCTGATATGAGCAATAATAATTTTAGAGAGGTGGTGGCATAGTAATAATGCCACTAAAAATCTCAAACACCAGATTAATATTCTCAGAGCATGGTTTCAAATCTCTCAATGGTAGACGGGGAAATTTGAAATCAATAAAAATTTGTGATTAAAAATTTGGTCTAATGGAAAGGTAGCTTGTCAGAGTCCCAGAGGACCCCAAAGGGCTGTTCTCTCATTAGAAACATATGACTGGTGGTAGGTTTAACCTAAGAGTCACCATGCTTCAGATGAGAAGTAAGATTGAGAAGGCAGGGCTTTCATAGGAACTTCAGCAGGAGTGTGAATCAGACTAATGGTGGCCACATAATCATTGTTGATTGTCATAAAATCTCAACCGGCTCACTAATGTCGTCTTAAGAAGGAGAACTGCCACCCTTCCACCCTCTTCCCCCACCCCCGCCCCCTTACCCAGTGTGGGCTACATGTAACTCCATCCCACAGTAAGGTGGCTGACTCTTAACTGCTGTATATAGTCAATAAATGCTGGCCATGCTTCGGCCATCCACGTTCCACGAATGATTTTTGTTTTAAAAAGTAATGAAATTTTGGGATCTCCTCCTTAGTACACATGCTTCTCTTTTAATTCTTTAGCATAGTGCTGAGTTTAACTTGTAAAGTTAGTATAAGTTACTTCATACAATATACATTTAACATTGTAATGGCTACATTGTTTAAGAAAACATTAAATTGTGGCCATTTAGAGAAACGTGTTTGTGAGTATCTTTACCCCATTCTCAACACAATGTTTATTGATAAATGTATTCTATGAAAGCTGTTAATTACTCTATGATGGCCATCTTTCTGATTTTTCTGGTGCACATTTTTGAACATTTATAAAGAGAATAAATATGGTTTCTTTCAATGGCAGGTTATATTTAATTCGTACAACACTAAAAATATAGAACTACATCTGATGGATAACGCATGCCATTAACAATGCTACTAAATAGGCTATTTCTAATGTGGGGCAGGCAGTAACATGTACACTGAATTTTGAAAAATAACCTAAATTAGATAAGGGAACAGTTGGTGTAAGTTGGACGTAGAATCAGACCTTCTGCACTATTAGGGGATTATCTAATGCATGCGAAAAGTTGAGGAAATAATGGTCCTGAAGCTAGATATAAAAGGTTGAACTTTGCCTTTGGAATCTATCATGACTGGGTTCTTTTCACATTAACCAGCAGTCACTGGTGATCAGAGGAAGCAGGCAATTCAGCTAGTAAAGGCAACTTTGGAGCCTCCACAGAACTAGTTAGTTACTTTAACATCAGAGGTAACTATCAGCAAACAGAAGTTCAATTACTTCCTACTAGAAAATTGTGCCAAGACAACTAACAGGAACATAATCAGAAAATGCCGTAATTTTCATTATTTAATATCTTTTTAAAATATTTTGCATTGCAACTAAATACTCTAGCACCAGATTTGCAGATGGTGTTCTAATCAAGAGGTATTGTTGATTTAATCCATTATCACTTCTAATCATAAGTCTATATATTACTGTATTCCAGTAGAACAAATCTTCAAAGCAAATTACAAAATTTTGAATGGTCACATGAGAGTTGACTTCCACAAGTTCCTTCGGCAAATTTGAGCATAACTTTTTTGTGTACACAGCATCATATGTGTTGTGCATTTTGATAAAAGTTCATTCTTCTTTTACTTGAAACTGTATATCAAGGAGAATCAGCTTCTGTTGCTATCGAATAAACCAAGTATGTCACTCATGATGGCAAAGTTGAAATGAGAGTGATAGTAGGACATGATTTGGCAGCAGTGATAATCTTTATTCAAAAAGATATCAGTATTTAACATAGGTCCTTTAGATAGAATAACATTTTGGTTTGTAAAAAATTATGTTGTCTTGCTGGCTTCCAACAACTAGAACATCAATGTGCAGAAACCTATAAGATTAAAATGGTCAATTTTTGAATGGATAAGTAGCCTGTACATTTTAAATAGCCTCCCAGCATGTTTCCATCTCTATATTTGAATTCAAAGCTACCATGTTATTTTTTATTTGTTATTGGTTTAGATCTTAATTTTTGTATCACATATATAAAATAGAATTATGTACAGGTTTTCTTTTATATACAGTATGTGTCTATGAATACAGGCACAATCTCCTTTTTCCCCTAAGTGTAGGTGTGTGTTAAGTGGTGAATAACATGGCACCACTCCCAGTGAAATAGCTCATTGGATCTCGTACTAATCAGCTTGTTACAGCTGATGGGCATGTGAGGCAAGTACCTCACCCTAACACAGGTCTTGACACTGTCGACCTGGGTCTTCTAACAAACCTAGAAACTTCTAGTTTCTATTTGAAGTTACTAGCCTACTCCAGTGTTGGAAAGGTATTTATCTTCTTTCTTCTCACAATGTGGGAGACTGGAGTGTTTATTCTCAGAGGAGAAAGTGAGGTCTGCAGATGCTGGAGATCAGAGCTGAAAATGTGTTACTGGAAAAGCGCAGCAGGTCAGGCAGCATCCAGGGAACAGGAGAATCGACGTTTCGGGCATAAACCCTTCCTCAGGAATTCCTGAGGAAGGGCTTATGCCCGAAACGTCGATTCTCCTGTTCCCTGGATGCTGCCTGACCTGCTGCGCTTTTTCAGCAACACATTTTCAGCTGTTTATTCTCAGAGGCTGACCACTGACCATCCCCACCCCAAAGCCTTGGTTTCCTACTGTCTGCAAAGTGTCAGCAGGCAAGTTGTCTTGGTTTCCCAACTGAGTCAAGAAGTATACAACTGACCTTCTCACCCAGCATCAAGGTGGTGAGAAGGGCCGAAGCTTCTCTCCAGAGGAAACTCACCCAATTATCTGCTTTTCTCACCATGTCTCTCCCCACCGCCATGGAGGGGAAAATTGGACTGTGTGCCCGTAAGTAGCGAGCATTTCTGGTAAAATACACTCCCAGCTAAATCATATTCCATGTTCAATGCCATACTTTGCGTAAGCCTAGTTATCGCTGAAACAACATAATATAAAAACAACTGATTTCTGGTGCACAAGCTTAATTATTGAAAATGTCAAGACTTTATAGGTTGGTAAGTTACAGCCCATATAAAAATCGAAATTTTTAAAAAGAATTTTGACTCCATTTTCAAATAATTGAAACTTAAATGGAGACGATCTTCCTTTGATATCAAAATGGAGGCCTGGATTGCAAAGTTCAGAAATCCCTAAAGCATCACTGCACAGAATGGAGCCTCCACTCCATGGCTCTGTTCCTGGTGACAAGGACATGGTTATTCAGTTAGTGGAAGCAGGCAGCCCACTTATGTACTCTCATAACTGAGACTCCCAAGCAATTGAAATTTCTCAGCGGCATCCTGCTACTCCTGGAGAGGGAGCCATAGGCCATATCAATCGTCCTTCTCTAATTCTGATCCAAAGCTGGTAGATTTCCTCCCACAGTCCAAAAATGTGCAGATTAGGTGAATTGGCCAAGCTAAATTGCCTGTAGGCAATTGTAGGTGAAGGGGTAAACGTAGGGGAATGGGTCTGGGTGGGTTGCACTTCGGTGGGTCGGTGTGGACTTGTTGGGCCGAAGGGCCTGTTTCCACACTGTAAGTAATCTAATCTAATCTAATCAAAAATCGAAAGATGATCTCACAGAAGTCCACTACACTTCAGTTCTTGTTTCAAGGCCTACACGTAATCCAGAACCACACCTACAATTCCCACAGACATCCCTCGGCATTCATTTAAATGGCACAAGCTTTTTTTGCAGAGTTGTTATAGCAATCAAGGTCAACATTTAGTCAGAGAAGTAAATAGCTCAAAGGAAATCTCAGGATATGGGTACTCATGACCCAGTTGAAAATATTATCTAGTGGGGTTCTTGGAGTAACCTAAAATCTCAAGTGTTATTAGACAGCAGATAGAGAGAGCTTGCACTGCATTATTCATCAATGAAAAACAGCCACAAGGCTGAACAAGACACAAATCTAGTAGATCCAGATTCCATCTCAAATTCTGCTGGCTCCCAATCTGACCACACCAGAACCCCATGCTAAAGAAGGAAATTCTGTATATGGGACAAGACCAGGCGAGTATAGCTGGAATTTGATCAGGAGTTGAAGAGGAGGACTTTTCAGGTGTCAATTCAGCTGCATGTACTGGTCTTAACAGGTGTACATAAAGCAGATGACATGCGAACACTTAGTCAGACTTCAATGCAACTGTCTCAACCATTTAATTATGGATGATTGTCAGCTCTGTCATCTTGGCGTTCAGTTCTGGCAGTAAATACGAGCTCATCCATGAATAACATTGCAATTGGAAGGTCACTGAGATAAATGTTGAGGGAAAAGCTTGAAATATAATGCAATCATTGCCAAATCAGTAGCTGTTGAAGTCAAGGCTAACATGTTAAGATATATAACTTTGCATAGCTCCATTCTTCTTAACTATTCAATTTGTTCTGTGCAGGTGCATTTTTTTTGCAAGCCTGCATTAATCTCTTGTGGAATTCATGGGTAGAACCTTTGTCCTCTCTTTACATAGTTAAATTTATTTCAGTCCATTCCCTGCTTAACCATATTCCAACAAAAGCATAGTGGAAGTAACTATTGAAGCAATGCAAACTGTCTTCCTGTATATCTTTGTTTGGTGCTTAATCGATAATAGTCAGTAGTATTTAAATATCTCCCCTATAATTTATGACTACATTCTCAAATAACAGAAGCAAGCAAATTCAACCCCCTTTCCCACATCAGTACCACTACACATACAGATGTCACACATGGATATTTGGCACATATAAATCACAATGTTAAATTGCACTTGTATGCAAGTCATTTCCCTATAATTAGAGTGTTTACAAATAGGCATCAAATAGTGGTTTAATGTACCAGATTGTACTGATGATGTGATGAGTTGTTTGGAGTTCCCAAGGAGACCCATGGGTGTTAAACTAATTGCTGCTAAGAATGAGGATCCCTGTGTTCATGACTGGCTATAAATCCTCCCATCCCTGCAGGCCAGGGAATTCCTCGTGAGTTTGATATTGTTATTCTTGCTCAAGGGTTAGATACAAAGAGTATTTTCTGATTGACAGTCATGCTTAACATATGATGTGAACAGAGCACCATAATGTCACTTAATATTATGGATAGGTCCTTAATATATAATCAATTTAGACATTCTGCTGTAAGGTGCAGGAAAATTATAAACTGTGTTATTTCGGTTTCTGTTCCAATTTTTGTCCCAATCTTTCCACTCCTGAAAGGTTTGGGGATATGGTTTGTGAAATGTGTTACCGATGAGTGATCATACTATCTGATGGCTTTCTGAAATTTAAAGTTTATTTTTTGCACCCTTTAACCTATTATCAGTTATTTTCTACAGAGATAAATTATTTTGGCATCCTTCCAAAGCCACTATTCACACAAATATAGCACATGCACACACATACATCATTAGACCTTAGTGGTCTAAGCAGGTGAATGTCTGCAAGATTGTATAATCAGACAGTATGGCATAGCTGACTATGTGTTTTGACCTTATGGTAGTAGGTAACTTACTTTTTCCTTACCCCATGAAGATGAACTTTTACCTCAAGAAGGTGAACAATTGGATCAAAATTAAACACCACCTGAGAAAACTTGACACCTCACTGAGCAATTGAATTCATGAATACCAGTTAAAATTAGGTAGATATGAAACAGTACATAAGATGATACATTACATGGAACTATGCTTTGTTAGATTAGCTGTGGCTATCATATCATCCACTATTGGTGTTACATTTTAACAGTAATGACTTTAATACTTGCTGTTCAAATTGGCAACATGAGATCTATAACAAGTATACTTCAAATTAGTTTAATCATGCGCCTGAATTTTCAGTTAGCTTTTGTTCAATTTATTTGCAACATGAGAATTCAGGTCTCAAATGATTATTTAACTTGTTAAAGTGATAGTTCATTGTTTGACAAAATTATACTTTGGATAAGATTTTACAGTGATTTTATTGGTGCTTGCCTATTAAAATGTTTCAAGATCTGTCATAGAATTAAAAAAAAGGTACTTTGGAAGCTGGTTCTATGTGTAAATCAGTTGCATTTTTAAAAAAAGCCATGCTTTTTTTGAAGCTAAGATGAGCACGAGCCTACTCTAGTAATGTGTTCCTGGTAATCTATTAGTGTTCATGTAACACCACCAATACACGATCTGTCTATTACTTTAGACAAAATTCAGTAATATCATCTTCATTATGCTTGTGTTTTTCCTTTTAAGACACATTTTCAACAACTACTGTTGTTAGCTTTATTCAATGGCCTGTGAAATGCAAGTTTTCTGATTTAACTCAAATCATTTAACAGGATACTATCATTATTTGACACAGGCCACCGTCTTGGAGCCAGTGTATTGGTACTGTGCTCTAAGGGTACCAATATGCTCTGCACTTCAATAACAACCATTCTCTCCATATAGACTATCACAGGAGGAGAGTGGTTTTTATTAGCTTCCTGAAAGGTTAAGCAAAGTTAAAGAAGTGGGTCATAAACTGAATTTCTTTGGGGTCTCATCCCAATCATATTTAGTGTCAATTTTATAAATTCTCCAATTAATTTAGAATGAGAAAATATTTACAGTTTACAAAAAACCAGCAATGGTAAATAATAAAGTATCCAAAAGAACCCTAGAGATCTCAATGAAATATTTTAAATGACATTATTACATACTAAATATTGGATATAGTACATATCAATATCTAGTTTAATATTCAGAATTCTTCCTATTTTTCAAATCTTTATAATAGTCTAGATTTATAAATATACAGAATAAAAAAAATGTGTCCTATAAAGCAATACAATTTGTAAGATGCATCAATTCAAATTTGATTTTTTTTGCAACCTTTGGCTTCCAATTATTTAAGTATTGTTAGAATAATATATCCATTCAATTGTTTAAACTGAATGTACTGGTGATGCTCAGTGGAGTAGTCATGTTGGAAATTAATATTTTTATTGCATACTGGTGTGTCATATTTAAAATGAGAACACATTAAATTGGTAATAGAGAAATCTTAAAATCAATGTGCATGAGATTGCTCATTATGCAGATAGAGATCTGTGGGTAAACAAGCAGGTGGTGTTTTTCATTACAGATTTGAAGACTGATTATTTTTGATGATAATATGAATTAAATTTCTCCTCTGTAGAGTTCTGACTATTACATAAGGGAACATTCTTAATAGATAGAGAATGCCTACAGCAACACTAATGGCTTTGGTAAATACCTGAGGCAAATATGCTGTCACCTTGACATCCATAATTCACTGGATGCTTGCAGAGAGATATTTGTAGTGGTGTTTTAATTATAACCTTCTGACCTTAAAGAAACAATGGGATGTCTTTCATTGTAAGTTAACACTTGGCCTAAATTTGAAACTAAGTCAAATTTATGACAGATTGGGACTATAGTGTAATCATTAATTGTATTGATGTTTCCCTTGAGCTTTTCACTCTCAAGTATACATAAAGTTTAACTGAAGTTGAATAAGTTAAATAAGGAGAGAAATTCTTCATAACAGGTAAATTTAGTGGTAATGTCCGTTATTTTTCAAACAGAGCATGATTACTACTTGAAAAGGACTTCGAGGTAGAACAAAGGAAGCAAAATCCCTGGAATAGAAAACTATTCAATGTTTCAATGCTGGAACTGTCAGACTTTCTGGATGGAAATAATCCAGGTTGGTCGGATTCGTCTCCTGCCCAAACCTGCCTTGTCACCTTTTGTGGTGTTAAAGTCCTGAAATTTTGCTAGTTGTACCTACTCTGATTCAATAAAACCAGCATTGAATTCTCTATCCTGGGAAACCACTAATATAAAACAATCTGATTTAAAATTATGTTCCTCAGAGTACTATTTTTTTTAGTATATTGGACTTTGTTCCTTGGATAAGGCCAAACATTACGTATTATAAAAGAAAAGAATCTTGATTTAAAACCTAAATATTGAGTTCAAAGCTTCTAAGTCAGTCTAGATACTCAAGATGCTTGCCAATATTATGGCCAGCAACAAGATCAATAAAAAAATCTTTCATGTTGAGAGATACTTACTTTCTTTCAAATTGAAATAAAAACAAAATGTGACATACACCATGACAAAAGAACAGTTCAGTCATTCTTTAAAAGTACTGAATAACAACACACCGATCCATTTACTTTGTGGAGTGTCTATACAACGAATTGCTATGAAATGCACTTCACTGTGCACTGTCATGAAAGTTTGATCAAACTCTAGTTTTAGAACCTAAAGTGGTTTATAAGTGCACTAAACCAAGTGGCATGAGATCACCTCTCAGACTCATTCTCACAGTCTCAGTTTGCACTAACAGCAAAATAACTTCATGCTTCATTTGTGTCTTTTCCTAGGAAAAGAAAATTGGAAGCAAAACACTTCACCACAGTTGATCCTGTCCTCAGAAACATTTATGAAATACACTGAACTCAAGCAGCAGGCCAATTTGTTTTACTTATGGGTAAGTACTTATGGAGTCATAGAGATGTACAACATGGAAATAAACCCTTCGGTCCAACTCGTCCATGCCGACCAAATACCCCAACCTAATCTAGTCCCACTACTTGTCAAAGATTTTTGCAGTATGTAAAAGTCAAACTAGTAATGGGTTTTAATAACTAACCTATATGTTGACTAGCTTACTTTTACCAACACTGCAATGTTTGTGGATTAGAATATCAGGCTTAGCAGCACACAACTCATTTATGAAAACAATATAAAATTCACAAAGCAAGTTTGTTGAAAAGTCAAAGATAGCTCTACAAAATAAATGAGGAACCTGCTTTTGGAATTCAGCATCTACTAATTAAAACATCATTCTCAGGCCCCTGTGGCTTCCCTAAATCGTTTGGATAACCCATAGCAGATTAACTAACATGTCAACATGCTTTCAAAAGCTAGGGTTTAGGGATGCTTCTATCCCTAACTATGTTTGAAATAATCTCTAAAACAGGTTTTCTTTTTCAAAAGGTTAGGGTATTTAGAACAGTTGACTGTTTGAACCCTGGGATTCTCACCTACAGGTTTAGTTTCCCGCAGTTGTATTTGATGCTTAACAGCTAGATACTGGACTGACAATCAACTAGTTCAGACTTGGTCCTAATTATCAATGTAATCAGTGCCTGGTGGATCAATATCAAGGGTTCAGAATCCGTTGACAATAGTCTTGTTATCCCTACAGATTTATGATTCGTTACTTCCCATTTCCAACTAAACTGGAGCTCAAAGTTGTGCCAGCTGGATAATTAAGGAGGAGTTGGGATTGGTGGGATTTTGTAATGTCTGTGCTTTGCACACTGCACACTGTGAGAAATGTACAAGGGTTGAAAATACAAAGGAGTAGAGGTATCTCCCATTAGACATTAGAATCAGGTGTGACTTAAGACAGTTCAGATTCAGAACATGAGATGTTGATCCTGCAGCACACACTGAGCATATTTCTATACTGTTTGACTCCATGACTCTATGCTGGTACCATTGCAATGAGATTAATCCAGAATGGGAAATGTTAAAAGAAATTTTACAGGAATTCCACAATAGTGCTTAATCCCATTCTTAACTCCATTGCATTCCAGAGGATGGAGAGCTTTGCTCATTCTAAACAAAACAAAGAATTATTTGGAAATAACAGGCTTACATTTTTGTCTCCATGTGGTGGAGGGGGATGGGAGAAGAGTAGAAGATGTGCTCATTGTTACATGGAGTATTTTCTGCTCCAATGTCATAACTGAACCTTCCCAAACCAGGTACAACACTGGGCAGATTGAGTTCAGTTCAATAATGTGTCTCAACTCAGGCAGGATAATAGCAAGACAGGTAGGTAGAGCATTGGGGGTGTCTACTGGCTCATTGTCCTGGCCTGATTCCTATCCTACCAAGATAGCAGGGTCTGCTGCTGGTTCCTTGCTTCCCGCCCCACCACCCCAACCCCCTCACAACCCCAGACAAGGAGTGGGGAGCTTGCCCTTTTGCTGAAATATCTCCATCTACTCCACTGTACCACCCTCCAGCACTACCTGGTGAAGATGCTAGAGACCCAACATTACTAATGAATGCATGAGAGAAAGCCTAGAAAAGGCTTCTCATCCCTTTGTTTCAGCTCTATGACTCACTGATTTGGGTCTCCACCTAAAACGAGGTGCAACAAGAAAGCTAATCCACCTGGACCTTATGACATCTGCAGGTTGGACCAGCAGGAAATCTGGAAGATCGCTGATCCAGGTGAAACTGCCAGGGGACGATGAGGAACAGAAGAGATCCACTCATTCTGCAGCATGAGGTAGCCTTCTGGTGGTGACTGGCTTTGTTAGTTTGGGTCAGATCAGGGCTGCTGCCAGATTCTCCCAGTGATCAGGTCTTACACTGTGGGTGAACCCCAACAGTTCATTGGAAGGGGTCCAGGAACCCTTACCCCTTCACCCTGGAGTCACACCTCGGTCACAGAGTGGGAGCTGCAGCGTCAGGCCACCTGCAGAGCCACCTCCATGGTCTCTTTGTAGTACAGCTGCAAATCATTTTAATTATTTTGTCTATTCTTCACCTTTAGGCACCCTTGATGTCCTGTTGCCCATCTCTCCTGTCACCAGCACAACTCTGTTTGCCCTCACTGTGCCAGCTGGGTCAACTCTCACTCCCCAGGTGGCCTCTAAACTCAGCCAGCTCCAGAGAGATTGCTTGGACAGGGGAACAGGTATCAACAGCAGGATTGGAGTTCATATTTGGTCCTGGCTGTGATGGTTTAAATCAATTGTCTTTGGTCATGCCTCTTTAACTGAAAACAGGAACAGGTGACCACTCAGTCCCTTGAGATTGCTGTACCATTCTACATGATCATCCAAGCCAGTACCCTGTTCCTGCTTTCACTCTCCGCACCCCCCCCCCACCCCCCATTTCCTCTGATCTCTTTAGCCCCCAAAACTATACTTGTTGAAATCATTCCATGTTTTGGCCTCAACCTCTTTCTGTAGCAGAAGCTCATCACTCTTTGGGTGAAGAAATTTCTCCTCCTCTCAGTCCTAAATGGCCTATCTCTTATCCTTGGATTGTGACACCGGTTTCTAGACTTCCCAGCTATTGGGAATATCCTTCCTGAATTTCTAGTCTTGTTAGAATTGTATAGGTTGCTTTGAAATCCCTCTATGCCCCAACCCTGCCATTCTACTAAACAACAATGAATATAGTCCTAATTGATCCAGTCTCTTTTCACATGTTAGACCTGCCGTTCCAGGAATCAGTATGGCAGTCTGAGACAGATCCTTTGCCACCCACAGCAGTGACCCTGGTCCCAAGAAACTGGTTCAAGATTTTGGTGGTACCAGAAGGGTGAACAAAAGTCCTAACCTGCCAGAACATCACTGTCACGAGGCAAATCCACTCCATATTTTAAAAGTTCTGTACTACCATCTAATGCTCTTGTAAATTGTGTTGAGTCTGAACCTTTTTATTTGAATTCTTACCTTCTTCCCAAAGAAGCTATTTTTATCTCATCGTTTGGACGCAAAGTGGAACTTTACTGATCTGTATGCCTTTTACCACTCCCAAGTGATATAGGTGCTCTCTGAACCATTGGTATGTTATGGCTGCTGTACAGTGAAAAAGAGATTATCAAATCACAGTAATGCCACTTAAAGTCACGGGTGTTTAATGCAAGTTGAAAGCTAGTATATCTAGAATGAGCTTAACTGTGGCTCAATAGTTGCGTCACAATCTATCTACGAATAGTAATAATTAATGTTCCAGTCTGCTTTGTGCTGATATAAGGGATTCAAGCTGATGAAAGCACTCAGCTGTACCTCATGTTTTAATCAACTCTCTGACAGCCCTTCCTGCATAAAGCACACTAGAGTGGTCATTATAACCATATTTAACCATCGGTCAAGTGTGTGAAGATATTATGATAATACTCAACATTTAAAAGATTAATATCAAGAAATGAATATTTAAATCCATACCTATGTTCCCAAACATTTAATCTTGTGAATCTAGTCGTAAGGTGTCCTACAATTTTTGCTGAAGGGCAGTTTAACTTAGTAAAGAGTACTGATGGTACTCTGATATTGTACTGGATTCAAGAACAGACAGTCTTAAATAGCACAATAATTTTCTTATTTTTCTGCATGATAGATAGGAATTGTAAACCCAATGATAAGCTGGACAAAATAGGATAAATGGAGATCTGAGTAGATTAGCATACGGTCCGTTTATAACTGCAGATTCCTGCACGATTTCAGGGATATGTTTGCTGCTCTTTTCCATCAATCAAGTTATTGCTGCTTTCCCCCTTTGTGTTCTCTCCTCATACACATTCATATCAGAATTCCTGAAGAAGTGTCAAATTGGACTCAATACTGACTTTCTTTCTCTCTACATAGATGTTGTCTGACATGCTGAGTTTCTCCAGCTCTTTGTTTTCATTTCAGTATTTAATGCTCCCCTCTGCCTGGGCTAGTCTGGACACAACCGGGCATTATCTGAAGTCTGCAGTTGACTGAAGGTTCAGGTCACTACTGGCATTTAGCCAGAGGTGACTGAGGGAATGACCACATGGAAAGTCTGGAAAGCAAAGCCTGAAGTGGGCTTCTTGGGACAACCCATTTATAGTTAGTGTCTGATCAATGAGCTCAGGATCAGAAAGAGTGGGAGCTGCAGAAATACACTCTTATTCTGCCTCCAATTGCAAACCCACCTCCCAAGTATATAACTTCCATCTGACCTTCTGTAACTATGGGTCTGGAGTCTCTCGTTGGCATTGGGCCGCTGGTGGGTACAAAGCAGCAGCTGCCTCTACCTCCCAGCGGCACTAATAGCAACAGGACTGCTGGGCCTCTGTTTGTCCACCAGTGTCTGAAGACCAGGATTTCTGGTCCCTCTGGGCCTCTAACCCAGGCGAGATCTAATGCTTGCTGTTTTAATAAAAAACAAAGAACAAAGAAAATGTACAGCCCAGGAACAGGCCCTTCGGCCCTCCAAGCCTGAACCATTCAAATGTACTGTCTAAACCTGTTGATCAATTCCTAAGCATTTGTATCCCTCTACTCCCCACTTACTCATGCATCTGTCCAGGCGCATCTTAAATGAATCTACCATGCTTGCCTCTACCACCTCTGCTGGCAACGCGTTCCAAACGCCCACCACTCAGGATCAGAAAGAGTGGGAGCTCTTGTGGTAGGCTTTCCCCAGCAAAGCTGATGGAGGGCTTCTGCCTGATCTCCAATCACTAGTTAAGACCCACATTGCAAGCAGTAACTTCTGCCTGTTAAGTCTGTTTGGTATATCGTGAAAGGATGGGGATAAACAGATAGAGGCAGTCTGGGTTTCTAGCTCATGAAAAAGAGAGCTAAGTGGTGACTTAAATGAAGCCTTTAAAATTATTTAAGGTTTTAGCTGTTACAGGGAAAAGATAAGGAAGTGGAATTAAGGGTTATCAGATTGGCAATGATCTCATTGAATGGTGGAGCAGACTCAATGAGCTCAATAACATTGCTGCTTTTACACCTTATGGTCTTATGATTGAATAAGTGCTTTCCCTATGGGTAACTCCATAACTAGAGGGCATCAAGACAAGATAGATTTGATTTTGTTTACTCGTGGAACCCTGGCATTGCTGACAAGGCCAGCATTTATTGCTTACCCTTAGTTGCCCTTGAGAAGATGGTGGTGAGCTGCCTTCTTGAATGGCTTTAGTTGACGTGTTGTAGACTGATCCATAATGCCTTAGGATTTTGACCCAGCAACAATGAAGACATGGCAATATATTTCCGAGACAGAATGGTGAGTGGCTTGGAGGGGAACTTGAAGGTGGTGATGTTCCTATGGATCAGCTGCTCTTGTCCTTCTAGATGGAAGTGGTCATGGGTTTGGAAGATGCTGTCGAAGGATCTTTGGTGAATTGCTGTCGTGCATCTTATAGAGAGTACAAATTACTGCTACTGAGCATTGGTGGTGCTAATCAAGCGGGCTGTTTTGTCCTAAATGGTGTCAAGCATCTGAGTGTTGGAGCTTTATTCATCCAGACAAGTGGAGAGTATTCCATCACACTCCTGACTTGTGCCTTGTAGACTGTAGACAGCCTTTGGGGCTTACAGAGGTGAGTTACTCTACAATGGGGGACTCAGTAATGGTAACACCATTGAATGTCAAGGTACGATGGTGAGATTGATTCTTATTGGAGATGATTATTGCCTGGCATTTGTGTGGCATGAACGTTAATTGCCACTTGTCAGCCTGAATATTGTCTAGATCTTGTTGCATTTAAACATGGACTGCTTCACTATCTGAGGAGCTGAGCAAGTGGTGCTGAACATTGTGCAATCATCAATGAACATCCCCACTTCTAACCTAATGATGGAAGGACGGGCATCGATGAAGCAGCTGAAGATGGATGGATCTAGGACACTACCCTGAGAAACGTCTGCAGAGATGTCCTGGAGCTGAGATGACTGACCTCCAACAACCAGAGCAATCTTCCTGTGTGCCAGGTATGACTCTAACCACACAGTTTGAATTCTGATACCCGTTAATTGTTTTGCGAGGACACCTTGATGCCAATCTCGATCAAATGTGACATTGATTTCAAGAGCTGTCACTCTCACCTCAACTCTAGAATTCAGCTCTTTTGTCCATGTTTGAACCATG
Organism: Chiloscyllium plagiosum; assembly: GCF_004010195.1. Taxonomy (NCBI): domain Eukaryota; kingdom Metazoa; phylum Chordata; class Chondrichthyes; order Orectolobiformes; family Hemiscylliidae; genus Chiloscyllium; species Chiloscyllium plagiosum. The sequence continues at coordinate 27,003,287 of NC_057724.1, forward strand.
TAGTAAGGTCAGGAGCTGAGTGGCCCTGGCAGAGCTCAAACTGGGTGTCACTGAGCAGATTATTGCTGAGTAGGTGCTGCTTGATAGCACTGTTGATGATACTTTCCATCACTTTAATGATTACTTCTATCAATAAAGAAATTCTATTGGGAATTTAGGAAAAAAACCTCTTTACCCAGAGAAGAGTTAAGACTGTGGAATATTGTGACTATAGTGAAGTAACTCAAATGAACAGTGTAGATTCATTTAAGGGGAAGCCAGACAAGCATATCAGGAAGAAGGGTTTAGAGAGTTATGATGATGCTTTCAGATAAGAGAACACAGGAAGATGATCAGGTGGAGCACTAAACATGAACTGCTTAGGTTCAATTACTTGTTTCTGTATTATATATCCTATATAATCCTATGTGATAAATAACAGTTGAAAGTTACCCTCCAAGTCATGTATTGTACTGTCTTGAAAATACATTACTTATGCTTCATTGTTGCTGGGTTAACATCTGAATTCCCTTTCTTACAGGGCTGCAGTAGGTCAAAATGACGACTCACCACCACCTTCTATAGGGCAACTGAGGAAGAGCAATAAATGTTTATCTCGTAAGCATCATCCACATACCACGAACAAATGAAGATATTCTGGACATAATTACACAAATTAAGTATACTGCTCAAAGCAATTGTCCTTGTGAATGTTAGATACTTTGTGTTATATGACATGGGAATGGAAATCAGGCCACAAATAACTTTATCAATAGCTTCAGATGTATGCAAATTCAAAACTAAGTTGATGAAAGACGTTGACCTCCACATGCTCCACTCAGTGTCGCTCAAAATGATTGGCGCCTTTAAGAGTGTTCTTCGTCCAGGTCATGTTGTCTAGGCCAAGCGATTTCCACATATTGGTGGGCATATTGCCTTTGTTCAGGGAGGTTTTCAGGGTGTCCTTATTGTGCATCCTCTGCCCTCAGTGATCAATTACATTGCGGAGCTTGGATTAGAGTGTTTGTTTTGGGAATTTTGTGTCCTCTGTGATAGATACAGGAATTACAAGGCTATTGAGAAATTCAGTTTATAATGGAGAAAGTAGAGTCAGATCTTTTATCTTGACAGACTAATGATGCTTGCTGTTATCTACTGATAAATGATACAGCAACTTCACAGCAAGAAGCAGAGCAGCAGTTAAATGCTAGTATCTAGAAGTATCTGTCCATGTTGCCATTAGCTTCACGGATGCAGCATTTCCCTGTATGCCTCACTATTGGCATATGTTGAATGCTGTAGCAATGCATTTATATAGTAGATATGAACTAAACCCACCAAAATATTTAGTGAGTAATTAGCAGAAAAAGTATCATTTCGTTTAAACAGTGTGATAGTGTTAATCACTATGTTTCAACATTTGAAATGAGAGTTAATGATGAGAAAAGTGGAGTTTCATTCTTTCTAGTCATGCTCTGTTTTAGGAGATTATAAAACATGTCAGTTTTGTTTTTAAATCCTTTCCATTTGCCTTTTTTTATCCTCCCTCTCTCAACACAATCATTCTCTCTCTCTCTTTTTTGTATTTCTGCGCCTGACTTGTCATTGAGTTCACAAACTTTAATTCACACTCCAGGTTCTTCCACTGTTTATCTCCAAATCCTTAAACCTGACTGGTTAAAATAGCATTCTTTTGGTGGCCCTATTCATTCAAATTTTGGATGCCCTACTACTCTCTTTGCAAAACAACACTGAATGCTGCCCACAACTGTTTCAGGAAATAGGTTTTCAGCCGAAGGGTGCAAGAGCAAGACTAACGAAAGGCAGATATCAATAGATCCTCTTCTACAGTCAAATCTGGTCCAATTTCGATACTCTACTCTGGAAAGTTAAGAAAGTAATATCCAAGCTTTTCCAGTGTTCAGCAATTTGTAGTGTTCCAATGAATTAAAAATGAACACATAGACAAATCATTTAGTAAAGTCATAATTCTATAATTAAATCTTCATTTATTTGTCTACAAACAGAAGTTGCTGGCAAAGCTCAGCAGGTCTGGCAGCATCTGTGAAGAGAAATCAAAGTTAACATTTCAGGTCTCCGAGCGGGTTCTGAGGGAGGGTTGCCGGATCTGAAATATTAACTCTGATTTCTTCACAGATGCTGTCAGACCTGCTGAGCTTTTCCAGCAACTTCTGTTTTTGCTTCTGATGTACAGTATCTGCAGTTCTTTTGGTTTTTCCTCATTATTCTTTAATGTCTATTAAAAAGTTTCAAACTTAGTCAACTGTACACAGTTTCTGAAAACAAACAACCAGATAAAATCTAACGAAGTAATGAAGATGTCATTACCAATTTAACTGATGTGGTCTTGAGTTAGTTCAGCAAATTATGCACTGTAGAAACATTTAAAAGATGGTGGCACGAAATAGATTGGTATGGTGACCCAACATTATGTTGGTTTACCTTGTTTCCTTGGGCTACTGATTGTGTGCCCCATGTGGAATTTCTCAATGATATGGGAGTATGCAGCTGCTTGCCCAGAATAAAAATGCTGAATTGGCATTATTCTGATGCTACACAGTTCAATGAGCTATTGTGATGCCAGGATGCCAAGTGTGGCCATTACCAGATCCTGGCAACTTCTGCATTATGCAGTCCTGAAAAGAGAACAATATAAATGGCAACCAGCTTGCCTGGCCCTTAAGTTAAACTTGCAAATTTTTTTTCCTCAAATTAGAAAGTTGCGTTTTGTTGTATCTTCTCACAGGGATATCAGAAGATTTGTCCATACAAAGACTGCAACAGGTGGCAATGCCAATATCTATGGCTGCTGCTTGCCAGGATGAAGAACAACAGAATTTGTGAAGAGGGAAAGCTCTGTTCTGCCCCGCTGTCTGTCAACTTCAAGCCAAACTTCTTCAACTGTTACAGTGGGCAGCTTGACAAGCCAACAACTGCACCCAACATCTCTATGTAATATTACCTCACTGCGATCTTGTATGCTGTGATCATCATCATCAGAGTCCTCTACTGTATGACTTGTCTGGCCACCTCACCTTTAGGTGAGGTAGAATATTAATGCTTTTATCTCACGGCCTGGCTGCAGGCCATTCATGCCCTGTGACACTCTGTGTGCTGATCCTGAGCCTCCAAAGTGTGTGCCATGGCAGTAACTGGGCTCGTGGCTCCACATGTTGGACTGTCCCAAACTGAGATTCATGTGATTGGGCAGGCAGCAGTTCTTGGGTATCTGAAACTCAACTTGGTCTGAGGGAACAGGACTGGGGTGGAAAATATGACAAACATCTTCACAGCATCAGGACGATTTGCCTTTCATGACAGACAGCAGGATGAGGGCGACTCAGGATACACGAGCAATCATAAAAACAGGAACATATCATCATCACCATCATCCTCATCCTCAATGTACTCAGCCACACTGAACGCATTCAGCTCATGGCATTTAAAAAAAACTCTACTCTTCCAAAGAATGCAGTATGCATCAGGTAAGTACATCAAATTCACCCAACTCCATATATTTCTATGGTGAGCATCTGGGTGAGATACTGGTATAATGCTGTTTCTCGAAGAGTTATTCTCAAATAGTAACTTCCGAATTTCCCTGTTTAGCAATGCAGTCACAGTTAGTTGATGTATGATTTCCACAGAAATAACTAAGTGCTGCTAGCTTTACCATTAATTCTACCACACACCCAGGTCCAATGATTCAGCATGGTATTCTGAGGTAAGACTATTTCGACATTGTACTATTAAAGAATACAGAATTTTACTGAATAACTTGTGAGAACTGTATAATTCAATACAAATATGAAATGTATTATGCTGAAAATTACTTAATTTGCATGAATCATAGCATGGCATTTCATTAGTTACATGTAGCCTTTTCTGAGGAAACAGAATACACACCTCTGCTATGCTTATTGTTCATTTATAAAACAGAAAAGGATGCATGCTTTTTATTGCTTTTAATAACAATTTTATGAGTATGAAATAGGATTTAAGTGTTTATATTGGGTCTGTCCCATAAATCTCAGCAATATGTCTTTTTAAAAATGAAAAGTTTTATGGATCTCAAGACATAAACATGTAGATTTCCTGGGACATATAAAAATAGAAAGCAAATTGTAGCTGTACATGTTGCAAACAAAGCCTCCCTCCTTCCTGGACAAGAATGCATTCTGGTATTTTGTTTGATGTGTGTGTATATTTAGAAAATCAAACATGTCCTGCCCAGGGGGCTCCAGGTGTAGCTTTTACTCTGGCTTTCTCACCAGCTCCTGCCTGCAAATAAAGTATTTGCATCAAGCTGAACCAATAGAGTTACAATACCTTTTATAACCGAAGGCTAGATATGCAAATTTTGATCAGATATAAATTGGGACAGAGGCAAGGACTTAAATTATTAAGTTAAGAAATATAACCTTACTGCATGTCAAGGTAATCATGCAATTATGGTCATTTCACTTCAGCAACTCATCATTTTTAAGGACCAGTCTGATGATTCTATGACAGTGTCCATTGTCAGCACACATCTTTCTCAACAGTTGTGAAATGCATGGTATAATGCAATTGTACAGAAATGTATCTGTACTAAGCACAGTTTATTAAATGGAAAGTTATGTTCAGAGGAAATTGTATGGAACCCATGGAATTACTTTTAGGCAGTGATGTGCACCGTGCTAAGAAATTGTCAGATTTTTTACTAGCGTACACCTTAATGTCTGATTAATGTGCAACTTCCTTCTTACAGAGAAAACCATTAAAAGTGTGGTGCTGACATTTACTGATATTGTGGCGTATTGTTTAAAAAGGAAAATGCTCTTCAAATATTATGTGGGAAATCTTTCCCTCTCACGTACCTCTCTACCTTTTGCTCCAACAGCACAGCATCCACATGCCCGGTAGACTGCAGTCTAGAAATGATGCAACCTGAGAGTGTCATTTGCGAGGCCAGTTTCAAGAACTTATCAAACAATTCTGCAAAAGCAATTAGTATGTTGACCCATTCACAGTTTGATAAACACCCTCTTAGGCAGCAACTAAAATCTTTTTGGTCTCCCCTTGATAATATAACATCCAGCCGTTCAGGCACAAGGGTACTTTTCATGGGGTAAGGAAGACAGATGAACAGTACAATTCTTCACAAATAGATGGTGTCATACAGAAATGGATCCTCATCTTACAATTTTTCATGCAAAATCAGCAACAAGATTCTGAGTAGATGGGAGTCTTCTAATCAGCATTTTCATGACAGACACAGTCCTTCTCTGAAAAACTGGCTTGCCATCTTTTTGTACTGTAATACCACCTGGATGATTTTGACAGCTCACAATACTAGTAATACCAGAGTTTGCTAACAAATTGCATGTGTTTGTCATATTTCTTCTGAGCACTGCCATCTGCCAGGAGTGGTATTTCATGGTTCTTCACCCTGGCTCCTGCCAAGGAATCATCTGGCAGTATCTAATGCTGCACAAAAAAGGGATTACAGAAGAAATACAACTGAGAATATTGATAATTTTCAGTAACTGGTGAAGAATGAAGATGAATGAGGCAGCGGAAGGAAAAGCAATTAGTTCACCAGTCTTTACAGCTGTGTTCTTGGATTGGCTCCCCTGGCCTTTTATAACCAGCACACACACCCAAAAGGAAACCAAATGCATTGTTTTCAAATGGCAATTATGTTTTTGTAAATGCCCAAAATCTCCCATTTCAATATTGAACGAGTGGTTTGCTGCACCGATTTCTTAATGTCATTCTCAGTAGATCCCTTTTTGTTTGTAAAACTTAATAGAAAGAAAATATGAATATTTAAAATGCTGTGATTTTATTTGATTAGATGCATGACAAAAATGGTCAATTTCTCTCACTGTAGACCTTAAAGCAATGACAGGGAGCTGATGACTTTGTGGTATTATCACTAGACTATTAATCCAGAAATCCAGGGAACATTCTGGGGATCCGGGTTCAAATCCTACTATGGCAGATTGTGGAATTTGAATTCAACAACATTCTGGAATTAAGAGTCTAATGCTAACAGTAGTCAATTGTAGGAAAAGCCTATTTAGTTCAATAATGTTCTGTTAGGAAAGGAAACTGATGTATTTACCTGATCTGGCCTACAGACAACTCCAGCCCTACAGCAATGTAGCTGATTCTTAACTCCCTCTGAGGGAAAATTGCTGGCATGGCCATTGATGAGCACAGCTCATGAATTAATGACAATAAAACTGACACACTGCTGTTTAAAATAGCTTTTCTTTATCTCATATGCAGTACCAACATTAAAATCCTTGATCTATCCTACACCCCCACCCCCACCTCATGTACCTCCATCTACTGTTTCAATAACACATTAGAAACACACTTCTTGGGTGATGCTGCAGGAGCTGTGCAGCAGCCCTCCCTTCTGTTTCCACTTGCTTTCCTTGTCATTGATGACTAGTAAACATCGCATTTGAATAGACTGAGAGAATTGGACTGAATGAGAATGTTCATCAGGGCTGAAATGTTCTAGTGATCCCTTCAGATCCCTGCATCTTCCTGAAATGTTCTGTAAATTTTCTGAGCAGAAAATACCGTCAATCTACTAACACTGTTACGTTGTTTTATTTTTTGAAAATAGGAGCAATTGTTGCTCTGTAAATGTACATTTAGGGCACCCCAATTACAACTGCACTGCAGGCCAATTACCAAGAAACAACTCTGTCCTTCAGCCACATTGAGAGCTATGAGATATACATTCAATGAAGTGTCAGCAGTCTGGATCCAAAAGAATGATCAGTTATGGAACTCAGAAGACGTGATGTGGTGGCAGCAGGTGTCCATGAGTAAGCCTCAAATAGTTGAAATGAATTTCATGTTGAGTTAGATGACAAAAAAAAGATCATACAGAAAAGCTAAGTGGATCATGCAAAAACAAAATGACCACCACTGCAAAAATGAGCACATACCTTTGGCGCACAACAAATTGTCTTGCAGGCATTTGAGAAGTGTACACAAAAAGTCAAACTCCCATTTAAATAGCTGGGAGATAGGTAAGTGACATCACAGTAAAAACCCAAACAAAGCTCTGTCTGCAGACGTGTGCTGAATTTTTCAAAGTCATGTCATTGGATCCACTGATGTGAATTTCAAAGCCTAAGGCGGGAAGCAGGTAAGCCTATTGCTAATTTCTTTAAGACTGAATGATACACAGTCAGAAAATGGAAAATTTAAGGAATCAAATGAAAGGCATTATCATACACAGGGCTCTGCATCCTTAAATATATAAAAAAAGGATTTGATTAGCAAGGGCAAGTTTGCAATTTCACACATAGCAGACACTACAAGAGTATGAATCATGTAACTGATCACAAAATGTTAGCATCCAGGTCACTGGGAAGGCAAACAGGTTGTGCACATTTGCAAAAAGGGAACAAATGTAGGAAAGTTTTGCCATACCTGTAGAAGGCATGACTGAAACTTTGCTTGGAATACTATTCTCTGTCTCCTTACAATAGGAGGAATAAACTTACATTGGAAATAATTCAAAGGTTCCCTAGGCTGATTCTTGGGATGAAGGGACTGTTTTATGAGGAAAGATTGAACTAGTTGGTCCCATACTCAGTGGAGTTTAGAAGAATGAGTGATAATCTTATTGAAGCAGAGGATTCTGAGGGGATTTGATCAGATTGATACTTAGAGGATGTCACCTCTTTTGTGGAGAATATGGTACTTGAGGCGTAATTTAAAATTAAGGGATCTCCCATTGAGTAATTTCTTCTCTCTGAGATCGTTCATCTTTGGAGTTCTCATCCACAGAGGTCGGTATAGGTTGGGACACTGAATGTATTCATGGTTGAGTTAGATAGATATTTGACTGACAAGGCTGTCAGGAGCTATAGGGGCTAGGCATGAAAGTGGGTTGAGGCTACAATCATGGCCATGATCATTTTGAATGAAGGAACAGGCTCTATGGGCCCATTCCAGCTCCACTTCAGCTCGTGTGGGAATTAAACCCATGATGTTGGCTTCACTCTGCATAGCAAACTAGCCATCTAGCCAACTGAGCTAACCAACTCCTAGTCACATAAGTACAAACTGAACTAAAAGGCGAGTTTGAGTTAGAGATCCAAGAGATAGAAGTAATGAAAGAATTAACCAGAGTTTCAGAGTCAAAATATTATGTAAATTTCATCATGGTGAATGGGATGTTGAATGGATAGCTAAGATTTTGCCTGGATCCTAAAAATACCAAACCAAACACTGAAGAATAATCACTACCCTATCATAAGGCTGGGAGAGGTTGCACTCACATTTGCAGAGGCAAAAGCTTTCAACAAACCTGATGCCAGAAATGGCAACTAGAACAGGACATCTGACAAAAAATTTTCATTGTGACTGCTGACAACATTCGACACACTCATTCGCCAATATAAGCTCCCGCGCCCACCTTTTGAGGTCAAAAGGTGAGCCAGGATGTGTTCCAGCAGAAAATAAATTAAACAGTCAGAAGCTAACACAGCTGATGATATAACCAGAAAAGGCTGTGATCAAGCTAAATGCAGACAAATGCATTGCAAAGAATACCAATCCTTTGGAATAATGTATACATCTGACAGATTCAAGTTCAAAATCTCACGAGTATCTCAGAAATGGAAGCTTAAAATGAAGAGAAAAAGTCGAAGTTTCCTTGGTTTGCTCCAATACAAGTTCTTTCACACCTCACATTAGAACACAGAAAAAATGCACACGGGCTAATTTAAAAAAAGTTTAGTCCCAGTGGCTAGACCACATGTGAGCAAACTCAAAGGAATACCATATAAGAACATACGGCTTCCACACTGCAACAAGCAGAAAACTCTCTGCAAGTAGATGCTTCTACAGAAAGACTGAAAGCAGCTTTATTGCAAGAAGGAAAATTGGAATGATTTGCATCCTATGTTCAGCTGCCAGCTGAAACCAGAGATGCCAACATTGGAAAGGAGCTTCAGACACTAGTGTGAGAATATCAGAAATTTCATAATTAGCTCTGTAGGACAAAGTTCACAGTGACAGTTATCATCCTCCACTGGAGAAAATCTACAAGAAAAACATGTAGAGCACTAGGAAAACTGCAGAAGTTCCTCAGAGACTTCAGAGTTAGAAGTTCACTCTAACCACAAGCCAGGAAAAGTACCATTGCCAGCTGATATCTACAGGACAAACAAGACAAGATCCAGGTGCAAAGACTGTATAGATCCATCATGTAGTCAATTTCAAACAGCTGAAATTGAGTCTAATTAGAGATGAGATCAGCAAAATTGAAAAGTTGCAGATGTTTTCTCAGCAAGTGTTCCCGACAGGGATGGTTTGATAAGATACAGAAAGTACAAGCAATGTCAGTTCAGTCTATCAGAGGAGACACCTCTCTAGAAGACAGTGTTCTGTTAGCCTGATCTAGAATAATGATGCCCAGACTAAACGTTGTCAGAAGATACGAAAGGCATGTGGGAATAAGGAATTGTGAGCTCAAAGCCAAAACAATGCGTTTAGTAAAGGCACTTACAAATACATCGAAAGAATGATATCTAAATTTAATGTGAACCAGAAATATATAGATACACATCAGAAAATGATAATAGCTATTCAGGTACCACCAAGACCATGGCATACAGTTAAAGTGAAGTGGCATTTCATAGTTGGAGACAACTACTAAAAATTCTCTTTTATCTAAGAGGCAAAAGGTTTGAAGGCTACACCATGATCTCAGCAGTACAAATTATGTTTGCTGAACAAGGGATTCCTTGAAGAGTAACACATGACAATAGAATCCAATTCAACTTGAGAAATTCAGGAATTTACTGACCAGTGTGATTTCAACATGGGTTTATAGAAAGGCATGTCCAGATGGTCAAGACAAACCTCATGAAATAGTGAGCCACAAATGAAGATCCAGAGGATGTCTTTTTGTTACTTTGATCTACACCCCTCAAGGCTGACAAGAAATCATCTGTAGATCTGTTAGATGGAAGGGAGTAGAAGGCAACCCTGTCAAGAAAGTGCATTCCTCCAAGTAAGCAGGAGGATAGGCAGATTGCAGAAGGTCAACAAGCTTGCTATCTTCCTGCCTGAGCTGTAAAAAAGACAAACAATACATGTACATGATCCAGTCAGGAAAACCTGGGACCCGCCATTATTTTAGTGAAGTTTGAGACTATAAAAGACAGAAGCCAGTATACAGATAAAAAAAGAGAGTTCATAATCAATCCGCACCTGAGCTGGAAATGCAACATGATTTATGAGCAAGATATATCAACAACATCAAGTGGTTCAAGGTCAATAATATCACCAATAAGTGGCACCACTTTAGTGACATCAAGCACAACTTACACAATACTAAGCAATAGTTACATCATCTTTGCAGCATGCCAAATCACTACTGACAGTGATGAAAGCCACGTCTAATAGATGAAGACACAACGTTGTACAAACTAAACGACACCATGAATAATATTGAGAAAAGGAAGTAAACTTCTGCTGATTTTTTCTCTTTTTAGATTAATGGCAGGCAGTGGGGGTGAACATACAGCTTTAATGGAGACTTGTTGCTTCAGCTTACCCATATCAACCATACAAGCTAACAATATCATATGATATTGCATTGCTTTCTGTGATGACATTGTTGTGATGATGGATCAAAACCCCAAAGTATTGATGGATATGTTGAACTATTAACTCCAACTTGTTTTCTTTTAAAGAGAACTGCTACAGTCAAAATATGACAATGGAAGTAAATTCAGTGACTGTCTAGCAGAACCCTGTGCAGATCCATGGAATATCCATACTTCAGAGAGTCAGGGATAATTCTAACAGAAAAGCTGAAAAAGAACAGAAGTCAGACTGCCCACACCTCTCTCAGCAGAAAGCCATCTCAAACAGTCATGTTTGTGTTTTACACTTCCAGGGACATAGAAAAGAAAGAAACACAACAAATTTCCACCCTGGATTGTGTATGTTAGTGGCCTGATGTACCAGTGTGTGGACTAGTGTCTGTGAAGGTCAGTTTTACAGCAGCCACTTAACACCCTGGTATACCAGTTAAAAAAGGAAAGGATATTTTTTCACTCCAAGTATTAGCCAGCCACTGTCAAAAGGAACTAGGGAAAAGAATGCCAATCAACCTGCAAAATCAAGAATTTCAAAACTGAATGCTCAACTATCTATGTCCATGTTACTGGTGCCATCCAACATAACAGCTGCAATGTTCTACTATCTACTGTTCACACAGAGATTCATCTGTATACCCTTACCTTTTAGATTTTTTGGACTCATTTCTTATTACTAATCTGTATATGGTTCAATATTATTTATTCTTCTGTTTAGTAACTAATAAACCCACATTTTTGTTAAGTCAAGAAATTGGCTCCTTGTAAAATATAAAGTTAGTTTGAGTTTGGGGAAAAGCCAACAATAAAGAAAGGGATTCTTATTAAATTAAGCTTGCTATGACCAAACAAGGATGCAAGCAGATAAAGAAGTGGAGGTAGTTCCTCCTTCTTCACCCAGGAGCCTAAGAAATTGAAATATTCCTTCTGGATCTCTAACAAATTGGGGAACCTCACCTAGGAACTGTTTATACCAACATAAATCAGCATAAACAAATTTAAATAATTATTTTCAACATACTAATAAATACACTATCAATAGTTTTAATTAATTCTTAAGATATGCAGATTAATTCGAAAAGTACATTCTTAATGAGTTTTTAAAAAATTAATGACTGAAACACTTGTATTGATCTAGAGTCATTATATTTTTGTTAAAGAAAGAGGCATGTTACAGATAACTTGTCTGGAGACATTTTTATACATATCTGGAGCCAGTGGGACTTGAATACAGGCCTCCTCACCTTAGAGATAGGGACAATACAACTCTGCAACAAGGGCTCCACAAGATGGATGTTATGCTGTCACAAAATTTGCAAAGAAATAAGAACTAATTGTTATTAACAGCTACATCCAGAATGCCACAGTTACAGCAGCACTGTAGGCAGGCACTGAACAACAACATATGCAGTGCTGAAAGAAATACATTCAGTGAAGCTCCAACACAGAATTTAAAAATATGATTATTTTAAATTTACAGGAACCAGAAGACATGACTGATCATCTCATAGAATTATGAGATTCCCATTTCTGCTTACTACAGGAAAACATTACATATGGTGGTTACAGACTAACATTTAAATAAAAGCTAATACAAGCAAAGTCATATTTTTCTTGCATATTTGTATTTTAATTCCAACAAATGTTCTCCAAAGTCTTCATGTTTTCCCACAATGGTGACATTTATTTAATGCATTACATACAACGGTGCACTCCAAACCCTCAACAGTCAGGTAACTGAATACGAAAGCAGCAGTATGTAGCAGATTACTGAGGTAATCAAAAGGGGCTGCCTTTGAGTTTCGTAAGGGAAGAACAGAGTGGGGGTTTGGGGACAGCATTCCAGACTTTCAATAAGAGCACTCCAGCAGCACAGGGGTATGGCACAGAGCAAAAAGATGCAAAGGAGCCCTAATTCGGAAAACCCCTGCTCTGAAAGATATAGCGTATGGATGGGGGGTGGGGGGGAAGAAAGTGTGTTTGAGGTGGTAGTGGCAGAGATTTGATTATTAGTATTGACCCAAAAAAAAAGAGATGAAACAGTAATGAAGGAGGTAATGTGTGTTAATGTGAAACGGATTCGGAATTGTGCTAGATGAACATTTTAGAATTGATACACTTGTGAAACCTTTCAAAAAAGGAGCCTTGCACCACCCCCTCCACACCACCCCCACCCCACCCAACCCCCAATTGCAAGCAAATAATTCACTGATGATTTTAGTACAATGTGAATCCTGACTAAGATTTTCTCCTCCTTACTTTTGTGACATATTTTGTAGGAGTATCCTGGCTCGAAAACAAACCACACTACTACTTATTTGCACATCAGTGTCTTTCTTTGCCCTGCAATACATTTTCACACACCTTATGGCAGATGAAGCAATGTAATGTCCTGAGTGACATTCAACACAGTCAGTGTCGACTTAAAATAGATTAATCAAAATTACACTAACCTTTCTTTCCGGGGGGGAAATGAGGTAAGGATTAATATTTCTCTTGTGACTAAAATCAAGAGCTTTTCTTAAATCTTAAAGTTAGTTGTTCATTGGGCAAAATAAGCACAAGAACATTGTTTCTCTCTTTCTGTAACAATGCCTGATTGCTTATCAGTCACAAATTCCTAGTCATTTCTTTCAACGTGCTTTTTTTAAAACTCACTTTCCCTGTTAAAGTACCGATCTGAAATATCCAAATCTCTCTACTGGATTTCCAATTCCTTCCCCTCGCTTCCTGCTTCCCTATCTGCTCCTCAGTGTGCCTCTCCTTCCCTTTTTCATTGTGATACATCATTCCTTATATTGTCTTTTCTTCCACCTCCCACAGACACTTGAAACCAGCCTTAATATCATGATTGACTGTCCTTGGGTGCAGGCCCAGACATTATAGACTGGCAAGTGAGCCTGTACTTGACCAAAAGTAAGGAGGAAAACATTGGAAGGGAGTGAGGTCAAATATTTGGGTTGTAGTACATCTTGAGACTGACCACGTGGTCATTGTACACCGCTACAATCCTCAAGTCCAGCCACACCTGAAAGGTGCTGCAATCTTTCAGCATCTGCAGTCCTCACTTTCTCCCTGCAATATACATTGCTCTGTTATAGCTTGGACTGGGAGAGAAGATACAAGGAGATTGTACTGGGAAGGAGGATTTTCAAGGCTGGGAAAGAGTTTTAATAGAGAAGGCAGGATCACCTCATCCACTCAAATCCCACCACCATCATCCCAAATGCACAAGAAAAACTCTACATCATCTACAAGTTACATGAGTGCAACTCGATAAGAATTCTTTGGCAGCACCTTCTAAACCTGTGACTCGATGGGGCATAATGGCCTGCTTCCCCACTGTAGGGATTCTATGATTCTATAACACTTCCTCCAAACAGAGGCCTCTAGGCTGCCTGGATCACTGGTCCCCTGGGCTACAGGCAAATTCCTTTAATTGCAAATAGCAAGGCTTTTATATGTCTCAATTGGTTCCAAACTCAGCTCCACTAAACTGGCCAGTGTCTCTTGATGTTGAAAAATGGAGGCTCATTTACTTCCTGCAGCTTTCACAGACATGGAAATTCCAGCTCTTTTCTCAATAAAATGGTGTATCTCGAGTTGAATACATCTTCTGAAGGTTGGCAAATAATATGTCAGATTTACAGACCACCCATACTAGACTGTCAGTTATAGAACAAAAAACAGTATAGCGGATGAACAGGCCCTTCGGCCCATGATGTTGTGCTGAACATGATGCCAAATTAAACTAATCCCTTCTGCCTGCCCTTGGTCCACATCCCTCCATTCTTTTCACATTCATGTGCTTATCTAAAAGTCCCTTAAATGCCCAATCGTATCTGCCTCCACCACCATCCCTAGCAATATTTTCCAGACTCCTACCATTCTGTAAAAAAAAATGCCCCTCACATCTCCTTTGAACTTTCCCCCCTTAACCTTAAAAGAATGACACCTAGTTTTAGACATTTCAATTCTGGCAAAGAGGTTCTGACTGTCAACCCGATGTATGCACCTCAAATTTTATCAAGTCTCTCCTCAGCCTCCACAACTCCAGAGAAAACAACCTGAGTTTTTCTAGCCTCTCCTTATAGCTCATACCCTCTATCCAAGCAGCATTCCAGTAAACCTCTTCTGCACCCTCTCCAAAGCCTCCACATCCTTCTTGTAATGTGGCGACCAGAGTTGAATGCAATACTCTAAGTATGGCCTAACCAAAGCCTTTATAAAGCTGCAACATGAAATCCTGACTCTTGTACTCAATTCCCAAACCAATAAAGGCAAGCATGCCGTACGCCTTCTTTACCAACCTATCTGCTTGCATGACCATTTTCAGGAAGCTATGGACTTGAACCTCAAGATCCCTCCAGACCTCAATGCTGTTTAGATCCTGCCATTAACTGTGTATTTTTCCTGAACATTTGATCTCCCAAAGTGCAGCACCTCACACTTAGCATGGATTAAACTCCATCTGCCATTTATCTGTCCATTTCTGCAACTGATCTATATCCCGCTGTATTCTTAGTCTGAAATGTATACATTGCATAAATTGCATTTAGATGTATCAATGCAGCAAACTGTTAATTGGCAGACTTCACCAGTTTTGATTTCAAAATTAATTCATATTAAGTAGTAAGTGCAAATGATCAATTTCCCAGCTACTAAAGTGGAAAGTGGTACTTTCCATATACAATAGTAATGCATCTCTTCCTTTGTATAGTTTGTACTCCTAACAGATGAAGGATAATGGTATTTTCTTACACCTAATGGGATGGCCAACTAGCTACATTGTTCCTGTTAACTTGTGCTCTGAAGACTGGGAGAAAAACATGAGATGTATACTTTACAATATTGGATCTAAGAGCACCCGAGATGCAGGATCTTGATTGTGGTGTGATTTGCCTATTGGAAAAAATACTACCATAACTGTAAGTTACTGAGGCATTTCATTAACCTACTATTGCAGGGATCCTTTCATTGCCTATTCAGCACATTATTTGACATTTTATAATTCGCACCAATTCTGAATGAATCTCTTTTCCAGTGGAAACAGGCCCATGACTGAATTTAATAGTTTTGGCTGTGGCCGCATCCAAAGGCCGGAAAGCTGGGAGCAACTCCGTGGTTGCAATTACACATTTCCTGACAGAATTCATCGGGCAGTTAACTGCCTGCCATTGGACCCTCTAAGAGTGAAGGTTTCACCTCCAATAACTCCTGGTCAATCATATGGTCAGCAGCTCTCGAGGCCCATCAGTGCGACTCGGCGTGTAGCCACTGCTGGGACTAGAGGGCCCCAGACCGGTGACAATGGAGGAGACCTTGGAGTACAAATAAGTTGGTCAGTTCACCAAGGACAGTCAGACTGTCTTCCGCCTATACAGTAATGGGTCATTGTGTAGGATGCTGAGGGAGGGGGTCCTTTCCATGGGGCAGATGTTCTTGATAGCAGAGAACTCCTCCATGAGCCAGAAAGTACCCAGCCACAAATGCCCCATGAACAACTACCACAATAGGTTGCCCTTTTACTTGGTACCCTCCTCATGTGGCACATGCCATCCCCTTCCTTGATGGAATTCCAGTGGCGGTGGGAAAAATACTCTTTAATGGTCATTTATTTAACAATTTATGGGCTTCAATTTGCCCCGAGGCAGGAAATCCACCCTATACATTGCTTAAATCAACACAGCCAGGAAGACACCAGGCTTTCTACCTCCCACCTTCTTTCACAACATTATGGGCAAAAATCCAGCCCCTTCCCAGGTGGAAGATGGGGAGTTGAGCACTGCCCTATGCAACTCCAAAACATTAGAAATTGGGGAACTGGTGCAATAGGTGGTGAGATTCAAAAGATTGAGACAGACGTAAGTATAGCAATAATCTGCACCCGGGAACACTTGACCACGACAACTGGTGCTCGAGCTGCAATAATATCCTTAGCTTTGAAAAGCACAAATGCATGTTGTTAATAAAATAGTTCACTTACTGTCAGAACTGTAAAATACTCACAGTAGAGACAACAATTAATCTTAGTCAGTGCCAAACCTCATTTACTAGAACATTCTTTCATTATTGCTTATTGCTAATTGTTTTCAATTCCCAGTTCTTTTCAAGAGCACTTCATTCATTATAGTATAAATCTGATGCCACCTCTTGTTATTTGTCCCTGCCTAGTCCCCCCACATAGCATGTATATTCAAGAAAATATCCCAGTTTTTTTTAAAAAGAGCTGACTGTGATCTTGTCAACTTCTCCATTGTTTCATAAAGAAAACAGTCACTCAGAGTTTAGGATGTTCCTGGATTAATTTCCAAACAATGTCTAAACATTAATCTAGAAAGCTCACAAGTGACAGTTGTGCAAAATCAAAATCTCTAGGGACTGCATGACACTATCAGGATCCTTACAAACAGTTACACAATAGTAGCTTGCAAACACATAACTATTTTAGCGTAGGAAAACATCACAAAATACTTTCAAGGGGAATATCAGAGATAAAAATACACCAAATGTTTCTAGTGAATATCCAGAGCACTGGGTCACAGTGATAGGCCTTAATGAGACCCTTAAAATAAGTAAGGAAGGTGGAAAAGAGACAGTGTTCAGCATGGGGTCTAACTATCTTAAGCAACTGTCACCAAAAGTTGGCAAAGGAAGGGACAGATGCAATGGAGGAAGCTGGATGGAGTTAAGAAATAGGGATGGTTAGACACAAAGAATGAATCTTGAATGAACCTGCAAGGACCTAAAACTTAGGTCTTAAAAAGGTGCATGGGTCAAGAGGCTGTGAGAATGGATTATCTCAAAGTATCATCAGCTCGTCTTCAGCACATTTGGTTGAAGAATCCTGGAAACTATGCAAACTTAAACCTTAATGCAGAATTTCCAAGGAAATTTAAAGTTATTATGAGTATGCCGCTACCTAAACAGGACCACTTCTGGGATTTCTTAGAATATATAGAATTTGGACTGGACTTTGTACCAAACAAGCTGACAAACATTTTTGCAATAGAATTGAGACAATGTGAATCATCCTCAATGTTATTTTGAGGTCTTTTGATAAAAGCCTTGCTGCTATGACTTCGGGGCCTGGTCCACAGAAATCATTGAACTCCTTCAAAAAGTCTGCTGAGAAACAAACAATCCACCACCAGACCGTATGTGGGAAGAAAGAAGCTATTAAATTCTAGGAACAGTGCAAAAATAAAATTCAACAGTAAAGAGGCTTGTTTTTCATAATTATTACTGGAGCCACTTTGATCACGCTTACACAAAAACAACCTTGGTTTCAAAAAAAGCTCATTCTCCCTTTGATACAGAATGTTTATGGATATTTTCTGCATCCATGATCAAAGAAGCAGGTCAAACTATGTTTCCTTGCGTTGTTAATCAATTTGAAATTTATGAGGGGCTGAAATATGCACAACATACATCAGCCATTACACAGCCTGATATACAGTTTCAGGATCAAATAAAGGGAACTAATGCACTGGCAGTTCCACTGTTACTTTGCAGTTACTTTAAATAAACTGGATGCACTGATTTTCAGCACCAAATATCACTGCAAAGATATGGTTCAAGTTTCTTGTTATGCACTCAAACTAATATGGAATAACAAGAAAGGTAAATGTAAAAATTGCACAGCTTGTTAAATGATGCATTGTGTCCAAAGGCTATTTAATTTGGGAACTTACAGGTTGCAAATCAATTTTTACAAATTATGTTTGGTTTGAGTTATCCTGATCACTATACAAATCACAGCTTCCTGCTATTTCTAATGTGTTTTTACTAGATTGCTTTACTAGATTGAATTTTTAATGCATTGCTATGAGCTATCCAAAATACGGTCCCAACACCAAAACACCACCTTCCTTCTCATTTTTGCTTTCCAGTTTCATCAACAAATGTGGCCCAGAGGTCCCTAGTTCTGTCTTATACAACTCCCATTCTGCTCCCACTCTGACCTATTAGTCTTTAGCTTCCAAAGTGTTTCAATCACGCTCAACAAAACCTTCAGGAACATTACCTTATCTTTGACCCTAACAGTAACTGTAGAGCTTAAGATCTTGGACTCGTCTTCTATTTTACTGACAACTGGGGCCCTAGTGACAGTTATATCTGGAGACAAAAGAACGTGGTTGGCATTTGAGGTGGGGACCTTTTGATGAACGCACAGCTGATAGAGAAAGGTGACACCCTTGGCCTGGTGTTGACCTTTTGTTTGTTCTCTAGTTATTGACACAGCTCTGGCTAGGATATTACACTTTAGTTCTCTCATTACTTGAGGAGGCTGTACATACTTATTGAGAGATTTGACAACCTTTAAAACTGACAGACAGTGATCGCAAGTTAAGTTGTCAGATGTACAATTCCACGCTAAAATAAAAGAACTGCAGATGCTGGAAATCTGAAACAAAAGACAGAAACTGCGAGAGAAACTCATGGGGTCTGGCAGCATCTGTGGAGAGAAAACCCAGTCAACGTCTCTTCAGACCTGGAAATTCTGAAATTGACATAAAGCATCAGACGAACCACAGATGAAAGGAGAAATGGGAGAAAAAAATAGTAGTGGTAGGAATAGAAATCTTCCATGAGGCAGGAACAAGCAGAAACAATGGGTCTCCCAGGTCCTCTTGCCTGGGAAGAAGACAGATGCAGCTCTATAGGGTTGGAGGGACTATGAGCTTGGGAGCCGTGTGAGGGAGGTGGGGGAGAAAAGATTCCCACACAGGATAAGATTAGTGACTGTCTGAAGAAGGGTCACTGGACCTAAAATAATGTTAACTCTGATTTCTCTCCACAGATGCTATCATACCTGCTGAGTTTTTTCCAGCAATTCCTGTAGTCCTGACAAAGGGTTACACCTGAAACATTGACGTCTCCACCTCCTGATGCTTCCTGGCTTGCTGTGTTCTTCCAGCCTCCCACCTGTCCACTTTGCATTCCAGCATCTGCAGTTTTTTTTGCCTCTTTGAACAACTCTCAGGCATTGGGTTTTACAAATCTCCTGCAATTTCAATTGCTCTTATTTTCAAACCTTTACCTATTGCACTGCCACAACTAGTTTTAATCCTCCCTCAAAGCCAAAGTGGACATTCTGCTCTGTTGTCAGCGGTGAAGGTGGAAAGGTGCCATCTGCGTTCAATAAAACCAGAAGCTTTACTTCAAATATGGTATGTCTCTCTTCCCTACTGCTTTAAGAGTGAAAGGCAGTACTGAGTTAATGAAGAAGCATCATAATTTGAAATTTCATTTTGAATAATGATCATCCCCCCCCCACCCCACCCCTCCCATCCCTTTGAAACATGTCTGCTTGCAATCTATCCAGGAATATACAATACCCATGGGGTCTAATCCTTTTCTATAAATAAACTGAAATAAAGTAGTATTTTTGTATTAAGAGGATCACCTAAAAAATACATAAGGGAATCATGATTTTTCTGCTGATGTGGACATTTGGTTACTTAAGAGCGAAGACCTTTCAAATGTAAGTTTGAACTGAAGTCACACACCACTTAACTTTAAAAAACTATGTTTGCAACTCAGACCTCCACCATACTGGAGGCCCACCAAAAAGAATCTTGAAGAGGGATGGCCACTGACTGCAAAATCCATACTGAGCTGATTTTATTTTCTTTGAGATAAATCTCAAAGTCTGGATTTTGTTAGAGCGAGATGACTTTCTCCATGTAAATGAAATGGAGTTGGCAGCACAGAGGGACACCAATCCCTTGCTGCATGTTTAGCCCAATTGTTCATCACTAGGAAACTTTGCTGTATAATTCTGACCAGATGGGCCCTCAAAATAGTCAAAGTCACATTAAAAATCTGATGAAAGGCCAGCCACCTGAAATTTTAACTTTGTTTCACTCATGACAGATGTTGCCTGATCTGTGAGTGATTCCAGCATTTTCAGTTTCGATTTTTAGATTTTCAACATTAGCAGTATATCATCCTGTGCCCATGAAGTTTTTTATTGTGGCTAAATCTTAAGGTTATTTCCTTTAGATGGCAAATATATTAGACTTTTCTGATGAAATGAGCATCTTGTCTAGGTTACCAACAACTCACAGGATTCTATTGTACATTGCCTCTCTTACATCAGAATATTGGTTACAAAGGTATGTAACCATTTCTCTCTGTTAGTGCAGTGTTCATCCTGGTCTAACTCATGTAAAATTCCTAGATAATTTAATGGTTGAACACTCGGTTCTTAACTTGATTTTAAACTAGAGCTTTTGATTCAAAGTTGAAGATTGCTTACATATTCATCTTAAGACTGACTACAGTGCAATGCAAATAGACTTTCCATATAGAGGTTAATCATTTGAACAGTTAAAGCATCTAAGGGATAATTTGCATAATATCTAGGTGTGAAAAGAATCAAATTGAAATGTTCAATATCTCCCGAAATATATCAAACATAAAGATTTTTCATTGTACGTAAAGTCAAGTGAAATTATGAACTTGATTATACTCGCCAGAATCAAAGCTGTTGTTCAACACTAAGATACCCTCGATTTATTGATGCTCTTAGGAGTTGAGGACTCAAAGTGACAACTTGGGCAGGATTTTCCAGGTGGCTTCTGAACCCAGTATCCAGTAGGATCAGAAGCCAGCAGACAGGGATTTCCTCAAATTAGACAGACAATCAGAAGATAACCCTGCAGCTTGAAAGAAGTGGTAAGCTGGCATAGCAGCTGAGTGCAATAGACGTCATCCAAAATAAAACTGTACTCTCTCCAACTTTGTCAAACTTCAAAAGAAGCTGTCGCAGGATCACAATGTGGTAGGGCAGTGAGGAGGTCAACCTCTCTACAAGATGGTCTGCAGCTGCTGCAGAATCGAGCATGCCAGTACTCCTCCAAGCTTGCCTTAGGGGTGCTGGACCCCTGATCAGCCATTTCCATGAACCTAAACTGTCTCTCACCAAATTGGCCTTACTAGGCCTTAAACTGGTTTGATTAAATCCAGCTCTTTGTGTGCAGTGATGTAGCTGCAATCTGACCAGTAGGAGGGAAACGGGTAACAAGAAACACAGTTTTCCCTGTGGAATGCTTGACCACACCATAAAAATAGAAAACCACCTTAAATGGGCTTGACTGTGTGCTTTTTTGTGTGTCACAAAAGCTACACAAATGACATCACAAATGTTCATATTCCTCATGCTAACCAAACCAACCCTGCTGCTTGCACAAAGTAGATAAACTGACCTTTCAGTCCATTATTGCTGCTGGATTTCAATGTTTTTCACAACTATCAAAACAAATTATAAAACCCTATTACATTAAGTTAATAGAAATTCTAACCAACAGGTTTAAAACGTTTTGCAAAAATAGTAGAAATTTGAAATTGTTCTATAGAAGCCCGTTTTATTTGTGCGTGTGTGTGCCCACTTCACTTCCATGCAATCAACATTGAAATAGTAATGGATGTTTGTAGTTCTTGTAAAGCTATATCTGTTTGATGACAAAGTTACATCTGTTTTATTGTTATAAATAGTTTTCCAAGAAAGGTGAAAAATTACAAATGTTCTTATATCACATAAGGTTTAATGCTACAACTTTATACAGCAAATTCAAAATCCTTTTGGGCACTTTAATGAGCAAGCCTAACATAATATGTGCTGACTTGGCTAGGTACCAATAAGCAGTATGAGTGTCACATCAGGTGATAGGAAATCAAATCTTTCTTGTTCATTTATTTTCATTTTTATACTCTCAGCAGTGAAACTTTGTGTATTTATTTCTGTCGCAGTTCTTAAGTTTGTTGCCATGGCAGCAAAATGAGATTTTATAAATCTGACTCCTGTTTACAGACTCCATTTTTAACACCACTCATTTTATTATAAGAGCATCATCTGTTGGAAATATGAACAATTCCCACATCTAATTACAACCAGGATTTCAGGGTCATTAAACAAAATACATTTGCATCAGCAAGAGTGGAAATGGAGACTAAAATCACAGAGCATCAGCCATGAACTTGCACTTGATTTTCTTTCCTTCCGATCTTAAAATTTCCTCTTTGACCTTCTTTTTGATTTTGTACAACCTTATCTCTGAGTTTCAAAATAATGTAACAGCTTAATCTTGTATTAATTGCCCTGAATGTGAGACAGAAAAAATCTGATTCGCATAGACAACCTTTTATAAGCAATTCCTTGGGACCTTAGTTAACAAATAGTCCCCCAGTTACGTACTATGTATTTATAAATCTGTAGTAAAAGATTGTTTTAAACATCACATTTAAAAAGCGGCTTGGCTGTTTTATTGGCATTATTTTATATTCTAAATCAGTGTCATTAATATCTTCTAATTTACCTTGACTTTGAAATTATGCTACATGAAGATCAGCACACAAATATTTGTTCTAAGCCAACAAATCAAATTCTTGCACTTTACATCATCATATATAACAATTGTTAGGTCCTTATGCTTGCTGTGATGTTAATTGTATCAAAAAATGTCTTGTCCTTTAGGAGAAATTCATTTGTTAAATAATCTTTTTGAAGATGACAGAATTCAGAGTTTGAGAAATTCATACAGAAAGCATGAGAGCTATTTTTAGAGTAATGTTGGAAGCACAGGATAGGTAAGTAGACTTAATTACAAATATATCTATTTTAAAATCAAAGAGTATGTGAAATTTATCATTTTAAAAATGGACAAGCTATTAAATTAGTCATAAAGGAAATGGCAAAATAGGTGTTGCAGTTACGCCAGAACTTTCCTATGATCCATGCTGGAAATTTTGTGCAATATTCAGTAGAGACCGTTTTAAAAGAAGTTACTTGGAACTTATAACATCATGAAGGACACAGATAAGGTGAATGACAAGGGTCTTTCCCCTAGGTTCGGGGAGTTCAAAACTAGCAGACATATTTTTAAGGTGAGAGAAGAAAGATTTAAAAGGGACCTGAGGGGCAACTTCTTTTTAACACAAGGTTCATGTGTGGAATGAACTGCCAGAGAAAGTGGTGGATGCAGGAACAGTTACAATGTTTAAAAGATGTTTGAATATGTTCATGAATACGAAAGGTTTGGAGGGATATGGTCCAAGTGCAAGCAGAAGGGACTACTTTAGTTTGGGAACCTGGTGGGCGTGGACTGGTTGGACTAAAGGGTCTATTTCTTTGCAGTGTAGCTCTATGACTATGACAAAAATCGTTATAAGATTTAGAAGGGAACTATTTGAGGTTTTGAGAGAAGCATGGTAACAGTAAGTGAAATTAATCTTGAGCAGGCAGTTTTATAAAACTGTTGCAAGAATTATGAAGCATCATTTTTTGTGCGATTAAAGTAAGGAAAATGTAGGTTATATCAGGAGCTAATAAGTGATTCATTTCAGGTATACATCATAAAAGATTCTGCTATAAATCGCAACCCAGGCATTACCATTGGCCTAATCTGCATCCACCTTTCTTTGCTGGCTTTGCAATCGTGGTTCATGATTTGTTAAATAATACATGTGATTCTCTCTTAAAATGTCAACCTTTAGTCCCAACCCCACTGCAGTAACTGTTGTGATGTTGATTTTCCTTGACAAGATTCCATTACAATTGACTGCCCAGCAGATAAATTTGTGGATCAGGAGCTAGTCAGTTTCTTTCACCTTCAGCTGGCTAGACTTTCTGTGTTTCCAGAGCTGTATTCTCAATTTCCAGAGGGCTAAGATTGCGTGGTAAGATGCTTTCTACTTTGCTGGCAGATTGAGCTGTCAAATGCAGCTCTTCTGTCATCTGCTGATCCAACTCTACCTTTTTTTAAATTTGAAAATAAAACCAGTGTCTGAAAAAGTCAGCACACTTCATGAAAGCATTGAGACCTCCTCTAAACAGCTATTGCAATCACAAACAAATATCCAAGCCCCTTGCATGTAGCAATTGACCCATTATTTGGGTACTTTCTCCAAATAATGCACCACTCACAGACTTGTTTCTGTGCTGCATGACTCTATGGATAGGTACATGGATAGGAAAGGGTTAAAGGGAGATGGGCCAAACACAGGCAAATGGGACCAGTTTAGTTTGGGAAACCTGGTCAGCACGGACAAATTGGATTGAAGGGCCTGTTTCCGTGTTGAATGGCTCGATGACTCTGCAAGTTCCAGTGGTAGCAGAGGTCTCCTTTCCATGGATCTTGTGAATTGCTGCCATATTGATTGCCTGTACTGTTGCAGGAACTTTGTTCATCCTGAAACTGGCAAGGCAGAGCAACTACAAACTACTCTCGTTGAGTCAGGGCATTATAAATTCAGAGGTATGTGACTAAACTACAGTTATTTATTTTTAAGAAATGAGAAAATTTCCATTTATATATCACCTTTCACACCGTCAGGGTTTTCCAGGATATATACAGTCAATGAAGTAGCTTGCGAAGTTATCATTGCTGCAATGTGGGAGGTCTATGTTACATTTATGAAGTGAGTTGTATGTTTTGACAGAGGCACATAAATATTAAAAGAATATTGTATTTTGTGTCTGTGATTGGATTGTAGAGGGCAAGAAGTTTAAATGATCACGTGGGCTGAGATGATTATACTGTGGGAGAAAAAGCCATCAGCCTGCAATTTAAAAGAAAACAAGTAAATGTAGTGACTTCCGTAGGAACTCCCTATTTTCAAACTTTATCTGAACTCCCTGTTTTGCAATCAACCCTGTTCAGTATTTTCACATTGTAATCAGGATTTAATGGATAATGTTCAAGCTATCAACAATCACTGCAACTCCCCTTTAGTCAGGAGTGAGTCATGAGGCCATTTACAAGTAACATTAAATCTAACAAATATGACTCAGATTCTTTACACCATGAGAAAATTAAAATTTTTCCTCTTGAACTGTGAGGCGCTTTCAAATTCTGTTGAGAGGACCAGTGCAAATAGAAGTGGAAATAGTTTTAGGCATTTGAGTTTCAAACTAATGGGAATTGAATGTGGCATACCAGGAAGCTGAGATTGCCTTATGCTGTTTTGAAAAAAAAGAGCATCGATGTAGATTTTTCCATCCTGATGTTAAGGTGGTGAGAATAGAATGCAATACCCAATGTACTAGACAGCAATCATCTGAGATTGGCCCATCTAAATATTTCCAAATAACCCCCAGACCAGCTTACTCTGGTGTTAGAAGTTGGATAGTTGTATCTGCCATCAGCCATTCTAAGGCTGCAGCCAACATTGAAAGTGTTGTAGCCACACTGACATAAACAGTAACATGAAGAGGGAAAAAAAAAGTCTTTCCTAGAGCTTTGTGGGGAAAAGGAGCTACTGGCCCCAAACTAACAAAAGACCATGTAAAAAAACTGGGGCAGGTAACAGAGCCTGTGAGCAAGGGATGGAGTGGTACAGATTCAAACCCCTTGTTTCAATGGTTGGCGATGTGAAGGTTCTGTTGAATGGTCGTTTGTTGAGAAAGAATTGACAATATCGGCATGAACATCTTTAAAGGTGTTCATATAATCCAATAATTGTACAACAGCCACTTGCAACATGTATAATTACTAAGGTAAAAAAAAAACTGCAGATGCTGGAAACCAGATTCTGGATCAGTGGTGCTAGAAGAGCACAGCAATTCAGGCAGCATCCAAGGAGCTTCGAAATCGATGTTTCGGGCAAAAGCCCTTCATCAGACAGGATGTGCTGCACACTGGATATGTCTGCCACTATGGAGAGGTTCCTTAGCTTTATTTGTCAAGACCATTGAAATTATGGAACATTACCTTGTACCCTCAAAAACAAAACCATGCTTTGGCCTTTCTGCTAATTAATAGCCTCTCTCTACTTTTCCTTTTGGGAGTAGTTAGAATGACTATCACTGATGCACTTGCCATTCTTTGAGCTTGAGGTTTAACTCTTTAGTGTGTAAGGGATTGTCATATTCCAGCTTCAACCCTTCCTCCCCCATATCCCTGTTAAAGTTGATGCTAATTTGTATATGCTGGTGCTAATTTAAATCAAAAGGAACATGTTCTGGTACTGTTATGCTTTGTCCTTCCTTATCTGCTGTCCAAATTTCAATTTGGTTGACCAGGTCATCCTTGTCCAATACCTTGACTGAAAGTAGCATTGCATCTCCAGCAACAGCTTCCATTTTGTCCTAGCACCTTGACCTGCAGATACCTCACAATCATCCAGGTTTGCTGCTATCCTTCATCTCAATTACATGTTTCCCATTAGGGAAGAATCTTCTTTCTGAAGTGGGTACCTGGTTCATGCTCAGTCTGCAAAAGTGCCAAGCCATCTACACTCACTCCTAAGAAAGGAAGGCTTGCAGAATCTTCAGTCCATCAGGCAGCTAAGAGCAAACTGACAATGAGTTTCTGAACCGAGCACCCTGGCTAACTGGAGCTGCTGGCCAATCAGGGGCCATAATACTCAGCAAGTCACAAGGAGTCTGTAACTGTTTCCACTACAGCTATATGTATTGAACCTCTCATCCAAATATCCATTTCTCTTATTAATACTCAGGTTGAATATGAATATACACTAAAAGATATACTTAGGAGGGTTTGCATTGTCAGGCATTGTTTACTTTTACTACAGCAAGGAAAGTAAAATGGTAGGACACAAACTAACCAAAACAGTCTTCATTAAGCCATTCATTCTTTCTGCAGGATTAGAAAGACCTATAATGGTGGGAAAATATCTAGTAAGAGGGAAATTACCCAAAATATTTTTTAAATATTTGGATATGGTGATTAGAGGTGCAGATTCTTATCGAATATTCATGTCATGTTTGGTCTGCCCGAAGGAAGGTCAATCTCATTGTTTGCTGATGCTTCATCCTGAGCCATTTTCCTTTGCAGCTATTGTCAGTGGTGGTCTGCCATTGCCTTCTACTCTCAGGTAAAAGGCAAAGGAGATGGGTTCCAAAGCTACATCAGCTGGAACAGAAATTGAATATGTGCTTGTTGATGTTATTTTGCAACACACTCATAATTATCTCGCTGAATTATGTAACGGACCCCTTTCTTGAATCTGTTAACAGTAATTAATAAGATCTGCATTCATTTTTATTTCCTAATCATAATTTCTATTTCCTTTGGTGCAATGTAACTGTGCTCAACAGGTTAACCTGACAGCAGATTTATTACCTGACTCACAGCTCATTTTTAGTCGCCAGTTGTGACCTTTGGTAGCCAGTGAATTTATACTGAGACATTGCCACTTAAATTTATTTAATTATCAATACTAATCAGATAGGATTTTTAAAAAAATTACAACCAGATTAATTCCAATCACAAAGCTGATTTATACTTTTGACTTGTTTATTCAACTTCACTTGTTTGACTTTTTACAAAGGTATTAGCAAAGGGTGAGATTGGCTAAAAATATTCTTGACTATCCCTGTGAATACCCACTGCAAGTTCAATACTTAACTGAAGGTTTCCATTTTAATGCAGTAAAAGCAAGTAAGTAGAAATTATATCACTGGAAGTACATGGATTTTATAACTGCTTTTTGTAAAGCAGAAGATACTCCGCTGTTTGCCTCTAAAAATAATTTCAGATTGTTTGTGCAATTTGTTCCAACCATTGCCTATAAAAAAACATTGTTAGGATAACAGTCAGAGATGGAAACTTTCAGAAATATCTTTTTCTTCTTATATGGCAAGTAGCAGAATCAATCAACCAACTGTTTTGTGTAAACTTGCACACTAGTGTTAATATTTTATGGATTGCAAAACCCAGGCAGTAATAAATTGGAAGTAATTTACTAAAACAATAAAGCATGGTATTTTGAATTTGAAGCACAGTATAACTGTAACAAGCTGCTAGTCACGAGGGAATAGCAATGCAGAATCATGTAAAAATCATTGAATATGATAAGACTATTGCAGTTTAAGTAAAAACTACTCAAGGCTGTAGCAGAGTTTCCTGCCAATCCAACGAATCCTCAAGCAGACACTGTTCAAAGGGCTTCACTGTTTATCACAATAGAAAATGATCTGTAACTGATACTACAATTAATCAAAGTACAAGGCTAAAGAATACTGAACTGTTTAATACTTGTACTTATAATGTACAAGTTAATATAAATTATTGAAAACATTCTTGATGCTGCAAATCATTTTCCCAGCTGTTTCTTGTAATTAAAAGCTGAAACCTTGAAGATATGTGATTGCCACGTAGCACAAGTGGACCAGACTTACAGATCTTGCAGATTTTATGCATGGGAATGTAATGTTAATCCCAGTCTTGTGTAATCAATCCTATTTGCACAATGCAACAACATTGTTATATTACACAGAATTCTGCCTTAATTCAGCATCTCTCAACATAAAAGCCAATTCAAATTGAATTTACATCTCATAAGAGTGGCAAATTAGAATTGATTCTAATCCCACTAAATCCATCATTTGCCTGACTGCAATACATTGGAAATGTGTACATTCCACCACTTTTCACTGATGTAGATTCTTGTTGAGTAATTAAGCAAGCAAACTCCATTTGTGAATAATTCTCCAAGCTCTTTCCAAGACTCCAAGATGAAAAGGAAACCAATTGTTAATGCCATTCATTACTGGAATATCTCTATAACAAGCTCGTATTCCTGCACAGTAGTTTGTCCTCTTTCTCACCGACTGCAAGAAAGGGATTAAGTTACAAAATTAAAGTAAAAGACGCACACAAGTACGAATAAGTGTTTTGAACAACTTTGTTTCTCATTTTCAAATTTTTCTCACTAGTATTTCACCAAATGATATTTGTCCATGTATATATTTATATATGTTGCACACACAGCTTTTGCAGAACCACTTAATGGTTTGTTTGCATTGTCATACACACTGGAGTCAAACTATAACAGAGTTAAGCTAAAGGTATTTTTGATGTCAATAGATTGAGTCACTCAGATCCCATGCAACAGATATCATAAACGAATGAACATCCAGAAGACAGCAGTGAGAGGCAGCTAGCTTAGGCAGTAGCTGACATTTTTCCTTACTTGTCAACTAGGAATACAGGTGAATGCTTAAGCTCCAAAATCAATAGCAGTTAATTAGAATGTGCCTTCCTACTTAAAAGTATAATTTTAACAGTGCACAGATGCAGTAGTTTGTTCCAGTTGTCCCATGTAAAACCTTGTCATAAGCTATTAGATAACTGTCAAATGTAGCAGTACTTTACCTTATTCCCAATCAGTAATTGATTGATACTTGTTATGTGCCACCCTTTCCATTGACACTGATGTGTTATTTGCTTTTAAATTTGATCCGATTTTTAGAAAACTAAAATAGTATAAAATCCCAGTTTCATTTAATCCAAATCTCTTTGTTCCCCTTTGCAGAGTTCATTCCAAAGTCTCTTGACCTGGCTCCTTATTTGAAAGCATCCAATTTCTTTTCCTGATTTTCTAGAGTCTCTCTGTCAACCTACAGTTTCCACTTGTCATATTGTTTCTGCCTTGTAATCTTTCTTGTCTTTATTCTGCTCATCAATCCATTCTTAGCCTTATAGTCTATCACTTCTTCAAACTTGAATATCTTCATTTCTCAGTTTTCCATTTGTTTCCATTCTCTGTTTCTTCCTTTCCTACCTTCCCTTGAAACATCATTCTCTGACTTTCCCAAAGAACCTGTTGTCCCTTCCACTCTAAAACTGGGATGCCAATACTCTGTATAACTGGCAATTTAATTGTTTTGTCAATTATTCATCTGATGATTTGTTTTTCTACAAGCCTCTGACTCCCAAGAGACTTAAATCTCATTCCTTGTATCTCCTGGAACACTGTACTATCAAGCATGTATTATGGTCAGGATATGTATTAACTTGTCAAATATTGCATATACACATTTGAGATGCTGAACGGCTAACTAACTATTCTTTGACTGAAGTCACATGTTTTATTTTGTGAATGTAAAGCCAGTTCATGGAAACCTCAAATAACCATTAGTCTACTGTAAAGGATTTTGAACCACCAATTAATACTTTCAAACATTGACTTTTGACCGGCATCTTATACATTTGCTTTTATAATAAAATATTTATGCATACTGAAATATTTTTACAATATGCAATCTAACAACAGCACCAATCCTATAGTTTGTCATTGTTACTCAATATTTTCCTAGGGAGTTTATATTGCAAGAAAGTTTTCAAGAACAACATGACACGTCAGAAAGTGAGACTTGATCAATATTCTAAACTCCAAAAATATTTTGTTGGTTAGGATCCATTACATAAACATTGAACAGATATTCACCCTGATTTTGCCCTTGAACCAAATGAGTTTGATTATTTTCTTCACCTTTCAGTTCCAATTATTCTTGCTGTGCATATTGCTGGGTGTGCAAATGATAATGGCACAGTGAGGGGAAACAAGACTTCTAGAACCTTGGTGAATGATATAACAGAGAGTCAATCTCCTTAACAAATTATGCTTAAGAATAGCAAATGAAAAGAACAGATGTCAGAAAAGGAAATTAACTGTAATTAGGTGCGGAAAAAGAAAAAATGTAGGTGAAAATAAGCTGCATAAAGGAAGAAAGAAATAAGGAAGAGTAAGAATGCATCTTTTTAAATTGAGATTTCACATAACCTCTAGGAATGATTTATCTGCAGGAATGAGACTTCATAGTTTTGGCTGTTCCCATTCTGTGCCTACAAAATTGATTGACATAACAGATCAATACATTCTCCCATTAACTTAGTTGTTATATATTAAAGTAGCAGCCCTATCTACAGTGAATTTGTTCTGTACTTATGGTGTCAAACCAACAGTTTCTTGACAATCATTTGGAGATTGATAGCAAATGACCAGTTTTTGTGAGTTGAGGTTGGCACTGATAGATCAACCTACATACAGGCAATTCACAACTCCTCCCTGTCACATATTACTGTGCTTTGTTTTAACACACCAGTAACAGTATCATGAATTTGCTGTTACTTCACCAGCAGAATTTGAGCCAGTGAATGTGTGAATATAATTTATAAAGTAGTAGATTTTGTTAGGATACAGAATCACATTGTGTATGTGAAAATAATATGATGATATTGGCAAAATTGCAAAACGTCTGAAGATAACTTATCATGACAAATTAACTCCAAATGACTATGTCTTAAGTGGGTTGTACTTACAAGCTGAGAACTCACCTGTACCAGAATTAAGTTCTTCATTTTCAGACTCCGTGCCATTTTGACTGCCATTACCATGGAGATTATTCATTGTTGCAAGCTTCAGCTTTTGTAACTTCATCGCTTCAGCCATGGCTGCTGCTGTTAAACCTAGTAAACAAGTGATTAAGGTAACATGTCACTACTGTGATTCACTTACTGTGGTACGGAAAATTGTTAAAAACATTGCAACTGCGCAAAACACTGCTGTGCAATTAATAAGTACCACCTATTGAATAATTAATAAATGGGAGACAATCTGAAAGCTATAACACTGAAACAGTTAATATTCTAACATATATGTGCTCTTGTAGTATAGTGGTAGTGTCTCTTCCTCTGAGCTGAGAAGCCCAGGTTCAAATCATACTTGCTCCAGGGGTATCCAATTAACAGATTAGAATTTAATTATCTTTTATTTTCTAATCAATCTGTTCAGAAATGTTGACTAAAAACTTTTTAAAAATTCTAACATGTTATTATGCATCTCTGGAACAGCTTGGACTTGAACCTAGGCTTCCTGATTTCAAGAAAGGGACACTACCACGTGCAGCAAGAACTCCCCCATAGACCGATATGTTGCTGTTTTTGTGCACATCAATTCAAAACTATAGTTTAATTCATATAATCTGACTAACAACTGAACTTCCAAACATCTACATAATGTGCTCATATAGGTTCAAGCTTAAATATAACATTTGCAATTAGAAAACATAACTTAAAATGGGGGTCTTTATTAACATTTACATCCACTCTTTCTCTGAAGTCCCAAGTAATCATTTCTATTCTGACTGTCCGAAGCAGAGGAAATTTATTTGGATAGAAAGTGAGGATCTTTCCACTCTACTGTCTTGACAAAGGAAGAGGCTTTGATTTGTCTCTAACTATTTCCCAAATCATAACATGTTATGGATGGATGGAAGAAATAAAAACAATTTAGGGATTTTTCAAAATAAAAATCACTCAAATAAAATTTAGGTACAGTACAACTGGTGAAGATGTGACTTTGAAGAAACAAGAGTCCACTTTATTCTTAAAGATGTGATATAGTAAGTACAGACGAGGTCCTTATTTCCCTGTTGTGTTTCTAGGAAATAGACAAGTAGAATTATATGCCAATACATGGAGAAACACCTAAATAGAGTACAGTTAAAATGTTTCCTAATATTAATGATCATGTTGATGCATTATGAATTAATCACAAGGAATCACTGCGGTAGATGACAAATAATGACCTGATCCCCTCTGTTAATTTTTTTAAAAAATAACTCCAACAGTTCACAACACAAATATTGTAACACAGCTTTGAAAGACAAGCAGATGCCACAAGTTAAATTTCATGGCGGCAATGGAGAGCCTGGCACTTGCTACCAAAACTGGGGGCATCCTCACAACCTGATCTTTTGGGAGACCCTGAGGGGAATGAGTCCCCAAATGGCAGAGAACTCTGCCTGCAGAAATGCCATTTCATTCTAGAATATCTCCCAGGGGAGTAAGAACCCTTCCTCAAAAGCAGCTGATCAACCTGACGCCAACTGAACCAGTCAATACTGTTTTTCTGCTACAGGCTTCCAACATCAGAGGTCAGTGTCTGCTACTGATAATTCTCTTGAGTCTCCATTGCGGAAAGAGGTAAGTAGGAACAGAATGAAGGGAACATCCTTGATTATGCTCTGAATGCCTTTGAATGAGGGAACAACTCCCTCCCACACAAAGTTGTTGGCTGGGCAGTTTTATCCTCCATGATGAATTCCCCATCCACCACTGGTTGAATGCTGCCAGTGGTGGGATGCAGCCCATAAAGGGCCTCAGTTGACACCTAGGCAGGGTCCAGCCACAAACCCTCCTGTACCTAGTTTAATCGAGGATGGTGGGTAGTCAACAAAGTCTCCAAACATCACAGCCTCCAGGTTCACCCTCGGGTGACAGGGCATTAAATTCAACCCCACCATTTATTTTCTATGTTGAATGACTCTAATGACTATA
The DNA here is from genome assembly GCF_004010195.1 of Chiloscyllium plagiosum. Lineage (NCBI taxonomy): Eukaryota > Metazoa > Chordata > Chondrichthyes > Orectolobiformes > Hemiscylliidae > Chiloscyllium > Chiloscyllium plagiosum. The sequence continues at coordinate 27,037,008 of NC_057724.1, forward strand.
AAGCACTGTGAGATGTCCAGTGCTCATGGAAGAAATAAAAACTTAGGGATTTTTCAAAATCCCTAAATGAAGTGATTGAAATGACACACAAAGTCAAAAAGAAGACTGTTTCAAAAATATTAGTTTAAACTATGTGTTTTTTTTTCTTGCTTTTGGTCTTAAACAGTTGTTAAATACGAAAGCTATTCAAAGTTGGAAACCAGTCCATCAGCCCCTTTAAATCAAAATGACAGGTTAATATTCCAGGTGTAGATTCTTCATCAGAAGTGGAAACATTAACCAATCTTTGTTCTTTATGGATACCGAAGCACTCTGCACTTGCAGCAGAGAGAAACTTCTTTCAACTTTTCAACATTTACAGCAATGTCCTTATTCATCAAAATGTTTGAAGGTAACTATGAATTCAATGTTTTTCAGTTGACATAAGGCCAATTTTACTCAAGTTTTCTTGTACTCTAATTTGGCAAGCTAACTGCTCAAACGCCATGAAAATGAAAACCAGTCAGTATAGTTTTCCTCTTACTTCAGCTCCTAGAGGCCTTCAGTTTCTGTAAATTAGTATAAACCTTTTTCTGTGTTCAATATTTAACAAAGTCATTCACTTGAATGGTGTGTACAATAAATTATTGTTTTTCATTTAATAAATCCTAAACAGTAACTTATTAACTGATTTATTTGGATTTTGTTTTGCAAGTTACAGAAGTATTGACATCTCAAGTAATGGATTGCCTATCATACTCAGCTTTATAACAATAGGTAATCTCCATAAGACAAGCCTTATGGATTCTTAAATCACAATACTTGTTTTCATTTATTTAATATAGCACTGTAAAATTCTAATAAATGTGTAACCCCTTGGGAAGAATGTTGCTCTTGTGTTAGAAATTTTGCAAACTAACGAAAAGGTCAGTTTAGTTGCTTTCCACCATTTAATCATTCATTCAGTAATCCAATGTAAGCATTAATAGAAAATAACTGGTACAAAAGCACTTTCTACATAAAGGTGATAAGACTTCTATGCTGTTATCTGTGGGTGAGATTTGGCAAGCATTGCAGTACACACAAAGTACTGATTTCCCATTATAATACTGAATATTATGCTATTGCATCTGATATTATAATAAGACAGGTGGTTTAACACTTCTCCTCAGGCCCACTGAGTTAGATGCACTTTCAGCCCAGTCTACATCTGTGTCTTACCCAGACATCCAATTCTCATCAAAAGCAATACACTCTTGACAATGGGAATCCAAAATAAAAATAGAAGATGCTGGAAATACTCAGCAACTCTGCCAGTACCTAGAGAGAGAGAGAGAGAGAGAGAGATACACAGCTAATGCGTCAGGTCAATCAGCAGTTCTAATGAAAGGTCAGCAACCTGAAACATTAACTATTTTTCTCCCTTCCCAGATGCTGCCAGATGTGCCAAGTACTTGAAGTTTTTTTTGCACCCTACTACCATCGTGACTTAGCACACAGTGTGCTCAAAGATGTTACAATTTGCTGGGTGTATTGGCTGGTCTGCCAGACAGCCTCCTATTACCGCCAATGAGCATGGAGGCATCTAGCTCCTATGTAATAAGGTGCATGATGCAGAGTTTGCCCTGTCTGCAGCCACTTCCACATCTCGGTCATAGCTGCAAAGCTGGGAGCATTGCATTGCTGACCCCATGCCGTCCTCATGTGGACAGACCACCTATTTCCCAGTTATCTTGTGACGATGCAGCAACAAACTCTGGCAAGTACACTGGAGCACCTCCAAAAACACCCTGCAGCACTCCCATAACTTTCCACAAGAAAAAGTTTCAAGAGTTGAAATAAGCTGCCACCAGAATTCCCTCTTTTATGCTGGGCTTGTCAAGAGCTGCACAATGCAGGGCTTGTCAGGAGCTGCAATTTGCCAGTATTAATATCCTGGCATTAGGATGTCAGGATAGCACTATTTCCATCTGCTCACGCTCATATCAGGATTGTAGCTTTGCGATAAATACATTGTATATAGTGTCCTGCGGTACTACCTACCTGCCTGTTAGGAAACAAAACATATCTGCTATCACATCCTCAGGATTGCAGTTAGTGTCAATGACCTTCTCCCATAATCCACCACATGCTGGATTTAGTATCCTTTTATTTTTAATTTAGTATATATGCTTTACAACTTCTGAAATATTTGCAGTAAAGAAGACTATTATGCAAATAATTGTAGTTAATGCAAAACCCTTAATCTTTTAAGCATGAAATGTGAAACTCTTTAAATTGAACACTTTATTTTTTATAAATGGCTTCCTTATAACTTAATAGGTCTTTCAGATAAACAGATGGTAAGTTTGCAGAAAGAGGCCACTTAGTGTCCCTGTGGCTGAGAAATGAGTTACTCAGTGCAATCCCACTTTCCAGAATTTGTTCTCAAATATTAAATGTGAAAGGTAAACACTAGATTTATATGTGGTTTGTCTTGCCACTCACATAGGTGTAAGTGGGTACAGTATATGGTGGAGATTACAGTCAAGATTAGAGAAGATCTTTTGCCCAAAACGTCAATTTTCCTGCTCCTCGGATGCTGCCCGACCTGCTGTGCTTTTCCAACACCATTCTAATCTTGCCGTTCACATAGGGTGAGTCAATAATCTCATAGTAAGACGGCAAAAGTTGAATGATATTTGCAACTCAGTATTATTGTGGTGAGGCCTTTCAGTCTGTGTTAATAAGGGTCAGGGAAGTGTGAAGTAGACACAATCTCTGAAAGACAATTCTGCAACCTCTTGATAAAACATCACACTAGAACTCAACAGTGGTCCTGGAATCTTTAGAAATTAAAGATTAATCTCCTCAGATACTGCATGTGAGAACACTTATAGATGCTTTTAAAAAGTTGAGTTCTTGTCAAATTTCCTATAACATTTCTGTTAATTTGAAACAAACAGATTTGGAAATGGCAGATCATCCAATCAAACCTATAGGAATGTGTCCAATAATATTTCAGTAACCCTACCTTACATAGACATCTGCAACCTGGACCAAGCAAGTGCTTTAACCAGAGGAACCTGCATTGACTCAGTGGGATCATGAGGGTCAAAGCAACTAGCAGACTTGCAAATAAAAAGGGCACAAAGTATCTGCTGGAATCTCATTTGAAACAAAGACACATTTTAAAGCCATAATAAGTGTATTATTTTCCTGTATGATGGGTATTTAACTATGTTTATTTTTTTAACTCATATGTTATTGAACCAAAAGTAATACATCAAATGCCTGCTGTCTGATTTACCCTTTACAACTCAGGATTTTGAAAATGCAAAACTTCTGCAAATCAGAGACAGCCATTTGTTTTATCTGTCAGTTCACTTAACCAACTATGAAGTCATGAGAATCTTTAAATCCTTTGAGGACTGCGGTATTTCAGCCTCCAAGTCATAAATTGTAATGTTTCCATTTCTTCACAATACTCTTAAGAATAAATTTGTGTTTTTAGGTTCTGCACCAAACTAGGTTGAAACATTTATTACAACAAAGTCTTGGAAAATTTACTTGTGTAAAATGCTTGCAGATATTAAATAAATAAATTGAGTGTTTTGAAAGCTGAATAGACCTATCAGTACTCAATGGATTAAGTCCTTGGAGGATCACAAGACACTTGGACATCACTACACCACATAGGATGTTTGGTCTCTCTGGCCTGTACAATAACATAAAATCTTACATGTATTATTGTCGAGGTACAAAATATAGAATAACAGATTGTTGGGAATGTAATACAAAGGTACATGTTGCCCCAAGAGATTACACAAGCCTTTGTAATTCATCTCCCTACCATCTGCTATTTTTAAGCCTTTGTCTCCCTAAGTAAGCCAAGCATCAGCCTGGTTTAGTGATCAGCAGAACTGAAAACACAATGTGTAATTAACAAGCATACGATAAACATATGACTATGTTGGAGATGTAGTGAGATAAGAAAGTTGTAGTTATGTAGCTATCCAGAATTCCTGGCTCAACTACTGCATATTCATATGCAGCGCAATTCTCTGTATATTGTCAATTCATCACCTCTCCCACATATTGCCCCAAATACACAATCCTCATTGTGCTCTCTGAATGAAATTATTTAGGTAAACATCGGCCCCAGTTTCTTGTGGGAGAGACCATCTCTGCCCCAGCAAAAATTCTGAAATTTGGCTTGACCTGTTTTATAGTGGTAGGGCAGGATTGGAAGCGAACAGCAGTTTATGCCTGTGTAGTTCCCAGAGGCAACTGACCAGTCAAATAACCAGCTGCCTCCTCTAAAATGGGACTTTAGAATCCCATGGGTGCAGAAATTAGACAAGAACAGATCTGTTCTAAATGCCTCTTTGGAGGGCTGAGGTATCCCTCCAGGGCATCTCAGAAGTGGGTGGGAGTGCAGGGATCTTTTTGGGAGTGAGAGCACCTGGTATCATTTTGGGGGAGGAGTCAGATACCCTTTGGAACAGTTAACAATGGAGACAATTATCCATAAATGGTCAATAAGTCCATGGAAACTGTCCAACTTATCAAAATCTGTCAACGTGTCAACTTGTGCATAAGTGTCCTGGAGTCTCAAAATGTGGGGGTAACTATTGACCAGAAATTGATCTGGACTAAGATACTTAAATACTGTAGCTAGAGGAATAGGTCAGTGGCTACGAATACTGTGGCAAGTGACTCACTTTCTGACTCCCCAAAGCTTGTCCACTATCTACAAGATACAAGTTAGGAGTGTGATGGAATACTCCCACTTGCCTGGATCAGTACAGTTCCAACATTGAAGAAGCTTGACACCACTCACCAGAAGCCCACTTGACTAGCAGCCCATCTAACACCTTCAATATTCACTCCTTCCACCAATGACACAGAGTAGCAGCGATGTGTAAAACATGTTCTGCAACAACTCACCAAGGCTCTGTAGAGATCACCTTCCAAAACCATGACCTTTACCACCTAAAAGGATAAGGTCAGCAGATACAGATAGTTCTCCTATTACACGATGGTTGCGTTCTTTTGCAACCCCACATTATAGAAACAGCACTTAAGTGTCGGTGATGTAATTGTGTTACAGACATGTTTGAAGAGTTTGCACTTTAGAAACAATGTCCTCAATTCATCAATTGCATTACACCAAAATGTGCATTATAGCAGAAAAGACCAAAACTTGCAAGTTTCCCTTCAAGCCATTCTGACTTGGAACTAAATCGTCATTCCTTTACTCTGACCAGGTCAAAATGCTTGACCTCTCTCCCGAATAATGTTGGATGTTCCTCCACCACATCGACTGCAGTGGTTCAAGAAAGCACCTCACAATTTTCATCTGCAGCACAATTAGTGAAGGGCAATAAATACTGGCCTTGCCAGCAATATTCATATTCCAAGAATGAATGAAAAAAAATCTCCAAGTACACATTCGGGAAGGAGAAAAGTAACAGGCTTAGATTTCAACATTTCAGGCTATACTCTGGAGAGAAAAGCGCTGTCATTCAGTCTTTTTCTTCATTCATGGGATGTTTGAATTGTTGATTAGGCTAGTGTTAATACTGATTATTGCCCATGCTGGATAATAGGTGGGTTGGCATGGAAAAAGAAGGGAAATAAGTGAGGGATGAGTTGGCAGTACTTGGCATATGGGTATAAAAGATCATGGGGATGATGGATCCATATGGGTATAAGGTCCATGAGAAGCAGGCATGGGCTTGCAGAGATAGCATGGAGGGGCATACATTGGATGGAACAGGCATAGGAGGTATGAGTATTATTCAGTTTTAAACTTTGCATATAATACCCAGGCAGTCTTTTTTTGCCCAGCTTGCCTCAGGGAAGAGCTATCACATCACCTGATCCTATTTCTAATCCAGACCCCAACCGTGGACTGAGTATCTGAAGTTCAGCTGGCCATTTTTAAATGAAACCAGATTAATGAAACCAGGCTTTCTCTCACCTCCATACCCCCAACCCAGGGAGAAATTAGAATCTTAGTATGTACTTCAAAAGCCCATTCTTGTACTTGTGGGCTTATTTAGAAGGTTGAAAACTCATTTTACATGGGGATACTCACAGTCAGCAACTTCATGACACTAGCCTGGGCTTGAACATGTGCCCCAGAGAAGCGACCAAACAATATGGTATTTCACCAGACACATTTTGAAGATACAGTTTTCTAAGTACAAATATTTATAGGCACGGAGGCAAAATGTTGTCTGTGGATAGTAGTGTTTAATGGTTAATATCAATTCCGCTGCCTGTAATATATATCTCCTTATAATTTTCAATGAAATATAATAGTTCAAAATATATATATATATATATATATAAAAGTCAAAACTGTCAGCAGAATTCCCACATTCATTCAGAACCTAAAGGGATGAAAATATATGGCAATAAAAATACGTAACAGTTTCTTTTCCTCTTCCTCATCCTGAAGGGGACATTTTATTATCTCAGTCACATGGAGGTTTTCATCAAGTAGAGTCATTGGAAACTTGCCACAAGTGAACTCTCTTTAGTCAGGTTTTAGCTGACTAAAATCTGGTTAGTCAGTTAGGAAATGTATACTTGCAGTATGTTTTTTTTCTTAATCTCTTCTTCCCAGTTTTCCCTTTTCTGACAATAATTATTTTCCTATAACGCCAAACCTTTTGCAATATCATCTGCCTTCACCTCGTGGTTTTGCTGCGAGCTTCAGGATGATGTTATGAGTTATTACATTTCAAAATTATTAAACTATCTTGAATTTCAGCAAATATTAGTCACTTGTAAATAGCTGTTGATCTCTCCTGTTTGGGCTAAGGCTGTTTCTTTTATTCATATCTGATTTATTACTGTGTTCCTTGCCTGCGGAAGTGAAAAGACACAATGACAACACTTTAACGTATTTTATAGGTCACATCAAGCACCTATTATATTGAGTAGCATATTGTTCTAACACTGGATCAGCTCCAGTTAAACCTTTTTTGCATGCCTTTATGGGATACAGATATTGCTGGCTCCGCTAACATTTATTGCCCATCCCAAATTGCCCTTGAGAAAGTGAGGGAAGCTGCCTTCTTGAACTCCTGCAGTCCATGTGGTGTAGGTACATTCACTCAACTATTGGGATAAATCTCAGACTTGCAAAAGTAGGCACTGGAAAAGAAACTATGTTGATTGAAATGGAACAATACATGTTGCTGTAAGTGCTTCAGTGAATCACCTAATTCTAACAAAGAAAGACACAAAACAAAAGAGTTAGTATTGCTGGCATTGCCTCAAGCTTCTGATTCAAAGGTTGATAGATGCAGAAGCTTTTCTGAAATGATATTTTACAAGATCTTACGACTCAATGAGAATGATCAAGAGCACATCCTTATTTGTAAGCATCTGAGTAAATGGAAAGTCTGATGTTGGTGCAAAGATTCTGCTCCAATGACACCCTCAAAGTGTTTAAAAATGGAATTTTCTCCTTTGGCTTGAGGCACTGGCTATTAACTATGCAAGTGATTTAGTGTATGCGTTTTAACAATGTCAATATGTTATCTTTTGCTAACTACAAGGTAAAATCCACAATAAATATAAGTTTTTGACAATATAATGTGCCAATAAATATTTCAATGTACAAAATAAATGTAGACACTTAATGCTTTCAAATGTTCTCTCAGTTTTGTTTCCAGTTGAAAGCATCAAGCTTTGCAATAATCAGCAAGAAAACAAAAGCTGTGACTTTCAAATGCTAGAAAGTGTTGCTAAGCTACGAGCTCCAAAACTCAGAACAATCATTTTAGCCAATATTAATTCAAACGATTGTATCTTTAAGTTAATTTATCAGGAATGACTGGCAAACTTATTAAAATTGTTCTGGAAATCTGATAATTTTAAATGTGTCCAGTTATTCATTCATCACATAGATTTCATCAGCATGACTAAAGCTTCAATCAGAAACATGAATATTATGACTTTAAAAAAACAAATCGTGCTCCTATACTTGGCCCATTACTCAGCATCTAATTTGCAGCTGACCTATAGGACTTGTATAAAAGCTGACAGGAAGATTACTTTTTTTAACAAGCTAAATTAGATGAAGTTTTGTTAGGATTTGAATTCATAGTTTTGACTCTCAAGAGTTCAAATGCAACAGAGTTCAGGCATCTTAAAGCAGCCTATTAATCCAAATAAATTTTAAATGGGATCATAGCCCTTGCACATTAGCATGAAGGCCTTTCTGCCAAAATGTTGACTGAAAATCAATTTGTTGAGAACTGCTAATTATTACAACGAAAAAGTGCAAAGGCCTATGGAGTCAATATATTTCAGTATGAAATTTAAAGACTTATTTAACTGTACCAAACTTGTGTAAAAATACACAGGTTGGTAGTGCTGTTAAGCTGAGTATCAATAATATAGAAATATAAAATGTTGCACCTGTTTACAGAGCCAAAAATGAATTGTTTGTCAAACTATTGAATATTTAAACTCCATAGTAGACATTTTTGTTAGTCTTGCTTCTTACACAAAGATTCTCCCAACAGCACACACATATTTCAATCCTGACAAGCAAGTTGACTCTGCAGGCTGAAATATTGAGAGCTACATGGAAAGATATTCTGCACGAGGTATTGTTCACTGAATACAGCCACATTACACCATCTTTATTCATTCATGGGATTTGAGTGTCTCTGGCAAACCCAGCATTTCCTGTAAATTCCTTGAGTCAGTACAACAATTCATCAACATTAGAGTGGTGCTGGAAAAACACAGCAGGTCAGGCAGCATCCAAGGAGCAGGAAAATCTATGTTTCGGGCTAAAACTCTTCATCATTACCTTAAAGATACAATCATTTGAATTAATATTGGCTTTTGCCTGAAACGTCAATTTTCTTGTTCCTCAGATGCTGCCTGACCTGCTGTGCTTTTCCAGCACCACTCTAACCTTGACTCTAATCTCCAGTATTTGCAGTACCCACCTCTGCCGACAAAAATGCAACATTTTACTTTTTATTTAAAGTAGTGAATAACATTTCAATATTTATTTTACATAGTTTTTAAGTCCCTAGAGTTAAAGATGAAAATGGACTTTACTTAGAGAATTTCAGAATGTTGGCCAAAATTGCTCTACAATTCTTTTTTTCAAAAAGAACTTGCATTTATATAGCAACTTTAAAATTTCAAGGCATCTCAAAGGGCTTTACAGCTTGCAAAGTATGTGTAGACATTGTTATAATATTGGAAAGACAAAGTTTAAATTGGTAAGATGAATGGGATTTTCCTCTAAATGTAAATTGAATTTTATGTGGAAAAGGCATTTGAGGGCACTTCGAGCTCAAAGAATAGGTGAAAATCTACTTATTGGGTTTCTGTGCAATAATTTCTGCATTTGTATCTGGAACTGGCAATCCTGATTTCAGAATGCTGCAGTTATATTGGAAAGTTCTGCCATTGTCATTTGATCTGGAAGGAAATTTAAACTCCAGATGAAATGAAGTCTGCATTGCCTGAATTGAACACAGGCAGAGAAATTCAATTTGATGTGGCATAAGAACATAGAACAGAAGAACTAGGAGCAGGATTACGCATTTCTGCCCCTCGAGTCCGCTCCACCATTTGATAAGATGATGGCTGATCTCACCTCAGCCTCAACTCCACTTCCTGCCCACTTCCCATAACCCTTCAACTCATTACGAATTAAAAAGCTGTCTATTTCCTCCTTAAATTTATTCAATGTCCCATCATCCACCTCACTCGGGGTAGTCGATTTTTTATATTTACCCTTTGAAAGAAATAATTTCATAAAAACTGAAAGAACTGCAAATGCTGTAAATCAGAAACAAAAACAGAAGTTTCTGGAAAAGCTCAGCAGATCTGGCAACATCTGGAGTGAAGTCAGAGTTCATGTTTTGGATTCGGTGACCCTCCCTCAGAACACTGGACCTGAATCATTAACTCTGACTTCTCTTCACAGAGAAGTCAGATCTGCTGAGCTGCTGAAACCTGCTGAGCTTTTCCAGCAACTTCTGTTTTTGCTTCTAACTTCTCATCATCTCGGTTCCAAATCTGCTACCCCTTATCCTAAAACTATGACCTCTCGTTCTAGATTGCCACATGAGGAAATAGCCTCTCTATGTTTATTTTTTCTCTCAACAGCTTCAATTTATACAGTATCATAAACGCTTATGTTAACATTTGTATTAAACTATTTCTAGCATTTCTAAGGTACAATATATCACATTTTATAACTTGATATCTGTTAGCCAAGCCATCATTTCATAGTAAGTCAGAGGTTTTGCAAAAAACCATACATTTTACTTCAGTACTGTATTATCATTAATAAAAGTTTACACCATTATAATGAAACTATGTGGAAACTAAGCCATATTATAGGATATTAGGACAGAAGGTCAAAAGCTTGGACAAAGAAGTAGATTTTAAGGCAATCGTAAAGGAAGTAAGAGAATTACAAAAGTAGAGCAGTTCAGGGAGAATTCACAAGTTCAAGATCTAGGCTGTTCCATCAGAGTCTGTGACTGGAATCCAGCTCAATTCTTTTATTCAATTGATACTTAATACCTAATTTCCCCTGTGCCCCAGGCCAGCAGAGCCTGCTGCATGAAGGGATCACTTCAGTGACTGGCCATTCCACATCCCCCCCACCTTACCCACTTTTCACACAGAAATCTTGCCAAGGAATAAAACTGGTTTCATTCAAAAGACCTGTTGTTTTATTAGATGCTGTTTAAAAACAAATTCTAAAATCAATATCTTTGCATACTGACTCCAGTGTTGGTTTTTAAATTTTTTGCTGACTGTGTTTTGCTGTGTCTCTCAATTTATGTATATAGCAAATCATCTTTTAATCCATATGCACTGGTATCAAAGGAACTTGGTTGGTTATCTCATCTGATCACCAGTGAATTACACATCTAAGCTAGGGGTTAATTGCCAGATCGAGGACAGTATGGCATGTATAAACATACAGGCTTCATGCCACATTAGACTCAATCAGCTTATGAAAGCCATTTCTAAGCTGCAAACAAAAGGAAATAACGTTGAGAAAAACTCATTTTTGTATAACAGTAATTCTTAACACTTGTTTGTGTTAACATTTATTCCATAATTAACACTTGTATCAAGCTATTTCTAATGTTTGTGAATTCAATATACCACATTTATAGCTTGATATCCATTAGCTAATTTCCAGGTCAGTATTTCATGATAAGTCAGAGAATTGCAAAAACTGCATATTTTTCTCCCATGCTGTATTAGCATTAATTTGTCAATGTTGGGAATGAAATTGGGAAAAGCACAGCAGATCAGGCAGCATCTGAGGAGCAAAAGAGTCCACGTTTCGGGCTTAACCCATCTCTTGCTCCTCCAATACTACCTGACCTGCTGTGCTTTTTCCAGCGCCACATTTTATTGACTCTGACTTCTCCAGCATCAGCAGTCCTCACTATCTCTGAATGAAATTGGGAAGAAAGACCAAGGGGTTGTCAGAACTCCAAAGGTAGTTTAAGGTTTTTACAATATTTTGAAGGGAATCTTAGGATTCAGGGAGGGTCCAGGATTCTAGAAACAGTAGAAGGTTAGGTCTCAGGATCTCTCCATGAGTCATCCTCAATGTCAGCATGCTTGACTGTTCCTAAGATCTGTGGAAAACAGATGAGCTCATAGGGTTGAATATTCCCCAGTTGCTGAACGATGGACACTAGCAAGTCAGTTGGGAAAATATGGCAAGATCAGCCAAACTGAAATTCCCAATGTCGAAGAAAAGAAGTTTGATTCTGCAACCTCCATTTGAATGGTGAGATGAGAATCTCGTTAGAGTGGCAAGAGGACTCATTGTATCCATTTGCGTGTATTAGCATGCCATTAGACCTAATGTCATCTCATTAATATGCAACTTGCTATTCTTCCACCCACAGGATAGAAACTAGACAGCAACAACTCCCAAGATGAAAGGCAGAGCGTGTACCTTGCAACTACAGCTCACCACTTGTTCTGAGAGATCTCTATCTTTGATATATATTACCAACATCTCACGCTCCATTGCCAGTAATGATCACCACATGCTGTCTACAGAAATTTTTACTGGACATGGATCTACCTCACTGCACCGTCATGGCACATCTCTGACCCCATTTGCAATACAGTTCAGTACTTCAAGAGTGCATTGTGGAGAGCACGAGCATCTTTCATTGCAATGCTGCTGCCAGGGCTTTGTGCACATGGGTAGGCACCCATCTCATGGACTCAACCAAGGTGCCCCTCAGAGATCTTCATTTACTCCTAGTGCTCCCTCACTTTGTACCTCCTGGCACAGAAATCAGTCAAGGGTCCAGTCTCTCTAGGCTGTCTGTCCAAATTGGTCATGGGGGTCAACCCAATGAATATGGTTTATCAGGGATCATTACTGCTTTAATGAGGTTGGGAAAGTCAGTTCTAGTGATTGGAAGCAGGATGTTGGAATGCAGTTGGGACAAGAATTGGGAAGAAGGGAGAAACTCAACATATAAGGCATGGAGACAATAGTGCTTTGGAGAATATGGATTACTGGTTGGGGGGGGGGGGGGGGGGGAGGAATCAAAGGTCTTAACCAACCTGGCTTTAATGTAGGGGACAGTGAAGAGTTATAGTTGACTGACTAAGATGTAGGACCAAGGTCCAGGAGCAATCTTGGGACATGGGGCAATAATTCATAGTGGTGTTTGAGAACGTGTGGAAGGTCAGTACTGATGGAGTCAACTGACAGTGCAAGGAAGAAAGAAAGGAACATGAAGGATTAGGAGCACCCCTTGATTACTAGGCACAGCCTGTGACTCACTCTATCTAGTGAGACTTCCACTGCCTTCCATTCTCATGTGAATCAAAAATTCACAAAGGAAATTAAAAATGGCTGCCAACACAGTTGGAGTGCGCGGAGTCGGGATTATTTTCTCCATTTGAGTACATGGGCTCTACTCATAAGTGATGTGAGGCCTTTAAGGAGCAATTGCATCAATCATGCACATTCACAGTAAAGGTTCAGACTATCTATAATCATAACATCCTGCATGCAGAATGCCTGCAATGTCCAATTCTTTGGGATAGAAATCCAGTCCGCAAGCAATCTTGACCATGTCTTTAGTCAGTGCGAATTGAAAGTAGTCGCCCTTGTGAAGAAGAAATAATCACAAGCGTCATTGGGTACCACAATGCCCAAAAAGAAAATCCAAGCTCCCAAAGGCTGATAGCTCCTGACTTTCTGCACTTTTGCTGTTGTTGGATAAAAGTGAATATTTTCAACCACATGAAGGCTTTCCAATCCATGATGTCTCCACATTGAACAATGAGTTCTGGTAAAATTCAGCCCATAGTTTTCCAAACGTTCTGCAATCATATAACACTGAGAATGTATTCTGAGGACTTGTTTGTTCTAAAAAGGCATTATGGTAATGGACTATGGATACTGAACTCAAATTACCAACAGCCGCACCAAACAACAGACCTCCATCACCCTGCCGTATTCCTGCCTAATAATTAACCTCCTCCTGTGAACCAACCATAGCCCCTAGTCCACGCTCAAGTAATCCAACAACCACTTGCCCCATTGTCTTTACTTTTTTGCCTTACAGCACTGAACATAATTTTTCCACTCCTTAAAACTAATGGACGGAAGTTCAAAGCTGGGAAAAAGTCATTTCCTGATGTTCTCCTGACCTTTGCCAGAAGCACAGAAGCTGAAAATACAGAGGACCCGTTAGGGAGTTTGGCAACTGTAACTACAGAATTCCATAAAGAATTCAAATTTAGCCAAGAAAATATTTAAAAGTTAACTTTTAAACTATTTCCAAGTTTGCAAATGTACAATGAAGCTGCAAAAAATGATCTGGAATAAATACATTATTTAACTAATTAATTAATTGAGGCACGTATATAACAATAGTCATTTGAGTGAAATATATAATGGAAATCAGTACCCAATAAATAAATTAAGATACTGTCTTCCCTTCAAGACTGAAGGCAAGGCTTCTTAAAATAAAATTAGTGCAACCATTTAGGGTTATACCTTAATGCAGCAACTGCCCTTGAACCAGTATTCAGTTCTGAATATTGATGAGATTGATGGTTCATTTGAGAAATACAGTCAGAGGAATGCGCATGGCAGAAGGATGACCCAACTATGCATGGTCAGGAGGACCGAGGGTGGGAAGGGTGTTACAAGGAAGGCTAGAAAAGCAGTAGTGACAGGTGAAGGAGCAGTTAGATGTTTCAGTGGCTGCTGATGTGCGAGGCCAGGATGGTGTGTTGCCTTCCTGCTGCCAATGATGTCACTGAGCAGCTACAGAGCATCTTGAGAGGAGAAGGCAAACTGCCCACAATCAAGGTCCACCATGGAGCCAGCACTTCAGGGTAGAAAAAGGGTTGCCCTGCATCCAGAATTTAAGGAGCTGGGTAAAAAGTTAGCAAACAAGACCTCAAGTGTAGTCATCTTCAGATTACTCCTAGTGCCCCAAGCAAATGAGTATAGAAATAGGCGGATGAACCAGATGACTGCATGGTTGGAAAGTTGGTGCATGAGGGAGAGATTTGGGGACGCTGAGACAGGGACTAGCCAGATGCAATCTGTACAGGCCAGGTAGCTTGCACTTTTCAGATCCTGGTGTACAGGATGCAATTTCAGAATTTGCTAATGACATGAACATTTGAAGTGTTGTAAACTGTAAGGTGTATCATTAAGTGAGGTAAATGTTTATCAAGCAAAGTTTTTTAGGGATATGGGCCAATGGAGTTTGGCCACCATTCAGCCATGATCTCACTGAACGGTGGAATAGACTCGAGAGACTGAGTGGCCTACTCCTACTTTTATGTTCCTTTGGTGGAGTGGGTAGACAGGTGGCAGATGAAGTTCAATGTGGAGAAATGTGAGGGGACACAACTTGGTTAGAAGAACATGAAGTCAATATAAACTAAAGGATAAAACTCCAAAGGGGGTGCAGGAATAGTGGGACTTGGGTTCATATGTGCATAAAAGTTTCAGGACAGTTGAGAGCAGTTAATAAAGCCTACAGTATCCTTGGGTTTATTACTAGTAATATATACTACAAGACCAAGCAGTTTACTTTGAGATTATGATGCTATTTGGATGTCAGCTGGAGAATGATGGGGGTTTAGATTAGAGTGGTGCTGGAAAAGCACAGCAGCTCAGGCAGCATCCGAGGAGCCGGAAAATTGACGTTTCGGGCAAAAGCCCTTCATCAGGAATAGAGGCAGTGTGCCTCCAGGGTGGGGGGTGGTGGGGGGGGGGTGTGTGGGGGAGAGGTGTGCTGGGGAGAAGGTGGAAAGAATACAATAGGTGAATGGGGATGGGGATGGAGGTGGTAGGTCAGAGAGGAGGGTGTGGGAGGGTAGCAAAGAGTAGATGACCTGGGGGTTGCAGTGAGAGACAGACTCACTGAGATTCTTGTGGAGACAGGAGGAGAACTTCTTCAAGGGTACTTTTGCCTAGCTGGAGAATGATGTCCAGTTCTGGGAACCACAAGGATGTACATACCTTGGATAGAGTACAGAAGAGGTTTATGAGAATGGTTTCAGGGATGAGGAATTTCAGTTATGAAGACAGTAGATAAGCCAGGCTGCTCACCTTACAGAAGGCTGAAAGAAGATTTAATGGAAGTATTCAAAATCATGAGTGGTTTGGACAGATTTAGAAGGGGGAAAATGTTCCTACTCCTGAAAGGATTGAGAAAGAGGGGGCACTTATAGTAAGTAGTAAAAGACACAGGAGTTATATGGGTAAACACTTTTTCATGCAATAAGTGATTAAGTCTGGGATGCATTCCCTGAGAGTGCAGTGGAGGCAATTCAATTGAAGCATTCAAAAAGAAAGTAGATGGCCATTTGTAAAGGGACAATGTGCACAGATATAGGGGAAAGGTGGGAGAATGTGCATGGATATGGAGGAAAAGACGGGAGAATGTCATTAGTTGAGATAGTCTTTTGAAGAGCTAGCAAAGACACAAAAGGCTGATAGTTCTGTAACCCAGTAGATTAGATTAGATTACTTACAGTATGGAAACAGGCCCTTCAGCCCAACAAGTCCACACCAACCCTCCGAAGAGCAACCCACCCAGACCCATTCCCCTACATTTACCCCTTCACCTAACACTACGGGCAATTTACCTAACCTGAACATTTTTGGACTGTGGACGGAAACCAGAGCACCCGGAGTAACCATGTGATTCTGGTTTGTTTGCACGAAACATTAAAGTTTCAAACTTATACATATAGTTCTTTATACAAAGCCATGCCAAATACGTAGAACATGAACATTACATCGCAGTACAGGCCTTTTGGCCCTTGATGTTGCGCCGACCTGTGACTACTAATTCTTTAGATCTGACTAATCTATCAATGTAAACGTTTAATGGTTCTTTAGGTGCATTGATGCTCAATTTGACTTGTTTCTTGTAACGAAATACTTAAAGTTTATAAACCAATATCACATCAGCTTATTATATATTGAGAAAGACTTTAATGAATAATAAAGGTGTCCTTTAATAGTGCTGCTATGTTGCTGATGGTTCTTTGAAATCCATATCTCATGACAATGATGCAGTGCTGATTTATACATCAAATGCTTGTTATCGTGAATAACAGAAAACGCGGAAACAACTACCTTGTCACTCCTATCTACAACAAAGCACCACGCAATCAGACTGGATGAGTATGAGAATATAAGAGATAGGGTCTGGTGTTGACCTCTTGAGTATGCAGATCTGTCGGTAGCGAATCCTTAGATAATGAGGATTAAATACTCTAACAGCTTCACAACAATTGCTTAAACAAGCAAAAGTGTACTAATGCAGTGTTTGTATGGAGAAACAAGACTAACCTCTAAAGAGTGGATAAAATTTTTAAAGTTAATATAGAAAGAGGTATTTGACATTTTGCTTCTGCTGAAAACTCACTAAAATTTAAATAAATGACATACTGTGAAATTTTTAAGATTGCAAATATAGCGAGCCAAAATGAAGCTGGAGCAGTACAGAAACACTTATTTGGAGTTAATTGTCTCAAACATTACTGCAGGATTTGCTCAGCATAGTGTCAAACTATTATCAGCACAGAACTGGGGATATTCACTCTATGTTGCAGTTATCACTCTATATGGGCTAGTTCAGTAAACACCACCCTCTGTGATGTTGCAGGGACTTGGTCAGAGTGAGGAAGCAGCTTGTAGGAGATGCACTGAGGCTTGAATGCTTCTAAAGTCACTGTAGTTGTCTAGATCATATTCATGCAATCTGTGAATAGTTGCAGTAGTGCAATAAACTCATATTGTTTACTCAACAAGACTCTTCCAGTTTGACCAGCAAGGTCATTTTCCTAATGCACAGTTGACCATTTAATACTTGAAGAAATCCACACATAACATAGTGGCAGCTGCAAGCAAGAGGCAACAGCTACACGGTCGACACCACTCAAGATAATAAAAGCATCTGCAACTTAGAGTCAGGTCACGACTAACCCAATGAACAATTACGCAAGACAAATTCAAGTCTGACTGAAGAGGCAAGTTCAACCAAAGTATCCAATCTTTTGAATTTTTAAAGAAGAATCCCCAATAATAATAATGGATCTTATATCACATCAAGAATGAATCTCCAAGTAACTGAGGACACGAACAAGCTCATTTCATCGATAATTTAATCACTTAAAGGTGACAAGAAATATTCAATGAATTGAAGTGTTAAGTTTACTTACTTCATCACAGATCTACTAATGGAATGAGAACCAAATTCGACTGACACAAATTTAAGTTATGGTGTATATAAATCCACAGAAGACACTACTAAAAGACAAATGACATGCAAAATACTGAAAAGAAAACCAATTAGCTGCAGCAGCAGTGACATTTCTAAAGAACAACTGTACATCATTGAAGCTCTCCAAAAAAGAAATACAAGATCCTTCTGTTCAAGAGGGAACCATCAAGAAGGCAATCCAGGTCAACTACCTTCTACCCATCAAATTATCATTCTTCCACATCCAAGTCCAAGTCCAAGTCCAAAAGAACATGTTCAGGGAAATCAGCAAAACCTCCAAATGGTGTGAATTTGTAAAATCAAAGACTGAGGGGAGTGGGGGAAGTGGGGGAGGTGGGAGAGAGAGAATAGACGACTGTATGGCATACCAATTATGAAGTTCAGAAAAGATTTGTTGCATACAGGGCTGAGGAAGGAGTTCCTACTTAACTGAATTCATTAAGCACAACCAACATGTTGAAGTTATCATGCATTGGTGAGAATAAAGAAACAAGTGGAAGAAAATAGAACTGGGGCTAATGTGCTCCTGACAGTCACTCCAGTCATGTAGTCATGTCAATGAAAGTCATTGCACTTTACACTTTATCTCAACAAGATTCTTCTGGAAAGGTGGATATTCTAATCCACACTAGGCTGCCTCAGGCCTGAAGGAACTCACACACAATCAATAGATCCTTAAGCAATGAAATAGTCTATGCCTGGGTGCAGTAAGATCTATGCAAGAGTCAGGTTTGGAGTAAGAAATAGCAGGAATATATATGTTACACAAGTGCTACATAATTGCCAGGTCCATCAAGAGTCTAACCATTTCCACTAGCCATTCCATGGTATGAATATTGCTGAATCCCGTACCATCAGCATTCTGTGGTCAATTTTGACCAGAAACGTTGCTGGACTGGCTATATACAATGGCTACAAGAATGGGTGAGCGGCTGGAAATGCTTTTGTGAATGACTGATCACTTGTTTTCCTAAAGCCTGTCCAGCAACTGCAACGCACATGTCAAGGTATGATGAAAAATGCTCCATTTACTTAGATGGGTTCTAGTATTACAGGACAAAACATCATCCAAAGAAAAATCTGCTCGATCAGAATCCCTTCCATCATCTTAACCTCTTCATCACCAGCAGTAGTCTATACCATCTATACAATCTGGGGCAGCACTCAAAGATCCTTCACTACTACATTCCAGAGCCGTGACCTCTACACCTTGATGGGCAAGGGCAGCAGATGCATAGGCACCTTCAAGGTCCCACCAGTCTGCCACTTACTGCCATTTTTTCATCTTCACAAATCAAATTCCAATGTAACAGCACCCAGGCAGTAAGTACGTTACACAGATTACAGACATGCAAGGTGCAACTTCTCAAGGCTTAAAGAATATTTGCTGGCTATGCTTAAATCACATGAATTAATCCTTCCTTTTAAAAAGATTTCACGAGAAATTCAATGGCATAAAATGTAGCATCATTCTGTGGCTAAAGGAGCCAGTATAGTTTATAATCTGTGGAGGCCATGCAGCGTATATCACAGACACAAATGCACATAGCTATCTCCTCTGTATTTACCCAAACACATCAAAACAGCTCTTTCCTAACAGCCCAGCTGGTCATGCCAAGGCCTGTATTATCCAATGTTAATTAAAGGCCAGGCACCATAAATAGATAAAGTAAATTTGTTGAACCTCTTCTAATGAAGAGTATCAAAAAGTACTCAGCCATGTCTTTGCAAGGATTTTGGTGTATTTGTTCAGGATTTTTGCCACATCCTCTCAAAGGCTGTAACACTTTTGGGGACAGTAGTCACAATTATTGTAGCTCTGCTGAATCAGAAGGAGATGGAGCAGGCGCTGTAGGGAAGAAATTCACAAGTGAACTCCTCCTTACCCTCAAGAAGTTCAGGAAGATGGCCCAAAAGCAGTAATCTATCCAGCATCCTGTGTACATAACCTGTGTTCCTCCTTATATATCCTCATCAAGGTCTTCATTTGAGTTCTCTGCAATGTAACTTGTCTATTACCTTGCCTCCTCGAGAGTTGGTGAAGGAAATATCCCTCACTCCTAAACTGGTCTAGCTACAGCCCAATTTTGCCAATTGATTCATCACTTGCTGACCCAGCTCTATGCTAGACTCCAAGATAAAACCAATTTGAGATTTGAGCTGTTGGCTGTGAATGTCAAGTGATGGGGCCTCTTCATCATGGCCATTCTGATACTACTCCTCCTCCTAACGCTTCTGGGGCAGGGAAGTAGCAGATTTTGATTGTGTAAAAGAGACACATGGAGAGGGAAGTTTCTGACAGAGAAGAGGACTGGGTTGTAAACAACAAGGTCCATCCTCACACCATCAGCCATGTTCTCATTAATGCAGTTCACAGAAAGAGGTGCACTATAAGTTGAGTAAGTTCATGCGACACAAACATACCATCATTGTCAATATCGTCACTAATATCAGCAACTGCAATGCAGCTGGTACCATGCTATAGAAAGCCATAACTTTCAGGAACCTATAAAGATACAGGCACTCTTTCATCCACCAATGCTGCTCTGACCCTTGTATCAAGTGCCATCCTATTTGTCCAACAAGAGAGAATGAAGAATGTCAGCAGCCCTGCAGCACTATATTTGGACGAAGCCTCTGCTGTCACTGGATAGCTCTCGCATCATTGTAGGTAAGGTGTCAACTTAGAAATTACTGTTTGAGACAGGTTTGTAGGAGGCCTAATGAAAAATAACATCTGGACCAAACTTTGAACAAAGGTAGAAGGAGGCCTGTGCGTGAGACCATGGCTATGAAAGTGACAGAAAGAGACAGTTGCAAATTGCCATGGAGTTCTCTGCCTGAGACGGCAGTGGAGGTCCACAGGGTTTCCGTGAGATCTAGACCAATGCTGCAATATGCACAGAGTCATAAATTTAGACGCTACCATTGCCATATAGCCACCAACTATTTAAATGTCCCCATTTCAGCTAGTGCGGCTGTGACTAAGATATCATGAGATATTCACAATGTCACTGGACTAGAAATCTCAAGGCCATGGCAACTGGAGGTGTTTAAATTTAATTCATAATTCAGGAACTGGAAATTAGTAATGGTAACCATGAAGTGATGACCAAGTGTTGTTAAACATAAATCTATTTGGTTCACTAATGCTCTTTAGAGAAAGAATTTGCCATCTTTACCTCAATTGTCCAGATGTGACTCTAGATATGCATAATGTGATTAACTCTTAATTTTAGTCAAGAACACTAAGGACAGACAGCAAATGCTGGCAATGCTTACATCCCAGGAAAGAGTAATATACATCATTGAGGAAAGCTAATTGTCATAATGTTCCAAATCACAGCCAAGCATCGAAACAAAGTAGCCTGAAGTCATAGTCATAAAGATGTACATTCTGGAAACAGACCCTTCGGTCCAACCCGTCCATCCCAACCCAATCTAGTCCCACCTGCCAGCACCTGGCCCATATCCCTCCAAATCCTTCCTATTCATATATCCATCCAAATGCCTCTTAAATGTTGCAATTGTACCAGCCTCCACCACTACCTCTGGCAGCTCATCCCAGACATGTACCACCCTCTGTGTGAAAAGATTGCCCCTTAGGTCTCTTTTATATCTTTCCCCTCTCACCTAAACCTATGCCCTCTAGTTCTGGACTCTCCAACCCCAGGGAAAAGATTTTGCCTATTTACCCTATCCATGCCCCTCATAATTTTGTAAACCTCTATAAGGTCACCTCTCAGCCTCCCACGCTCCTGGGAAAACAGCCCCATCAAGTTCAGCTTCTCCCTATAACTCAAATCCTCCAACCCTGGCAACATCCTTGTAAATCTTTTCTGAACCCTTTTAAGTTTCACAACATCTTTCCGATAGGAAGGAGACCAGAATTGCACACAATATTCCAACAGTGGCCTAACC